>NC_133334.1:111594791-111906956 GCF_042186555.1 Aquarana catesbeiana
GCACTGGGGGGGGAGACGCAGGCTGCACTGGGGGGGGAGACGCAGGCTGCACTGGGGGGGGAGACGCAGGCTGCACTGGGGGGGGAGACGCAGGCTGCACTGGGGGGGGAGACGCAGGCTGCACTGGGGGGGAGACGCAGGCTGCACTGGGGGGGGAGACGCAGGCTGCACTGGGGGGGGAGACGCAGGCTGCACTGGGGGGGGGGAGACGCAGGCTGCACTGGGGGGGGGGAGACGCAGGCTGCACTGGGGGGGGGGAGACGCAGGCTGCACTGGGGGGGGGAGACGCAGGCTGCACTGGGGGGGGGGAGACGCAGGCTGCACTGGGGGGGGGAGACGCAGGCTGCACTGGGGGGGGGGGAGACGCAGGCTGCACTGGGGGGGGGAGACGCAGGCTGCACTGGGGGGGGGGGGAGACGCAGGCTGCACTGGGGGGGGGGAGACGCAGGCTGCACTGGGGGGGGGGAGACGCAGGCTGCACTGGGGGGGGGGGAGACGCAGGCTGCACTGGGGGGGGGAGACGCAGGCTGCACTGGGGGGGGGGAGACGCAGGCTGCACTGGGGGGGGGACGCAGGCTACACGGGGGGACGCAGGCTACACTGGGGGGGATGCAGGCTGCACTGGGGGGGCCGCAGGCTGCACTGGGGGGGACGCAGGCTACATTGGGGGGGCACAGGCTGCACTGGGGGGGACGCAGGCTGCACTGGGGGGGGGGGAACGCAGGCTGCACTGGGGGGGGGAACGCAGGCTGCACTGGGGGGGGGACGCAGGCTGCACTGGGGGGGGGGACGCAGGCTGCACTGGGGGGGACGCAGGCTGCACTGGGGGGGGGGGACGCAGGCTGCACTGGGGGGGGGGGACGCAGGCTGCACTGGGGGGGGGGACGCAGGCTGCACTGGGGGGGGGACGCAGGCTGCACTGGGGGGGGGAACGCAGGCTGCACTGGGGGGGGGAACGCAGGCTGCACTGGGGGGGGGAACGCAGGCTGCACTGGGGGGGGAACGCAGGCTGCACTGGGGGGGGGAACGCAGGCTGCACTGGGGGGGGGGAGACGCAGGCTGCACTGGGGGGGGGGGAGACGCAGGCTGCACTGGGGGGGGGGGAGACGCAGGCTGCACTGGGGGGGGGAGACGCAGGCTGCACTGGGGGGGGGGAGACGCAGGCTGCACTGGGGGGGGGACGCAGGCTACACTGGGGGGGATGCAGGCTGCACTGGGGGGGCCGCAGGCTGCACTGGGGGGGACGCAGGCTACATTGGGGGGGCACAGGCTGCACTGGGGGGGACGCAGGCTGCACTGGGGGGGGGGGAACGCAGGCTGCACTGGGGGGGGGGAACGCAGGCTGCACTGGGGGGGGGACGCAGGCTGCACTGGGGGGGGACGCAGGCTGCACTGGGGGGGGGGGACGCAGGCTGCACTGGGGGGGGGGGACGCAGGCTGCACTGGGGGGGGGGACGCAGGCTGCACTGGGGGGGGGACGCAGGCTGCACTGGGGGGGGGACGCAGGCTGCACTGGGGGGGGGAACGCAGGCTGCACTGGGGGGGGGAACGCAGGCTGCACTGGGGGGGGAACGCAGGCTGCACTGGGGGGGGAACGCAGGCTGCACTGGGGGGGGGAACGCAGGCTGCACTGGGGGGGGGAACGCAGGCTGCACTGGGGGGGGGAACGCAGGCTGCACTGGGGGGGACGCAGGCTGCACTGGGGGGGACGCAGGCTGCACTGGGGGGGACGCAGGCTGCACTGGGGGGGACGCAGGCTGCACTGGGGGGGGACGCAGGCTGCACTGGGGGGGGACGCAGGCTGCACTGGGGGGGGACGCAGGCTGCACTGGGGGGGGGACGCAGGCTGCACTGGGGGGGGACGCAGGCTGCACTGGTGGGGGGACGCAGGCTGCACTGGGGGGGGGACGCAGGCTACACTGGTAGGGTGACCACATTTCCAAACTGTCATTCAGAGACAATTTTGCCAAGGACCGGGGGGGGGGGGGGGGTTGGGGTGGAGGCTTTGTGTTGAATGTAGTCTCCGGGTTGACGGGATTTCGGCGGCGAGTGATTTGTCGGGTGAATGGCTGGTTTTAGCACTTATATTATGCCAACACCATGCTTGAAATGTATTTTTATTATTACATTAAGTATAGACCCCCTTCCCTCAGTACGTACCCCCCTCTCCACTAAGTATAGACACCCCTCTCCACTAAGTACAGACCCCCCTCCTTCAGTACGTACCCCCCCTCTCCACTAAGTACAGACCCCCCTCCTTCAGTACGTACCCCCCTCTCCACTAAGTACAGACCCCCCTCCTTCAGTACGTACCCCCCTCTCCACTAAGTACAGACCCCCCTCCTTCAGTACATATCCCCCTCTCCACTAAGTACAGACCCCCCCCCCCCCTTCCACTTGTGCTAGTAGAGAGGTGGAGGTCAGAAATGTGCTGTGGGGGGGGGGGTGCTTTTTACCTTTTTCATGATCACTGGCCAGGAGAGCGTTGAGGGACCTGTCGGCAGCAGAAGTAAACTGTATAGGAGGGGCAGCATATATAGGAACTGATGCCCTCCATGTTCTTCTTGCAGCCACTGAATGCCCGCTTTTCTTCCTTTACCACCTGCAGGCATTCAGTGGCTGTGAGAAGAACATGGAGGGCATCAGTTCTTCTATATATACAGGTTTAGAGGGAAGCTGCATGGGCCCCCTGGAGTATGAGGCTGGGTTGCAATGGCGACTGAAAATTGGGTGTTTCTTCACAGCAGTTCCCCTTTATATAGACAAAATAGTGCCTTTGGACACACAGAATTGATTGTTGGAGTAAAACAAGCCCAAATGTGAATAACAATGATAACCCCCAGCAAGTGTCAAGGTCAGCAATTCCTCCCCAGTAAGTATAAGGGCCAGATAATCTTCAGTACATGTCAGAGCCAGACCTCTGCCGGGTTAGCACCCCCATATCAAAATTTTTGAAAAAATCTCATGCAGTTTGTTAGATCAGGTTGAATCAACCATTGTTTGCGTTAGATCTCACACAGAAGAAGCAAAATTAACAGTTATTTGCTGGGGGGGGGGGGGGCTAACCCGTCATCAGCCCCCCCTTATCAAAAAATTGACCAAAAAGTTAGCTATTTTGGAAGCAATTTGTTAGATCCGGTAAGATCAAGTGGTTTTAACGTTAGATCTCACATACTTAGAGACTTATTAAGTGATTAATGAGGGGGGGCTGGTCCCCCCTTATCAAGTTTTCTGGTCAAAAATCATTCAGGCTAATAGATATTCGTTAGATCCAGTAAGATCAAGTGTTTTTAACTTTAGATCTCACATCATTTCAGAGATATTCCACATCAAAATAGAGATATTAGGTGGTACATATGGATGGGCTGGCCCCTCCTTATCAAATTTTCTGGCCAAAAAAATCACCCAGCTAATTGATATTCATTAGATCCGATAAGATCAATAATTTAATGTTTGATTATCCATAATTACAGGGATATTATGGATATTTGGTAGCGATGCACAAATATCCATACTAGTGTCTATATTGGAGGCGGTGATGAGCATTTTCATGTGTACCAGTGAGGAGTGCCATTGAGCATACCGAGGTATGCTGAAATTATGTGGGACATTAATCAACAGGTGTGTTCAAGCCCAGTGAAGCCTGAAGCACAGCCAGAGGGAAACTTCGGAAGGCTCTGGTGAAGGAGCCAACCGGGTGCCCATCTACAGTAGCTGGCTCAAAACCAATGACACGAAGAGACAGCAGCAAAAGTCCAAAACTTTGCAGAGGGCCCCCCGTTGTTGCCTCCAAGCAACCCAGTGTCCTGTTTCTTTTGACAAATGCTGCCTGGTGTTGGAGAGTCAATGCACACCAGACTCCCAGAACTTAGCGCAGACTTAAGCCCAATCAGAACCTCGCAGAGAGGAGCGCGGATACAAACCACCGAACAGGCCAGGGCCACCACTTCCTCCATGCTCCCTGACAAGCTGGTGGTACCTTCTCCTGTTGTTCCCATCCAAGTAAAAAGGAGTCTACACCAAGGCCCTTCTGGATACTGGAGCTTAAGTGACCCTTAAGTGAGTTGCAGATATGGGGCATTGTGACTCAGAACTTCCCCTATGATGGCTATCTACCGGTCAAGCTGACCTTCGATCCCTCCATGGCTGGGAAAGCCGAGACTTTTGAAACTCAGGCAGTGGTCTGTCCTCGCCCACCAGGGGCCAGTAAGAGTTCTCTCATCATAGGGACCAATACTGATCTTGTCAGAAGGCTGTTGACACCTCTTGTTCTGGAGCCGGGCACTTCAACCACAAGTTTGCACCCCATGTTGAGACAAGCCTACCAGCACCTGGTACAAAAACAGAAGGGAAAGATCTGGCGCTTGGACAAGTGTGAGAAGGTGTTACAGCCTGGTAAAGTGGCCTATTTACGAGCATCTGTCAAGCTAAATTGGAAGCAAGCAGGCCCTTTCATTGTCCTTCAATCAGACAGAGAGAAGACATGGGAGTGGAGATAATTCCCGAGGTGGTTTCAACCAAAGGGTTGCAAAGAAGTCACGGGAAGATCTTAGTGTCCGCAACATAATAGCCTCGCCAGTGAAGATGCCGGCTCAGATGTTGCTGGGACAAGTGAATCTGGCCACCCCAGTCCCGCCATCTGATTTGGTGGGGGGAGCAAAGGATGGGATATCTGTGGAGGAGCTCTAACCGAAAAATACTCCCCTTTTGCCTGAATGGAAGGAAAGGGCCAAGACTCAGCTCCAGAGATGGCAGGCTGCATTCTCCAAGAGTGAATTTGATGTGGGGTGTACAAAAAGTGCCTAATACCAGATCCATCTCTTCGAGTGCATAAGCCATTCAGGGAGAGAGTTTGATGGATTCCTTTAGGGGACTTGGAGGATCTGCATGAACAACTGGCAGAGTTGAAGAGGGCAGGTATCATCCGAGAGTCCCAGAGTCTATACGCTTCCCCAATAGTGGTGGTACGGAAGAAGAATGGGTCACTAAGGATGGGTATTGACTACCGGGCGCTGAACTGAAGGACCATTCCCGACCAATATACCACCCCAAGGATATAAGATGCCTTGCAGAGCCTGTCAGGAGCGAAGTGGTTCAGCATGCTGGATTTGAAGAGTGGGTATTACCAAATCCCCATGCACCCTGAGGATCAGGAGAAGACCATTTTCATTACCCTGCAGGGGATGTTTGGATTTGACCGTATACATCAAGGCCTGTCTGGTGCCCCAGCCACATTCCAAAGGCTAATGGAGAAGACCGTGGGTGACATGAAACTGATCGAGGTGTTGGTGTACTTAGACGACATCATCGTTTTCAGCAAGACCCTGGAAGAGCATGAAGAGTTTCTGCAGAAGGTCCTTAAGAGACTCCATGGTGAGGGGGTTGAAGCTGTCTCTGGAAAAGTGCCAGTTTTATCAACCCTCGGTCAACTATCTTGGTCACATTGTGTCTGCTGATGAAGTGGCCACTGACCTCCTGGCCGAGGCCTACAACGTGACTGAGCTTAGGTCATTTCTGGGATTCTGCTCTTATTACAGAAGATTTGTCAATGGATTCGCTAAGACCCTGACCCTGATCTGGCGAAGCCTGTCAGACCAGCAGGTGGGCCCAGAAAACCCAGGGTGTTCATTCAGGAACAATTGACTCTGAAGTGTGAAGAGGTTTTAGGCAGCTGAACTGAAGTCTAACAACCGCTCCAGTCGTGGCCTATGAAGATCCAACCAAGCCATACGAGCTACACTTTGACGCCAGTCGAGATGGGTTAGGTGGGGTGCTATATCAAGAGCATGACTGCCATCTACGGCCTGTTGCCTATGTGAGTCGGAACTTGGCCCCCGCCGAGAACTATCCCATGCACAAACTTGAGTTACTGGCCTTGAAGTGGGTGGATAAGCTGAGGGATTAACTGTATGGAGCGGAGTTCGTGATCAAGACCGACAACAATGCTCTCACCTACATCCTCACTTCCACCAAGTTGGATGCCACGGGTCACAGATGGTTGGCTGCTCTATCAGGGTTTATTTTTCAGCCTGAAGTATTGACTGGGATCAGGAAACAAGACGCTGATGCTTTGTCAAGAAGGCCCCATTGTTCCAGAGACCCTTCAGAAGAATAGGCCCAACTGACACCTGAAGGGTACAAGCCTTATGTCAAGGAGCAGAACATCAACCTGGAGTAGGATCCAGGACCGAAGAGGTTGGAGTGTCAGCCGTTGGTGTCCCCAGATGTTATTGCAATGTCGCCCAAGTCGGGGATGAAGGTCTGCCCAAGCTGTCAAAGACCTGCGGAGGGACCAGTTGGAGGACCCTCCCTGTAACTTGGCATTGAAGGCCTTGGAGAGCCAATGCCCTGACTTGCTCCTCACTGACTCCCCGAAGGAAACCCATCTGCTGCACCAAGAGTGGGATCGGTTTCAGGTGCACAGAGGGTTGGTCTATCGAAGGGGCCCCTCTGACGATTCTGAAGAAAAATGGCAGCTATACCTACCTTAAAAATATACGGAGACAGTATTAACTGCCCTACTGTCAGGAACCATGAATCAGACCGAGACAGAAGTATAGTTAAATCACACTTGTTTATTATTAATAATAATAATAATAATAATAAGGTAAACAGAGTAAGCGTAGTCAAAACAAGCCAGAGTTCAGTAACCGGATCGGTTAGTCAGCCAAGCAAATGTCAGAGAGCCAGAGATAACAGGAGAAAGACTGATGTTGACAAAGGTGAAGGCAGAGATCAAGTGAGCTGGACGACTTGCTGGGTAACTGTGGAGAGAAATGGGAGCTGGCAATTAGCTGACAGCTGAGCGGCCAGCTCAGAGAAGGAAGGGCTGAGCCCGGCCCTGACACCTACATGACAACCATGGCCACCTAGGGCCCAAGAGGACTTTTCTCCTGGTGAGGGACTGGTTCTACTGGCCCTGCATGCAGGCTGAAGTTGAGGACTATTGCCACTCCTGCATCTGATGTATCCAAAGGAAGACTTTGCCTCACCAGCTGCCCCAATGGACCATCTTCAGAGTCAAGGACCCATGGAGCTGGTGTGCATTGACATTCTGTGCTTGGAGCCTGATCTGAGCGGGCAGGGAAATATCCTGGTAGTGACTGACCATTTCACTCGGTATGCCCAGGCGTTTTCCACGAGGGACCAACAAGCATCCATGGTGGCCAAGATCTTCGCGGAGAAATTCTTTGTGCACTATGGTCTGTCTCAACGCATCCACTCTGATCAAGGGAGAGATTTCAAGAGTAGTCTCATCAAGAGACTTTCAGACCTGTTGGGCATCAGGAAGTCTAAAACCACCCCGTATCATCCTCAAGGAGATCCTCAACCAGAGAGATTCAACTGAACCCTCCTGGATATACTTGGAACTCTAAGTTCAGAACAAAAGCAGCACTGGAGCAAGCATATAGTGGCTATTGTGCATGCTTATAACAGCACCGCCAATGATGCCACAGGTTACTCTCCCTATAGTTTGATGTTCGGACCGTAGGCCCGGCTGTCAGTAGACTTGGCCTACGTCACATCCCTCGACCATACCTTAGCAACTTTCCACAGAGGGTATGTGGATCGCCTGCAGAGCCGTCTGAAAACCACCTTTGATAAGGCTCAAGCTGCCTCATATGCCTGAGGACAGAGAAACAAAATAAACTTTGACCTTACGGTACGAGTGCAGGACCTACAGCCGGATGACAAGGTACTGCTGAGAAACCTGGGTGTCCCTGGAAAGCACAAGTTGGCTAACCGCTGAAAGTCACAGCCCTATGTCGTTTGCAAGCATCTGCCCAGACACCCAGTATATCAAATCCGGCCAGAGGGAAGCACAGGCCTGCTGAAGACTTAGCATCACAATCATCTGTTGCCTCTGTCAGAAGCAGTTCATGTGCCACCACAGCCAAATTTACAGTCCACACCCACGGCCTCTCAAAGATCCCGGCAAGTGACTAGATCTCATTCTGTACCCCTTGCTGAAGATGAAAACAGCGAGGATGAAGAGAAAGATTGTCTGAAAGATTGTCTGTGGCCATCTCAAATGCCAGGGCCTACCACCCACCCCCACCCTTTTTCTTCTCCTCCCAAGGTGACTGAGGTGACTCTCAGGCCAGAGGCTCCTGAGTTTGTACCTCAAAGTCCACCTTTTGAAGAGTTAGAAGACCCTCAATCTTCCCTGCTGATAAGAGACCCCTAAGACTTTCCATCCTTCATTGAGGAAGCTGAAGCCGATATGCAGGAAGAAGAAAAGACCAGTGTGCCTGTAACCCCAGAACCTAAACAACAGCGAGAGCGAAGGGTTATTCACCCGCCCAAAAGACTAACATATGATACTTTGGGTGAAAGCTCTGAGGAGTTCGTTCTCATTGCAAAAAGGACTCTTGAAGAAACTGACCCTTCCATCGCAGATTTGGTGGTGGACAATCCCACAATCACTGTCAGGGCTGGACTCAGCCCTTCCTTCTCTGAGCTGGCCACTCAGCTGTCGGATAATTGCCAGCTCCTATCTCTCCACAGTTACTCAGCTGTTGATGATATGTTGCTCGTCAGTCCTGCCTACTTAAGCCGTCCAGTCCAGAGGATCTTTGCCTTCGCCTTGGTCAACATCACAGAAACAATCTCCTGCGATCCTGTTCAAGACTTGCTTTGCTGACATCCCTTCTGGCTCCAGATCCTGCTTGCTGTTCCACTACATTGATCCCTGACTTCTGGCTTGGCTGACTATCCTTTCCAGTTACTGAACTTTGGCTATGTTTTGACTACGTTTGTTCTTTTTACTTTTATTATTAAACAAGTGTGATTTAACTGTACTTCTGTCTCGGCCTGATTTCTTGGTTTCTGACACTCAGCCCCTGGCACATCTAGCTGGGCCATTCCAGTTAACCTCCCCTCCTATGCTAGTTGGTGGGATGTTCCTCTGCCAGGGTTTTATGCAGATGTAAATTGTATGGTTTCCTGTGCACACTAACCTGTTTATTTTTTCCGTGTGTATATCAAAAGCATGTAACAGGTCATAGACTCTTTACCTCTTTTGGCGGACCAAAGGTTCTTTGGTGGGGGGAGTGTATAGTGGGGGCTACTCTATCACCCATGGTCCCGCACCTCCCACCATTCCTGCCAGCGACCGCCGGACTCAATAGACACTGACATAGGCACTCACTGAGGGAGAGCACGCCTGTCAGTCCCTGTGGGGGATTTCTCCCCCTCCCTCTCCTCTTACGGTGTCCCTATTGGCAGGGAGAGGGAGCCAATCAAGCAGCAGCAGAGGACCAGGGCCCACAATAAAGCCCCATTGATTTCTACAGGGGGTGGAACTACCAAACCCAGCCTGCTTTGCAAGAAGGGGGGGCTAGCTAAAGACTTAAGCTTGTTGGTCTGAGGAGAGATCACCATGAGGCAGGGAGGTGAACGGAGGTGTGAGAAGAGACTACAGGGCACCCACTGAAGAACCATGCAAAGAAGGTTCCAGAGACCATCCAGGGACGGTTGAAGATGGATGTACCTTCTGTACCACCTAATATTAGAGGTCAGCCGATATATCGGCCGATATTTGGCTTTTTTTACTTAATCGGCATCTGCCGATTTCAGCGGGACTTGCAAATGACTTCTGTAATTGAAGTCAATTGCAAGTTGTCTGAAGTTTTCTTCTCTCCTCCTCTGGGCAGCCTGCCAGGTCTGATAAGAAGATACATTTGTATCTCTTTCAGGTTCTTTTATCAATAGACTGAATTCCGTGGAGAAGTTTTCAGTTTAACCATTTAAAGACTAAATCTTTTCTGACACTTGTTGCTTACTAGTAAAAATTCTGTATTTTCTGCTATAAAATCACTTAGAACCCCCAAACATTATATATATTTTTTTTAGCAGAGACCCTAGGGAATAAAATAGCGGTTGTTGCAATATTTTATGTCACACGGTATTTGCGCAGCGGTCTTTCAAACGCAATTTTTAAAAAAAAAAATACACTAAGGAAATAAAAAAAAAAAAAAAAAGTAAAGTTAGCCCATTTTTTTTCATCCAAAAGTTTTGATTACCTGTTTTTGTGTATTTAATATTTAAGATATAGTTATTTTTTTTTAATCTAAATTCTACATACAAGTGAACTGATTGGAGGTTTGTTTTGTTTAATAAATGTTTAAATATAAAAAATTTTCTGTATCACTTATTAAGGCTGCTTTCACACTGGAGTGGGCATGCGTTGACGATAAAATGCTGTTAATTTTAGCGGCGCTTTACCGTCATTTTAGCGGCGCTATTCGGCTGCTAGCGGGGCGCTTATAACCCAGCTAGGGGCCGAAGAAGGAGTTAAATGCGCCCCTGAAGCGCTGCTGCCGAAACGCTTTGCAGGCGCTTCGGCAGCGGTGCGCATTCATTTCAATGGGCAGGAGTGTATACACCGCTTCAAAGATGACGCTTGCAGGACTTTTTTTTTTAACATCCTGCCAGCGCATCGCCTCAGGGTGAAAGCACTCGAGCTTTCACACAGACTGCAGCGGAGCCGTTTTACAGGCGCTATTTTTAGCCCAAAAGCGCCTGAAAAACGCCCCAGTGTGAAAGGGGTCTAACTGTTAGATTTTATGAGATGAAGGGAAAAAAAAAAAAAAAAAAAAAATCGGCCTAATATATCGGCCCTAAAAAAATCGGCATCATATATCGGCCATCGGCCACTGCGATTTCTAAATATCGGCTTTGGCATCGGCCAGAGAAAAACCCATATCGGTGGACCTCTACCTAATATCTCTATTTTTAATGGAATATCTCTGAAATGATGTGAGATCTAATGTTAAAACCACTTGATCATACCGGATCTAGCGAAAATCTATTAGCCTGAATGATTTTTGGCCGGAAAATTTGATAAGGGGGGGGCCAGCCCGTCCATATGTACCACCTAATATCTCTATTTTGATGTGGAATATCTCTGAAATGATGTGAGATCTAACGCTAAAAACACTTGATCTTACCGGATCCAACGAATATCTATTAACCTGAATGATTTTTGGCCAGAAAATTTGATAAGGGGGGTCAGCCTCCGCTCATTAATCACTTAATATATCTCTAAATATGTGTGAGATCTAACATTAAAACCGCTCGATCTTACCGGATCTAACGAATATCTAATAGCCTGAATGATTTTTGGCCAGAAAATTTGATAAGGGGGGGGCTAACTCGTCCATATGTACCACCTAATATCTCTATTTTGATGTGGAATATCTCTGAAATGATGTGAGATCTAACGTTAAAACCACTTGATCTTACCGGATCTAACGAATATCTATTAGCCTGAATGATTTTTGGCCAGAAAATTTGATAAGGGGGAGCCAGCCCCCCCTCATTAATCACTTAATATAGCTCTAATTATGTGAGATCTAACGTTAAAACCGATTGATCTTACCGGATCTAACAAATATCTATTAGCCTGAATGATTTTTGGCCCGAAAATTTGATAAAAGGGGGCCAGCCCCTCCATATGTACCACCTAATATCTCTATTTTGATGTGGAATATCTCTGAAATGATGTGAGATCTAACGTTAAAAACACTTGATCTTACCGGATCTAACGAATATCTATTAGCCTGAATGATTTTCTGGCCAGAAAATTTGATAAGGGGGGGCCAGCCCCCCTCATTAATCACTTAATAAGTCTCTAATTATATGAGATCTAACGTTAAAACCACTTGATCTTACCGGATCTAACAAATTGCTTCCAAAATAGCTAACTTTTTGGTCAATTTTTTGATAAGGGGGGGGATGATGACGGGTTAGCCCCCCCCAGCAAATAACTGTTAATATTGCTCCTTCTGTGTGAGATCTAACGCAAACAACGGTTGATCTAACCTGATCTAACAAAGATCTAACAAACTGCATACGATTTTTTCAAAAATTTTGATATGGGGGGGGGGGGGGGCTAACCCAGCAGAGGTCAGGGCCAGCCATAACAACCAGCAAAACATAACTAACCCCCGGAACAGAACAAAAATAAACCTCCAGCATAGCACAAAAATGAACCACAAGCATGACACAATAAACCTCCAATAATGCCCCTTTGCCTGGCAGAACAATTAAATCCCAGCATGGCACAATAATTTAGCACAGCAATAAACCCCCAGGAATATGCATTAATAACTATCAGAACTACACAATTAACCCCCAACACTGTACAATAATTAACCTCCAGGATAATAGCAGTCAGTGAGCCCCCTTTATTGTAAAACTTACAACAGAGAATATACAGTGAAGAGGTCAGCACTATATGTGGTCACCATAAGTAGCTAGATTAGGAGTGACACTCTAGGATGCCCAGAGCAGGAATGACCCCTAAGATCACAGTGCCCATATAGATCAGGCTTGCTCCTTAGAATGCCCAGAAGAGGAGTGCCCCCCCAGAGTGTACAGAGCAGAAAAAGTGTCCCCTCAGAGTACGTCCTCTTCAAATGCCCAGAGCAGGAGTATCCCATCAGAGTTCCTAGAGCAGGAGTGACCCCTTAGATCAGTGCCCATATAGACCATGCTTCCCTCTTAAAAGTGCCACAAATAGCTGTGCCCCTTTAGAGCTTCCCCCATAGACTGTCAAGATCAGAGTACCCAGAGCAAGAGAGTGATCCCCTCAGAGTACCCAGAGCAGGAGAGTGACCCCCTCAGAGTACCCAGAGCAGGAGAGTGACCCCCTAAGTGTAGCCAGAGCAGGAGAGTGACCTCCAAAGTGCACCCAGAGCAGGAGAGTGACCTCCTAAGTGCACCCAGAGCAGGAGAGTGACCTCCTAAGTGCACCCAGAGCAGGAGAGTGACCTCCTAAGTGCACCCAGAGCAGGAGAGTGACCCCATCAAAGTACATCACAGTACCCAGAGCAGGAGAGTGACCACTCCAGAGTGCCCAGAGCAGGAGAGTGACCCCCTCAGAGTGCCCAGAGCAGGAGAGTGACCCCCTCAGAGTGCCCAGAGCTGAGAGTGAACCCCTAAGTGTACCCAGAGCAGGAGAGTCACCCCCTAAGAGTACCCAGAGCAGGAGAGTCACCCCCTAAGAGTACCCAGAGCAGGAGAGTCACCCCCTAAGAGTACCCAGAGCAGGAGAGTCACCCCCTAAGAGTACCCAGAGCAGGAGAGTCACCCCCTAAGAGTACCCAGAGCAGGAGAGTGACCCCCTAAGTGTACCCAGAGCAGGAGAGTGACCCCCTAAGTGTACCCAGAGCAGGAGAGTGACCCCCTAAGTGTACCCAGAGCAGGAGAGTGACCCCCTAAGTGTACCCAGAGCAGGAGAGTGACCCCCTAAGTGTACCCAGAGCAGGAGAGTGACCCCCTAAGTGTACCCAGAGCAGGAGAGTGACCCCCTAAGTGTACCCAGAGCAGGAGAGTGACCCCCTAAGTGTACCCAGAGCAGGAGAGTGACCCCCTAAGTGTACCCAGAGCAGGAGAGTGACCCCCTAAGTGTACCCAGAGCAGGAGAGTGACCCCCTAAGTGTACCCAGAGCAGGAGAGTGACCCCCTAAGTGTACCCAGAGCAGGAGAGTGACCCCCTAAGCGTACCCAGAGCAGGAGAGTGACCCCCTAAGCGTACCCAGAGCAGGAGAGTGACCCCCTAAGCGTACCCAGAGCAGGAGAGTGACCCCCTAAGTGTACCCAGAGCAGGAGAGTGACCCCCTCAAGTGTACCCAGAGCAGGAGAGTGACCCCCCCAAGTGTACCCAGAGCAGGAGAGTGACCCCCCAAGTGTACCCAGAGCAGGAGAGTGACCCCCCAAGTGTACCCAGAGCAGGAGAGTGACCCCCCCCAGTGTACCAAGAGCAGGAGAGTGACCCCCTAAGTGTACCCAGAGCAGGAGAGTGACCCCCTCAGAGTTCCCAGAGCAGGAGAGTGACCCCCTAAGTGTACCCAGAGCAGAAGAGTGACCCCCTAAGTGTACCCAGAGCAGAAGAGTGACCCCCTAAGTGTACCCAGAGCAGGAGAGGGAGGGCCCCCCTAAAAGTACCTAGAGCAGGAGAGTGACCCCATAAGTGTACCCAGAACAGGAGAGTGACCCCCTCCATCTATCAATGTATCCCCATCCCCACCCAGCATCATCCATCCCTCTCCAGGATTCTGGCGGGGATAGGGAGTTCCCAGAGCAGGAGAGTGACCCTTAAGTGTACCCAGAGAAGGAGAGTGACCCCCTAAGAGTACCCAGAGCAGGAGAGTGACCCCCTAAGTGTACCCAGAGCAGGAGAGTGACCCCCCTAAGTGTACCCAGAGCAAGAGAGTGACCCCCTAAGTGTACCCAGAGCAGGAGAGTAACCCCCTAAGAGTACCCAAAGCAGGAGAGTGACTCCCTAAGTGCACCCAGAGCAGGAGAGTGACCTCCTAAGTGCACCCAGAGCAGGAGAGTGACCCCCTAAATGAACCCAGAGCAGGAGAGTGACCCCATCATAGTGCCCAGAGCAGGAGAGTGACCCCCTAAGTGTACCCAGAGCAGGAGAGTGACCCCCTAAGTGTACCCAGAGCAGGAGAGTGACCCCCTAAGTGTACCCAGAGCAGGAGAGTGACCCCCTAAGTGTACCCAGAGCAGGAGAGTGACCCCCTAAGTGTACCCAGAGCAGGAGAGTAACCCCCTAAGAGTACCCAAAGCAGGAGAGTGACTCCCTAAGTGCACCCAGAGCAGGAGAGTGACCTCCTAAGTGCACCCAGAGCAGGAGAGTGACCCCCTAAATGAACCCAGAGCAGGAGAGTGACCCCATCATAGTGCCCAGAGCAGGAGAGTGACCCCCTAAGTGTACCCAGAGCAGGAGAGTGACCCCCTAAGAGTGCCCAAAAGCAGGAGAGTGACCCCCTAAGTGCACCCAGAGCAGAAGAGTGACCCCCTAAATGAACCCAGAGCAGGAGAGTGACCCCATCAAAGTACATCAAAGTACCCAGAGCAGGAGAGTGACCACTCCAGAGTGCCCAGAGCAGGAGAGTGACCCCCTCAGAGTGCCCAGAGCTGAGAGTGAACCCCTCAGAGTGCCCAGAGCTGAGAGTGAACCCCTCAGAGTGCCCAGAGCTGAGAGTGAACCCCTCAGAGTGCCCAGAGCAGGAGAGTGACCCCCTCAGAGTGCCCAGAGCAGGAGAATGACCCCCTAAGTGTACCCAGAGCAGGAGAGTGACCCCCTAAGTGTACCCAGAGCAGGAGAGTGACCCCCTAAGAGTACCCAGAGCAGGAGAATGACCCCCTAAGTGTACCCAGAGCAGGAGAATGACCCCCTAAGTGTACCCAGAGTAGGAGAATGACCCCCTAAGTGTACCCAGAGCAGGAGAGTGACCCGCTAAGTGTACCCAGAGCAGGAGAGTGACCCCCTAAGAGTACCCAGAGCAGGAGAGTGACCCCCTAAGTGTACCCAGAGCAGGAGAGTGACCCCCTAAGTGTACCCAGAGCAGGAGAGTGACCCCCTAAGTGTACCCAGAGCAGGAGAGTGACCCCCCCCCAAGTGTACCCAGAGCAGGAGAGTGACCCCCCCCAAGTGTACCCAGAGCAGGAGAGTGACCCCCTAAGTGTACCCAGAGCAGGAGAGTGACCCCCCCCCCAAGTGTACCCAGAGCAGGAGAGTGACCCCCCCCCAAGTGTACCCAGAGCAGGAGAGTGACCCCCCCCCAAGTGTACCCAGAGCAGGAGAGTGACCCCCCCCCCCCAAGTGTACCCAGAGCAGGAGAGTGACCCCCTCCAAGTGTACCCAGAGCAGGAGAGTGACCCAAGTGTACCCAGAGCAGGAGAGTGCCCCCCCCCCAGTGTACCCAGAGCAGGAGAGTGACCCCCTAAGTGTACTCAGAGCAGGAGAGTGACCCCCTAAGTGTACCCAGAGCAGAAGAGTGACCCCCTAAGTGTACCCACAGCAGGGGAGTAACCCCCTCAGAGTTCCCAGAGCAGGAGAGTGACCCCCCAAGTGTACCCAGAGCAGGAGAGTGACCCCCTAAATGTACCCAGAGGAGGAGAGTGACTCCCTCAGAGTAGCCAGAGCAGGAGAGTGACCCCCTAAGTGTACCCAGAGCAGGAAAGTGACCCCCTAAGTGTACCCAGAGCAGGAGAGGGAGGGCCCCCCTAAAAGTACCTAGAGCAGGAGAGTGACCCCATAAGTGTACCCAGAACAGGAGAGTGACCCCCTCCATCTCTCAATGTATCCTCATCCCCGCCCAGCATCATCCATCCCTCTCCAGGATTCTGGCGGGGATAGGGAGTTCCCAGAGCAGGAGAGTGACCCCTAAGTGTACCCAGAGCAGGAGAGTGACCCCCTAAGTGTACCCAGAGCAGGAGAGTGACCCCCTAAGTGTACCCAGAGCAGGAGAGTGACCCCTTCATAGTGCCGAGAGCAGGAGAGTGACCCCCTAAGTGTACCCAGAGCAGGAGAGTGACCCCCTAAGTGTACCCAGAGCAGGAGAGTGACCCCCTAAGAGTACCCAGAGCAGGAGAGTGACCCCTAAGTGTACCCAGAGCAGGAGAGTGACCCCCTCAGAGTTCCCAGAGCAGGAGAGTGACCCCTTAAGTGTACCCAGAGCAGGAGAGTGACCCCCTTAGAGTGCCCCCCTCAGAGTGCCTAGAGCAGGAGAGTGACCCCCTAGGTGTACCCAGAGCAGGAGAGTGACCCCCTAAGTGTACCCAGAGCAGGAGAGTGACCCCACCAAAGTACCTAGAGCAGGAGAGTGAGCCCCTAGGTGTACCCAGAGCAGGAGAGGGAGGGACCCCCTAAGTGTACCCAGAGCAGGAGAGTGACCCCCTAAGTGTACCCAGAGCAGGAGAGTGACCCCCTAAGTGTATCCAGAGCAAGAGAGTGACCCCCTAAGTGTATCCAGAGCAAGAGAGTGACCCCCTAAGTGTACCCAGAGCAAGAGAGTGACCCCCTAAGTGTACCCAGAGCAAGAGAGTGACCCCCTAAGTGTACCCAGAGCAAGAGAGTGACCCCCTCATAGTGCCGAGAGCAGGAGAGTGACCCCCTAAGTGTACCCAGAGCAGGAGAGTGACCCCCTAAGTGTACCCAGAGCAGGAGAGTGACCCCCTAAGTGTACCCAGAGCAGGAGAGTGACCCCCTAAGTGTACCCAGAGCAGGAGAGTGACCCCCTCAGAGTTCCCAGAGCAGGAGAGTGACCCCTTAAGTGTACCCAGAGCAGGAGAGTGACCCCCTTAGAGTGAGCCCCTAGGTGTACCCAGAGCAGGAGAGGGAGGGACCCCCTAAGTGTACCCAGAGCAGGAGAGTGACCCCCTCAGAGTTGCCAGAGCAGGAGAGTGACCCCCTCAGAGTTGCCAGAGCAGGACAGTGACCCTCTCAGAGTTGCCAGAGCAGGAGAGTGACCCCCTCAGAGTTGCCAGAGCAGGAGAGTGACCCCCCAAGTGTACCCAGAGCAGGAGAGTGACCCCCCAAGTGTACCCAGAGCAGGAGAGTGACCCCCTAAGTGTACCCAGAGGAGGAGAGTGACTCCCTCAGAGTAGCCAGAGCAGGAGAGTGACCCCCTAAGTGTAGCCAGAGCAGGAGAGTGACCCCCTCAGAGTTGCCAGAGCAGGAGAGTGACCCCCTCAGAGTTGCCAGAGCAGGAGAGTGACCCCCTCAGAGTTGCCAGAGCAGGAGAGTGACCCCCTCAGAGTTGCCGGAGCAGGAGAGTGACCCCCTCAGAGTTGCCGGAGCAGGAGAGTGACCCCCTCAGAGTTGCCAGAGCAGGAGAGTGACCCCCTCAGAGTTGCCAGAGCAGGAGAGTGACCCCCTCAGAGTTGCCAGAGCAGGAGAGTGACCCCCTCAGAGTTGCCAGAGCAGGAGAGTGACCCCCTCAGAGTTGCCAGAGCAGGAGAGTGACCCCCTCAGAGTTGCCAGAGCAGGAGAGTGACCCCCTCAGAGTTGCCAGAGCAGGAGAGTGACCCCCTCAGAGTTGCCAGAGCAGGAGAGTGACCCCCTCAGAGTTGCCAGAGCAGGAGAGTGACCCCCTCAGAGTTGCCAGAGCAGGAGAGTGACCCCCTCAGAGTTGCCAGAGCAGGAGAGTGACCCCCTCAGAGTTGCCAGAGCAGGAGAGTGACCCCCTCAGAGTTGCCAGAGCAGGAGAGTGACCCCCTCAGAGTTGCCAGAGCAGGAGAGTGACCCCCTCAGAGTTGCCAGAGCAGGAGAGTGACCCCCTCAGAGTTGCCAGAGCAGGAGAGTGACCCCCTCAGAGTTGCCAGAGCAGGAGAGTGACCCCCTCAGAGTTGCCAGAGCAGGAGAGTGACCCCCTCAGAGTTGCCAGAGCAGGAGAGTGACCCCCTCAGAGTTGCCAGAGCAGGAGAGTGACCCCCTGAGAGTTGCCAGAGCAGGAGAGTGAACCCCTAAGTGTACCCAGAGCAGGAGAGTGACCCCCTAAGTGTACCCAGAGCAGGAGAGTGACCCCCTAAGTGTACCCAGCACAGGAGAGTGACCCCCTCAGAGTTGCCAGAGCAGGAGAGTGACCCCCTCAGAGTTGCCAGAGCAGGAGAGTGACCCCCTCAGAGTTGCCAGAGCAGGACAGTGACCCCCTCAGAGTTGCCAGAGCAGGACAGTGACCCCCTCAGAGTTGCCAGAGCAGGACAGTGACCCCCTCAGAGTTGCCAGAGCAGGAGAGTGACCCCCTAAGTGTACCCAGAGCAGGAGAGTGACCCCCTAAGTGTACCCAGAGCAGGAGAGTGACCCCCTAAGTGTACCCAGCACAGGAGAGTGAGCCCCTCGGAGTGCCCAGAGCAGGAGAGTGACCCCCCAAGTGTACCCAGAGCAGGGGAGTGACCCCCTCAGAGTACCCAGAGCAGGAGAGTGACCCCATCAGAGTACCCAGAGCAGGAGAGTGACCCCATCAGAGTACCCAGAACAGGAGAGTGACCCCCTAAGTGTACCCAGAGCAGGAGAGTGACCCCCTAAGTGTACCTAGAGCAAAATAGTGACCCCCTCATAGTGCCCAGAGCAGGAGAGTGACCCCCTAAGTGTACCCAGAGCAGGAGAGTGACCCCCTCAGAGTTCCCAGAGCAGGAGAGTGACCCCTTAAGTGTACCCAGAGCAGGAGAGTGACCCCCTTAGAGTGAGCCCCTAGGTGTACCCAGAGCAGGAGAGGGAGGGACCCCCTAAGTGTACCCAGAGCAGGAGAGTGACCCCCTCAGAGTTGCCAGAGCAGGAGAGTGACCCCCTCAGAGTTGCCAGAGCAGGAGAGTGACCCCCTCAGAGTTGCCAGAGCAGGAGAGTGACCCCCTCAGAGTTGCCAGAGCAGGAGAGTGACCCCCTCAGAGTTGCCAGAGCAGGAGAGTGACCCCCTCAGAGTTGCCAGAGCAGGAGAGTGACCCCCTCAGAGTTGCCAGAGCAGGAGAGTGACCCCCTCAGAGTTGCCAGAGCAGGAGAGTGACCCCCTCAGAGTTGCCAGAGCAGGAGAGTGACCCCCTCAGAGTTGCCAGAGCAGGAGAGTGACCCCCTCAGAGTTGCCAGAGCAGGAGAGTGACCCCCTCAGAGTTGCCAGAGCAGGAGAGTGACCCCCTCAGAGTTGCCAGAGCAGGAGAGTGACCCCCTCAGAGTTGCCAGAGCAGGAGAGTGACCCCCTCAGCGTTGCCAGAGCAGGAGAGTGACCCCCTCAGAGTTGCCAGAGCAGGAGAGTGACCCCCCAAGTGTACCCAGAGCAGGAGAGTGACCCCCCAAGTGTACCCAGAGCAGGAGAGTGACCCCCCAAGTGTACCCAGAGCAGGAGAGTGACCCCCCAAGTGTACCCAGAGCAGGAGAGTGACCCCCCAAGTGTACCCAGAGCAGGAGAGTGACCCCCCAAGTGTACCCAGAGCAGGAGAGTGAGCCCCCAAGTGTACCCAGAGCAGGAGAGTGAGCCCCTAAGTGTACCCAGAGCAGGAGAGTGAGCCCCTAAGTGTACCCAGAGCAGGAGAGTGAGCCCCTAAGTGTACCTAGAGCAGGAGAGTGACCCCCTAAGTGTACCCAGAGAAGGAGAGTGAGCCCCTAAGTGTACCCAGAGCAGGAGAGTGACCCCATCAGAGTACCCAGAGCAGGGGAGTGACCCCATCAGAGTACCCAGAGCAGGGGAGTGACCCCATCAGAGTACCCAGAGCAGGGGAGTGACCCCCTAAGTGTACCCAGAGCAGGAAAGTGACCCCTTCAGAGTGCCCAGAGCAGGGGAGTGACCCCCTAAGTGTACCCAGAGCAGGAGAGTGACCCCTTCAGAGTGCCTAGAGCAAGAGAGTGACCCCCTCCATCCCACGTATCCCCGTCCCCGCCCAGCATCATCCATCCCTCTCCAGGATTCTGGCGGGGATGGTGATACATTGTAGAGAGGGATGGATGATGTTGGGCAGGGATGGGGAGATTAGGAGTCGTCCCCCCCAGACCCCCCTTGTCTCAGCTCAGGTGCTCCATAAGGAACAGGCACAGCCTCGTGTGGAGAGGGGCTGGCACAGCCTCGTGTGGAGAGGGGCTGGCACAGCCTCGTGTGGAGAGGGGCTGGCACAGCCTGGTGTGGAGAGGGGCTGGCACAGCCTGGTGTGGAGAGGGGCTGGCACAGCCTGGTGTGGAGAGGGGCTGGCACAGCCTGGTGTGGGGAGGGGCTGGCACAGCCTGGTGTGGGGAGGGGCTGGCACAGCCTGGTGTGGGGAGGGGCTGGCACAGCCTGGTGTGGGGAGGGGCTGGCACAGCCTGGTGTGGGGAGGGGCTGGCACAGCCTGGTGTGGGGAGGGGCTGGCACAGCCTGGTGTGGGGAGGGGCTGGCACAGCCTGGTGTGGGGAGGGGCTGGCACAGCCTGGTGTGGGGAGGGGCTGGCACAGCATGGTGTGGGGAGGGGCTGGCACAGCCTGGTGTGGGGAGGGGCTGGCACAGCATGGTGTGGGGAGGGGCTGGCACAGCATGGTGTGGGGAGGGGCTGGCACAGCCTGGTGTGGGGAGGGGCTGGCACAGCCTGGTGTGGGGAGGGGCTGGCACAGCATGGTGTGGGGAGGGGCTGGCACAGCATGGTGTGGGGAGGGGCTGGCACAGCTTACTGACAGAAAAACAATCCTTATCCTTCCTCCGTTGATTAGGACTGGAGTCCCACTGCCTGTCCCTATCCCCTCCCAGCTCAGCAGCTCTATAATAAGGATGAGGGCCAGACAAGTGATAATGTGATGGTGAGGGGGCGGGTGCACTCTACTTACATTTCCAGAAGAAATCCCTCGTCCTCTGGGGCTGGGATTGGAAACTTCCCTCTTGTCCTGATCTTGGCTCAGCCCACAGCAGCTCCATAGAAGCTCCATACAAGCTC
This sequence comes from Aquarana catesbeiana, assembly GCF_042186555.1. Lineage (NCBI taxonomy): Eukaryota > Metazoa > Chordata > Amphibia > Anura > Ranidae > Aquarana > Aquarana catesbeiana. Next base: position 111,615,984 of record NC_133334.1, read on the forward strand.
CATAGAAGCACACACAGCTCCTGTCTGCCTGGTTGTAACGAGGAGGAGGGGTGGGGGTGGCTTCCATGCAAGGAGAGAGAGACTAATTCCTTCCTCCACGGCCCGGCTGGACTGAGAGCTTCTCCCTCCTTCATTTCCTTATTGCGGCTGGCAAGTACAGAGGCGCCACATGTCCCAGTGCTTTCAAAACCTAGCGCCTCTGTACAGTACTGAGATCAATCTGCCACTAATAATGCCGGGACTCACTGACGATCAGCGGCTTTTGAAGCCAGAGCTGCAGTATCCCTCCTCTATATGAAAGAGTCCCCAGACTTTTTTTGTCACACAGAGCACACAGGTAAAAATGTATTTAACCGCTTCCCGACGATGTATGTCGGCAGAATGGCACGGCTGGGCAAATGGGCGTACAGGTACGTCCATTTGAATTTCCCGCCGTGTCATTGTGTGCGCGCCGCCGGCCGGGAGCTCCGTGAGTCGGGTCGCGGGTATCCCGTGGACTCGATCGCCACGGGGATACCCGCGATCGTCTCACGGAGAGCATGAACAGGGAGATGCTGATGTAAACAGCATCTCCCCGTTCTGCCTAGTGACAGTGTCACTGGATCTCTGCTCCCTGTCATCGGAGCAGAGATCAGTGTACTGACAAACATACCACAACCCCTCTACAGTTAGAAACACCTCCCTAGTACTGATTTAACCCCTCCCTGCCCCCTAGTGGTTAACCCCTTCACTGCCAGTGTCATTTACACAGGAATCAGTGCATTTTTATAGCACCGATTGCTGTATAAATGACAATGGTCCCAAAAATGTGTCAAAAATGTCTGACGTGTCCACCATAATGTCGCAGTCACAATAAAAATCGCTGATCACCGCCATTACTAGTAAAAAAAAAAAATTATTAATAAAAATGGCATAAAACTATCCCCTATTTTGTAAACGCTATAACTTTTGCGTAAACCAATCAATAAACGCTTATTGCGATTTTTTTTTACCAAAAATATGTAGAAGAATACGTATCGGCCTAAACTGAGGAAAAAAAATGTGTTTTTATATATTTTTGGGGGATATTTATTAAAGCAAAAGATAATGTATTTTTTTCAAAATTGTCGCTCTTATTTTGTTTATAGCGCAAAAAATAAAAATCGCAGAGGTGATCAAATACCACCAAAAGAAAGCTCTATTTGTGGGAAAAAAAGGACGTCAATTTTGTTTGAGAGCCACGTCGCATGACCGCGCAATTGTCAGTTAAAGCGACGCAGTGCCGAATCGCAAAAAGTGCTCTGGTCAGGAAGGGGGTAAATTCTTCCGGGGCTGAAGCGGTTAAAAGAATTCCGTGACATATATTGGAAATTCAAGTGTGTACATTTTGGGGGTGCTATGAGGGTGCTTAAACAATTTTTGAGGGTGCTTTAGCACACCCAAGCACCAGTGTTACCAACCTAACAGATTGAAATTTACTGACAGGACACCCAAGATTTACTGGCACAGGCAAGTTTTTACTGCCATTTCCAAAAGTTACAAAATTACAGTTTTAAGTACAAATTTCACTATTTAGGCTACAAACAAGTACAATATGTAATTAGCAATGTGATTTAAAATAGATAATAAGGCAAAAAACATATTTCTTATTTTATTTTCGATATAGTAAGTAAGTAGCTCAGGGACAGGACTCAGGAGGGCAAGAAATTAGAATGGGCGGCACACACCTGAAATTGACTCTCACAGTGATAGTGACAGCAGTGTGCAGCAGCACAGATCACCGACACGACACGTCCCCTCCAGAGTCACAGTGACAGTCTCTCTCCAAGCCAGGTGGTCCCTCCAGTTCAAACAGAACTGATGGTCCCCCTCCTGGCCTGCCTTGCTCCCATCCCGCAGAACCCACACACAAGGCTCTGGCCACTCTGCTTGGCTCCCTTGCACCAAGACATCACAGGATATGTTCAGGCACCGCCTCCACCAGAGCTGCCCCAACAAACAGTAGCAGGCACTTGCTGGTGCGGGGCCAAGCGTCACAGCCATATTTTTTTCTGTGAAGTGCTGGGGGAGAGCTGACAGGATTTTAACCCCGATGGATCTGTCATGTTGGTGAGTGTTTAGCAGTTTACTTGCCTTTCTACCATCTCTCCTTTCGTTTGTGCACTGCAGTCTTAGAAGTTTCTTCTGCATGCCGCTGCCTGGCTGGACTTGAGAACATGCAGGGAGGAGGTGGGTGGAGCTAAACAATAAGCGCGGAGGAAGTTAAATTTCCTCCGCTGTGATTGGTCTCTGCCTCTCCCCTGCTCATGACGTCACTGGTTGCTACACGCCAAGCGAGCAGCAGGTAGTAACCAGCTTGGGCACTGAGCCAGCGGGTGATGAATAAAGTAAAAAGGGTCTCTGCCAGCAAGGGGTCCACCATAGGCTGAGACAGTGAGGGACAGAGACAATGCAAAGGCTATTTTAGGGGGCATTAGATCGACCCAGGGAAATTCCAGGACACTGTATTGTCCCAAAATGAGGGTGCCCGGGACCGACCTACTAATTGCGGGATTGTCCCGGGCAATCCGGGACATGTGTGCACACTATTAAGCACTGGGGGGGGGGCGACACAGGCTGCACCGGGGGGCGACACAGGCTGCACCGGGGGGGGGGGCGGCGACACAGGCTGCACCGGGGGGGGGGGGGCGGCGACACAGGCTGCACCGGGGGGGGGGGCGGCGACACAGGCTGCACCGGGGGGGGGGGCGGCGACACAGGCTGCACCGGGGGGGGGGGCGGCGACACAGGCTGCACCGGGGGGGGGGCGACACAGGCTGCACCGGGGGGGGGGCGACACAGGCTGCACCGGGGGGGGGGGCGACACAGGCTGCACCGGGGGGGGGGGGCGACACAGGCTGCACCGGGGGGGGGGCGACACAGGCTGCACCGGGGGGGGGGGGCGACACAGGCTGCACCGGGGGGGGGGCGACACAGGCTGCACCGGGGGGGGGGCGACACAGGCTGCACCGGGGGGGGGGCGACACAGGCTGCACCGGGGGGGGGGCGACACAGGCTGCACCGGGGGGGGGGGGCGACACAGGCTGCACCGGGGGGGGGGGGCGACACAGGCTGCACCGGGGGGGGGGGGCGACACAGGCTGCACCGGGGGGGGGGGGGCGACACAGGCTGCACCGGGGGGGGGGCGACACAGGCTGCACCGGGGGGGGGGGGGGGGGCGACACAGGCTGCACCGGGGGGGGGGCGACACAGGCTGCACCGGGGGGGGGGGGGGCGACACAGGCTGCACCGGGGGGGGGGGGGGGGCGACACAGGCTGCACCGGGGGGGGGGGGGGGGGCGACACAGGCTGCACCGGGGGGGGGGGGGGGGGCGACACAGGCTGCACCGGGGGGGCGACACAGGCTGCACCGGGGGGGGGGGGGGGGCGACACAGGCTGCACCGGGGGGGGGGGCGACACAGGCTGCACCGGGGGGGGGGGGCGACACAGGCTGCACCGGGGGGGGGGGCGACACAGGCTGCACCGGGGGGGGGGCGACACAGGCTGCACCGGGGGGGGGCGACACAGGCTGCACCGGGGGGGGGGGCGACACAGGCTGCACCGGGGGGGGCGACACAGGCTGCACCGGGGGGGGGGCGACACAGGCTGCACCGGGGGGGGGGCGACACAGGCTGCACCGGGGGGGGGCGACACAGGCTGCACCGGGGGGGGCGACACAGGCTGCACTGGCGGACCGCAGGCTGCACTGGCGGACCGCAGGCTGCACTGGCGGACCGCAGGCTGCACTGGCGGACCGCAGGCTGCACTGGGGGACAGCAGGCATTGGTGGACACGAATAAAGTTATTGTTAATAACCCCCTGATCGCCCGGTGGGTGATATCAGTTAGGTTTTAGCGTCAGTCAGGGTCTGAGTCGCCCCAGGCAGCGTCAGATTAGTGCCAGTAGCGCTAACACCCACGAACGCACCAAACACCTCCCTTAGTAGTATAGTGTCTGAACGGATCAATATATTTGATCTGATCAGAACTATATTAGCATCCCCAATAGTTTAGGGTTTCCAAAAACGCAGCGTTAGTGGGATCAGCCCAGATACCTGCTAGCACCTGCGTTTAGCCCCTCCGCACAGCCCAGCCTAGCCCACCCCACCCAAGTGCAGTATCAATCGATCACTGTCACAACACACATAACTGCAGAGTCAGGCCTGATCCCTAAAAACGCTAACAGTATTTTTCGTAGCGTTTGAATCCGTCGCTCTTTTTCCTGTGAGTCTCACTAGTGTACCAGTAAATTTAGAGACCGAAATGTCAAATCAAAGGTCCACTAGTGACGAGGCTTACACGTTTCTGAGCATGACAGATAGTGAAGAGGAAGTCAATCATCTGTCAGATTCTGGCTCCGAATACGATCCAGTAGACAGCAGCGGCACGCTCACAGATAGCTCTGACGATGGAGTTGTGGTCCCTGCCAAGGTCAGGCGTACCCGACCCCGTTCTTCTGCTGTTGTTGAGGTGCAAGAACCGCAGGGCTCTCGTATGGAGCAGAGAGCCAGTACTAGTACCGCTCATCCTTCTGGTGAATTGGCAAGCACCAGTGGCCTAGTACACCCTGGTTGTACATCCAGCACTGCAGTATCACGTGGTGACGTGGCGAGTCCCATAAGTGCAGTTTAAGCTGGTGAGGTGGCTAGCGCAATTAGAGTCCCGCAGCCACCAAGAAGAAAACAAACAGGCCCATCAAGCACTACCTGCTGCATTTGCCAATCCTAATTGGGAGCCCACCACTTCTGCAGCACCCGTACTTTCCCCAGTCACTGTATATTTTTTAGGCACAGATTGCGTTCAAAAATGTTTTATTTTTACTATGTTTTATTGTATTTGTTTTGCAGGTATGGTATGTCTTACTGTTATACTGTAATGTTACTTTGTTTTATTGTTAACCATCATTTGCTTAGCAGGTACACCATTCAGCTGCAGCACTGATTTATTTATCTTGACAGCAACAGCGTTTGCTCCCATGATACGTAAATCAGCAACTCCAGAGCTGTAGGAGGTGATTTCACCACCACAGTTAAAAAAAAAAATTGTGCATGTATGCCCATCATTAGAAGTGGGTGGATGAAGGGCGGTATTCTAATGGTGGGCATACCCACCGATCAATCTCTTTTTCGTTCAGCCCACAGGCTGCATGAAAAAAAGAACATTACAATGTATGCCCAACAAGGACCAGCAACGTACTGGTATGTTCCTGGACTTTGAGTGGTTAACCTGAGAATGCAGCCGGTGGTTCCGCCAGCTGACCATAGAGCTGATCAGAGACCAGAATGGCTCCAATCATCTCTATGGCCTAAAAAAACGGAAGCTACGAGCATTTCATGACTTAGGTTTCACCGGATATAAACAGCAGCATTGGGAAAGTATTTTATTACACCGATCTTGGTGTGGTCAGATGCTTTGAGGGTAGAGGAGAAATCTATTTTATTTATTATTCATTTCAGGTACTTATATAGCGCCGTCAATTTACGCAGCGCTTTACATATACATTGTACATTCACATCAGTCCCTACACCCTCAAGGAGCTTACAATCTAAGGTCCCTAAACTCACATTCATACATACTAGGGACAATTTAAACAGGATCCAATTAACCTACCAGCATGTCTTTGGAGTGTGGGAGGAAACCGGAGTACCCGGAGGAAACCCACGCAGACACAGGGAGAACATGCAAACTCCAGGCAGGTAGTGCCGTGGTTGGGATTCGAACCAGCGACCCTTCTTACTGCTAGGCGAGTGTGCTAACCACTACACCACTGTGCCGCCCAAATCTAGGGTTTAATAGACCCCATTTTTTTTAGTGACTACCTGTCACTAACTATTGCTATCATAGGGGATATTTACATTCTTGTGATTGTCAGCAGATGACTGTGGGTGGATTTCATCGCTGTTATTCAGTCCAATAGCAGTTACTGAATCCGCCCACTGTCTTGAACTGTCATTCATGATGGAGACGAACTTGATAGGGAAGTAGGTAGTCTCAGAATTCCCCATCCTGCTCCACAGGAATTGATTTATGGATTGAATACTAAGTACCATAAGCACGTTGCAGTTTGGGGAATAGCATTTATGTACATGTGGATTATTTTTTTGGCACTTTAGCACTTGACACTTGCACTATATAGATACATTTTTACATATTGATTCTTTGTATGTTATGTAGTGTTCCCCTAATGTAGGTGGGGACTTTATGCACACATTTAGTTTTTTTTTGTTATTATGATTAGGGATATGTTTTAAAGAGAAAGTTACATACTCACCATATATATGTAATATCATCCACTCCAAGGTATATAATATTGAAAAGGGATATTGTAGTAATTCTATGAGCAACTAAGCTTAAAAAAAAAAAAAAGCCCAGCATATTTATTATTGTATATGTACGTAGCCTCATTATATTACATTAATAAATAAGGAGGGTTTGATTGTGGGTTAAACAGTTGTGTGGCCCTTCAGTGCCTAAACAAAACCACCCAGTTGAGGTTGTCTACCCCAATAAACAATGAAAGCAAGGCTGCTGTCATGACAGTTTACAGGCAACTTCAGGCTTCCGACTGGGCACGTTTGGGAGAAAACAGATTGGTCACAATGTATTTTCTCGTCTGATCACTACTGTTTCCCTAGTGATAGGCAGCCCTCAATAAATGGGAAGATTTTAAAACATAAACAAATACAAAACACTTTGTATACTGAACTTATTTATTGCTCCCCACTGCTTAAAAGATTGAAATTCAATCCATGTATGGGCTAGCTGGTTATACGCAAGTCAATCAGTCAACTATTGTATGACCAGCCTTTCGGGTTTTTCCTGAATAATCAGGGCCACAGGCTAAAGCCAGCAACACTGATCAATGTATTCTTCCAGCGGGGAAGACTCTCCCCTCCCTGGTAGAATACAATAGCTCAGCTGAAGTGATTACCCCACCCACATGGAATGTGTGGATGGGGAATCAGTTCATTTTTTTCCCCCATTTAACCCACTGGGCGAATGAAAAAAAAAATGAAACATTTATGGGTTGCCTAAAGCCTCGTACACACGATCGGAATTTCCGCAGACAAAGCGTCGGACTTTTGTCCGAAGGGCGTTGGCCAGGAACTTGTCTTGCATACAAACGGCACACAATTGTTGGCCAACAAACACGAACGTAGTGAAGTACTGTGTGGTTTTTCATCTCTTTAGCGCCACCCTTTGGGCACCTTCTGCTAATGTTGCGTTTGGTGAGCATTGATTCCGAGCATGCGTGTTTGTACTTTGGACTTTTGTCCGACGGACTTGTGTACACATGCTCGGAAAATCCGACAACACACCGTTGTCCGCGGAAAATATATAAACCTGCCATCCAACATTTGTCCACAGGAAGTTGGCCAACAACTGTCTGATGAAGTGTACAAATGGTCGGATTTTCTGCCAACAGCCCGTCATCACACAATTCCCGTCGGAAAATCCAATCGTGTGTACGAGGCTTTAGACAATGGTAGCGGAAAGTTTGCAGTGCCATTGTAATTCCTCCACAGCTCTACAAGAAGCCTTTGTAATTAAAGACTTCTAACTTCCCACTGCAATAAATGGGCATTTGATGGCTGTAAATGAATGTCCATTTATGTATTATCCTCACTTCAAATAGAACTATGGCCTCCTGTGCCGCTGCATCTGCACTTCGTTTTCTCTTTAGGACCCTCGGCAATGTTCCACCATTACCTGGCGATCTTGCCAGTGACGTCTACCTAATGCAGCTTCCCGTTATGGTGTAGCAAAGCTGCTGCACTGTTTCTAATTTAGAATACAACTGTCACTCTCATGTAGGCTGTGCCTGTTTGCATTATGTGCATGTAGCCTAGCTATCAGCATTGTCCCTACTGATTCACAAGCCTGTACCTTATTAATCATCACCTGGCCACACCCAATCCTGCCTACTGCTTTCTAGATTGACAGCACTGCCTATGTTGCTAAATCCCTTCCACTGTGAGCTGCAGTGTAATTTTTTTGCCAATAAGTACATTCATTCAGTGTCCTGTGAATGAATAAACTACAAGTACTGTCAGCCACCACAGTAGTCTGAATGAACTGTTGGCATGCTGATCAGCACACCCGAGTTTCATTCACACTGCCTACAACTCTGCAATGACAGCCCGTACAAAGATGTAGGCCGTGTGCAAGAGCCAGGACATTGTAACCGCTATCTGCTGACCATGGGTGCACTGCTTCCCAGACTCCTAATAAATGCACAATTTTTTTACCTGCAAAAAGATGTGCTTTTTTTTTTATTTTTTTATTATGTAAAAAGGTGAACTTGGCCTCTGACCATTTGCCGACCGCCTTCCACATATATACTGTGGCAAGGCGGCTCGGCTGCGCAAACCTGTATGTCGGTCTGTGCATGTGGTACTGCGGGCACACATGATGTCCACCGGCCACCCGCGATCACGGGAAAGAGAGGCAGAATGGGGATCTGCCAATATAAGCAAAGCAGATCCCCATTCTGACAGGAGAGTACAGTGAGATTGACTGTTCCTAGTGATCAGGAACAGCGATCTCTCTGTACTCCCAGTCAATCCACTCCCCCCCAGTTAGAAACACTTCCCTAGGACACACTTAACCCCTTGATCGACCCCTTGTTCTAACCCCTTCCCTGGCACTGTCATATATATAGTGATCAGTGGATACTTTTAGCTCTGATCACTGTAATAATGTCACTGGTCCCAAAAAAGGTGTCAAAAGTGTCGCAGTCTCGCTAAAAAAAAAAAAAAAAAAAAAAAAAACACTTGCTGATCGCCGCCATTACTAGTAAAAAAAAAATAATAAAAATGCCATACATTTATCCCCTATTTTGTAGACGCTATTACTTTTGCACAAACCAATCAATATACACTTATTGCGATTTTTTTTACCAAAAATATGCAGAAGAATACATATTGGCCTAAACTAATGAAGAAATTTGTTTTCTTACTTTTTTATTGGATATATATTATAGCAAAAAGTTAAAAAATTTATTTATTTTTTTTCTCAAAATCTTTTTTTTTTTGGTTTATAGCGCAAAAAAATAAAAACCGCAGAGGTGATCAAATACCACCAAAAGAAAGCTCCATTTATAGGGGAAAAAAGTACACACATTTTGTTTGGGTGCAGCGTCGCATAACTGCGCAATTATCAGTTAAAGTAACGCAGTGCCGCATCGCAAAAAATGGCCTGTTCATTAAAGGAGTAAATTCTTCCGGGGCTGAAGTTGTTAAAGCCCAACTGAAATTTCAGTTAAAAGCAGCAAAATACATTCCAGGTTCATGAAAACAGAAGATGTGCAAAGTCCCTGCCAGCATGCTATAGAGAAGGACCCCCACTGTGTGATTGGAAGCAGTGGTCCCTCTATAGATGTCACACCCCCTGCTGAGTCAGAGCTACAATGACGCGTATTTATCAAAACTGGAAAAGCCAGAATCTGGAGCAGCTGTGCATGGCAACCAACTAGCTCCTATCTTCAGCTTGTTCATTTAAACCAGAACTCTATGGATGGTTTCCCTATAAAAATGTAGTTTTGGCCAGTGTGGTCCAAAGCAGGGCTCGACAAAACCCAGGCGCTAGGTCGCAATGGCGACTGGAAATTGTATCCTGGCGCCTGGGCTACACTGTAGCAGCGATCTGGATTCCTGCAAAGTGCCTCCCCCTCCCCGCGGACTTAGGTTGGGCTGGCCAAAATTGAGGCCGCGGCTTTGCGGCCTGCTGGAGCGGGATATACGCTTCTTTCTGCGAACCAGCGCCCTCCTCTGGTGGGCGGTGCTGTGAAGAGCATGGTGTGCTCTCACTGGCCGCCCACCGCCGACATCATCTTCCCAGTTTGACAGCTGGGGTTGAGATTGTGGGCATGATCAGTCACCCGTTCCTTACCGCCGTTGTGGACAGGGAGTGCCACCTCAGTGCCCTCTGTCAGGGCCATCTCAGTTCTGCCTGTCAGTGTCACCTGTCAGTGCTGCCTATAAGTTCCCAGTGCCATCTCAGTTCTGCCTGTCAGTGCTGCCTATCAGTTCCATTCAGTGCCACCTCAGTGCCATCTGTCAGTGCTGCTCATCAGTGCCACCTCAGTGCTGCTCATCAGTGCCACCTCAGTGCTGCTCATTAGTGCCAACTGTCAGTACCATCTCAGTTCTCATTGGTGCTGCCCATCAGTGTCACCTCAGTGCTGCCCAGTGTCACATCAGTGCCACCTGTCAGTGCACATTAGTGCTACCTGTCAGTGCCACCTCAGTGCTGCCTATCAGTACCACCTGTCAGTTCCCATCAGTGGCACCTCAGTGCTGCCTATTGATGCCCATCAGTTCCAACCTCAATGTTGCCTCATCAGTGCCACCTCATAAGCGCAGCCTATCAGAGCACATCAGTGCAAAATCTTATAACAAATAAAACAAAAGTTGATTTTTTAATTTTTTTTTATAATAATTTTGTTTTTTTTTTCGCTTGCCATCAGGCATAAGCAATTCTTATTGCCCGATGTCCCAGACATGCAGTTCTGGGCGCTAGGCAGAACTGCTCCTAACTTTTTCAGCTGGCTCCTAGATTCTAAGCAAATTTGTCAAGCCCTGGTCCAAAGGATTACTCATGGTTACAGAAGGATCTGGCCGCTGTATATCCAGTACTGGCCAAGTCCTACTCACTTGTGTGGACATAAAGAAGTTGAGTTGGTCATACTGTATATGCGGCCATTGGCTGAGGTGAAACTTGTGATTTTATCTGCCCACCTCTTCTGTTTCTTTTGTTGTGCCCAGAGTTGGTCTTTGACAGATGTTGATAAAATGTAATGTAGAGTCTGAACAATCAGTAAGGTTTGTGGTCAGCGTGACAATTATTCATCACTGGTACAATTTATGTCCAGCTAAAATTCATGTGATGTAAAATGTATTCCTCCTACACCCGAAACAAGCATTCCAGTCTTCAAAAATCAATGTACAAGGCATCTCATTAGTGCATCTTTGCAAAGACCTATCTCAGTCTTAATACCAGATGTAATAACAGAAGATCCTAACCTTCCACACCTCCAGCAATATAGTCTCTCCAAACGCTAGCCACACAGCCAAATTTTTATTTCATTTCAATTCGATGTCAGATTTAAAAAAGTTACCAATGACTAAGCAATGTGCTTCAGGTAATAACTGTAAAGATGCATTAATTCTCTGATGATTTCACATGTTCAAAGCACAGCAAGTACGTTGATCAACTGCATCTTATAATAATGACTTCTGAACTACAGCCAGTCACACTTGTATAACAAGAAGTATACTGGGAGATTTACATTCTCTCTTTGGACCGGTATCATTGTCACCTAGACTGAAAGTTACAGAAAAATTCACAATTTTAACCACTTCAATACCAGGCACTTATACACCTTCCTGCCCAGGCCAATTTTCAGCTTTCAGCGCTGTCGCAATTTGAATGACAATTGCGGTCATGCTACACTGTACCCCAAACATTTTTTTATCATTTTGTTCCCACAAATAGAGCTTTCTTTTGGTGGTATTTGACTGAATTAATTTGTCCCATAATGGTGCCAGTCAGTGCCTATTTGTGGGCATTGATTGGCATAGATTTGGCATTAATTTGCACATGTGGATGGGAATGTACCTGGCCATCCACATGTTATGTGCTTCCCTGGTGGCTTCCCTGGTGGTCCAGTGTGGGCAACCAAGGGGGGGCTGCGCTGATAAACAATCAGCACAGACCCCCCCTGTCAGAGCTGCCGATCAGTTCTCCTCTACTCGCATCTGTCAGACGTGAGTGAGGAAAAGCCAATCAATGGCTCTTCCTGTTTACATCGTGATCAGCCGTGATTCGACTTCGTCAAGGCTCTTTACAGAGATCGGTGTAGCGGTGTGTCAGACTGACACACCGCACCACCGATCGCCGTGATGCGCGCCCCCACGGGCGCGCGGCGGCTGTTATCCTGCAGGACGTCATAACGCCCCGTCAGGGTAACTGAACCACCGCCCGGTCGTCATTCTGCTATAGGCCAGGCGGGAAGTGGTTATGTTGTCACCAGAACAGGAAAAGAGGGAACACTTGTCCTGGTGACAACTGTCCAAGAACCCATTCAAAATGGCTGTATCCAGGGTGGATTAAAAAAAAAAAAAATTATTAATTTTTTTTTTTATTAAATTTATTTTAATAAAAATGCTTTTGGAGTAAAAATCTATCTAAAAGATAGGTTTTCTATTTAAGATACATTAATAATTTATTCAGCATAAAATGGAGTTTAATTATGTAACATGAGGCTGTATATTCTGCAATATTTACATTTTTGGTAAACTTATTTAATGAATCCAAGCTCTGGAAGCTGAGATAACATGCATTGCATTGATGCATTCATACAATGTCACAGTAACCATGGGATAAAACACAGTTCAGGAATATTCCTTTATCCCATTGTTTTGCAAATCTATGTACACTACAAACTATGATTGAACCGGTTCTGCTATCTCTGTTTTACTAACCTGACAGCTTATTAATTTAAATAAGTCAACAGCGGGTCAGGGGAGGAGCCGCTGCAAGAAAAATGACAATTTCTCTTTAATAATTATGATTTAAATTGAGTTGATTTAAGTCAAGCCTTTTTACTAGCGATTGAAACAACAATTTAAATTGGGATTTAAATCAAATCCACCCTGGCTGTATCCATTCGAACCATCAGTGGATCCATAGACAAATCCCCTGCAGAATGGGAGCCACAAAGGTACTTTTGCCCTCCCAGAGCTTTCCAGATGTTTGGTCTACAGGCAGGCAGATGTAAACCGACATGCGTCCATTTATATCCTACTACCTCAGATCTGTCACATTTACGTCATAAAGAACAGAAAAGGACACAGACCTTCCCAATTGTTTTTATGTATTTTTTGGACCTGAAGGGGCTCGGTGGTAATCAGATGTAAACAGACATCCTTTTACATCCGCCTACCCACAGACTAACAAGGTGCTTTCACTTAGACCCCTTTCACACTGGGGCCTCGGTCACGTTTGCGGTATAGCTCCGCTCGTTTTAGCAGCACTTTACTGCTGTTTAAGCTGCGATTTTGCACCACTTTTCAGCCGCTAGCGGGGCGCTTTTAACCCCAAAAAGGGAGTTAAAAACTCAAGTTTTGCGGCGCTTTCAAATTGCTGCCCATTCATTCCAATGGGCAGGGGTGTTTTGGGAGCGCTGTATACAAAGATGCTGCTTGCAGGACTTTTGTTCCCGTTCCGCAAGCACACCGCCCCAGTGTGAAAAGGCACACGGGAATGAAAGCGGCAGTTGAGGCGGCCTGAAAACCACCCCAGGGTGAAAGAGGTCTTAGATCTGTCTGAAGAAAAAAAAACAAAAAACACAGATGGACCTGATTGTGCAACAGGGGTCTAAGAGGGCATTTCCTTCACTTCAAATGAGAGATTTCCTCTCACTTCCTATTGCATCTACTGAACAGGAAGTGAAGGGAAATCTCCTTAATTGGGAGAAAAAAGATAAATGACAGGAGGTTTTACAACGCCCATATCTCCCCACTTGACACCCCAAAGGCTCCCCCAGGTGTATATTCTTGTTTGTGCGCGTGAGAGACACAGTTTATGGCACAGGCTCTGATGGTCCAGCAGGGTATGCCGGACCTTCAGAGCACATTCGCCGGTGACGTCACCGGCTGCATGCACTCTGGATATCTCCTAAACAGTGCAAGTTTAGAAGATATTCATAGTACCTACAGGTAAGCCTTACTATAGGCCTGTTTAAAAATGGAAAGTAGCCAAAATCTACCCTTGTATGTAGTTTACACTTACGTTTGTGGAATAGTAAAATCAGGCAGTTGAGCTGATTTTTTAGCACTCCCGCTTAAAGCAATATTAAAGTCTTTGCATTGGTTTTGCTTAGAGCATTGGTTTGCTCTGGGGGCACCCAAGCAGGTGCGCTCCTGAGCCACAGCTCTGTGTGTCCATTCACACACAAAGCCGTAGCTTGGCCCCACCCCTTCCATCTCCTGATTTACTCATTGGCTGTGATTGACAGCCAATGGTTGCCGCTGCTGCCAAAAGCCAATCAGGACTGCAAGCCCCCGGAGAGCCAAGGCTGTATTTGGGGGAGCTGCTGCACACAGAAGGTTTTTTTTACCTTCATGCATAGAATACATGAAGATAATAAAACCTTGTGCCTTTACAACCACTTTAAGCTGCAAAGGCAGTCGGACAGGGGTATGCACAAGCCACGGCCGCAATGCTTTGCACCACAGCACAGTAAAAGTTATCCCTCTGTCACGTCCAGCAGTACTGCAGCCAAATGAAACACATTCAAGTTAATGGAGCTGCACAGAAACTATGAGCCAAACACTAAACCTGTGGTCATGGAGTGGTATTCTCAAACAGTTTGGCTGTCAAAAAAAAGGAAAACATTCAGGAGGTGGCAGTAACACCTCATGATTTTTCTGTCAGATGCACCTGCACCACTCTCTGAAAAGCAATCCACAATGGATTGCTCTTCACAAAGCAACGCATGAGTACATAAACCTTTGCAGTGAACCCCCCCCCCCCCGCACTGCAAGGGTTAACGAGTATGTAAAACCCAACATTTCATATACCCGATATGTGCCTACTGTTACCGTGTACTTGTATGAAAGAGTATCCTGTTCTCTTTGTATTGCTTCCTTTGTGTCAGATCCCTGGTGTTCATGCCAGTCCTCTGCTTTTCTATTAAAAACTGACCACACTAAGCAGGAAAACACATAGTGAGTGGTCAGTTCTTTAGCTGTGCTGACAACTCAGTGTGCTCTCCTCCAATGATTACACTTGTCCTGACACACCCCCCTACCCTCAAAAAAAAAAAAAAAAGTGTAGTTATGTTTTTTTTTTTATTTGTTTTGTTTTTTTTTTATATCAAAAATGTTTTACATGAAGGAGGTAGGAGTGCGATTGCGACCATGGCACCTTATAGAGGCGGCAGCACTGGTAGGGTAACTATATATAACCACCATCGGGGGGGACAGCCCACACACATGTATGGGGCCCGGGCTCATTCGGGCACTGCTCGGGGCCCCATGAGAGGCTCCTGTCCATGGACCTTACTTACATTTTCTGCCGGCTGCCCTGAATGACTGACCGCGGTCCGTAAATGACAGTCCTCTTTGGACCGCGGCTCCGCCACTTAGCAGCCTGGGTTGTATTATCCTTCCCTCCCTCCCCTCCCCACTGCTGCACCCACATTCAATTTTACACAGCAGGTAGAAGGGAGAATACACAGCATGTCCAGACAGAGGGCAAGAGCTGCCCATCTTTTCATGTTAAGAGGCAGGTGATTTGTTGCGGGTGGTCCTAGCAACCAATCATCTACCTCTTAACAGAAAAAATGGGCAGCTCTCACCCCCTGTCCGGACATGCTGTGTATTCTCCCTACTAATTGCTATGTAAGGTAGGTTTAGTAAGGGAGGGGCATTCACATAAAGGAGACTGGGGCTGTGAAAGGGATGGAGGTGCAAAGAAGGGGGGCTGTGAAGAGGGTGGAGGTGCAAAGAGGGGGGCTGTGAAGAGGGTGGAGGTGCAAAGAGGGGGGCTGTGAAGGGGATGGAGATGCAAGGAAGGGGGGCTGTGAAGGGGATGGAGATGCAAAGAGTGAGGGCTGTGAAGGGGATGGAGGTGCAAAGAAGAGAAGGCTGAGAATGGGATGGAGGTGCGAAGAGAGGGGGGGCTGTGAAAGGGACGGAGGTGCAAAGGGGGGGCTGTAAAGGGGACTGAGGTGCAAGGAAGAGGTAGCTGTGAAAGGGACAGAGGTGCAAATAAGGGGGCTATGAAAGGGACTGAAGTGCAAAGAAGAGGGGGCTGTGAAAGGGATGGAGGTGCAAAGAAGAGGGGGCTGTGAAAGGGATGGAGGTGCAAAGAAGAGGGGGCTGTGAAAGGGATGGAGGTGCAAAGAAGAGGGGGCTGTGAAAGGGATGGAGGTGCAAAGAAGAGGGGGCTGTGAAAGGGATGGAGGTGCAAAGAAGAGGGGGCTGTGAAAGGGATGGAGGTGCAAAGAAGAGGGGGCTGTGAAAGGGATGGGGGTGCAAAGAAGAGGGGGCTGTGAAAGGGATGGGGGTGCAAAGAAGAGGGGGCTGTGAAAGGGATGGGGGTGCAAAGAAGAGGGGGCTGTGAAAGGGATGGAGGTGCAAAGAAGAGGGGGCTGTGAAAGGGATGGAGGTGCAAAGAAGAGGGGGCTGTGAAAGGGATGGAGGTGCAAAGAAGAGGGGGCTGTGAAAGGGATGGAGGTGCAAAGAAGAGGGGGCTGTGAAAGGGATGGAGGTGCAAAGAAGAGGGGGCTGTGAAAGGGATGGGGGTGCAAAGAAGAGGGGGCTGTGAAAGGGATGGGGGTGCAAAGAAGAGGGGGCTGTAAAAGGGATGGGGGTGCAAAGAAGAGGGGGCTGTAAAAGGGATGGGGGTGCAAAGAAGGGGGGGATGTAAAAGGGATGGAGGTGCAAGGAAGGGGGGGGGGGCTGTAAAAGGGAAGGGGGGGCTGTAAAAGGGATGGAGGTGCAAACAAGAGAGGGGGGCTGTGAAAGGGATGGAGGTGCAAAGAAGGGGGGGCTGTGAAAGGGATGGAGGTGCAAAGAAGGGGGGCTGTGAAAAAGGTGGAGGTGCAAAGAAGGGGGGCTGTAAAGAGGACCAGAGTGCAAGGAAGGGGGCTGTGAAGGGGACCGGGCCCTGGGGAATGTCGGTGGTCAGGCCTGGGGGGTCCAGGCCTAAAGCTGTGTAAGGGGCCCCAAAAAATCTGATGGCTGCCCTGTTCACACCAGGTGTGGTGGGGCTATGTTGGAAGGCTTTTTCAGCTCAGTCCAACCGCAAGACAGAGCAAACTGCAAGAAAGTACAGCAGGCAATTCCTAATTCCCGAAGATCTCGTTCATAACGCTTTCCACAAATTTCCAAGAAAGGGCACACATTCGTAGAAACGGTCATACACATTTGCAGATTGGACACACACGTTCACTGTACGGTCGCACACATCGGTTGCAGACATTCGCAGTACGGTCGCACACATCGGTTGCAGACATTCGCAGTACGGTCGCACACATCGGTTGCAGACATTCGCAGTACGGTCGCACACATCGGTTGCAGACATTCGCACTACGGTCGCACACATCGGTTGCAGACATTCGCAGTACGGTCGCACACATCGGTTGCACACATTCGCAGTACGGTCGCACACATCGGTTGCACACATTCGCAGTACGGTCGCACACATCGGTTGCAGACATTCGCAGTACGGTCGCACACATCGGTTGCAGACATTCGCAGTACGGTCGCACACATCGGTTGCAGACATTCGCAGTACGGTCGCACACATCGGTTGCAGATATTCGCAGTACGGTCGCACACATCGGTTGCAGACATTCGCAGTACGGTCGCACACATCGGTTGCAGACATTCACTGTACGGTCGCACACATCGGTTGCAGACATTCGCAGTACGGTCGCACACATCGGTTGCACACATTCGCAGTACGGTCGCACACATCGGTTGCACACATTCGCAGTACGGTCGCACACATCGGTTGCAGATATTCGCAGTACGGTCGCACACATCGGTTGCAGATATTCGCAGTACGGTCACACACATCGGTTGCACACATTCGCAGTACGGTCACACACATCGGTTGCAGACATTCACTGTACATTCACAGACATTCACAACATGAAGTGGCACAGCACTGGCAGATGCTAAATCAGGAGAAGTGGGGAGGAACCTGTGGATGATCCATACACACTGCCATGGAGCCACATTTGGGTTGCAGAGGCATTCTAGAACATCCCCCATTGTAAATGATAAGAGCCCAGCATCATGTCAGCCAGCCTGGTGTAGGACAGATGATTTAGGACGTGCTTGTGTAGTCACATGACCATGTATACGATGTGTGGTGATCTATAGGAGAGTGTCATCACATACAATACACCTCATCACCTTCCTCTGACTCCCTCACTGCCCCCATATTACCTTCTTTTTACCCTTCTGGATCCCCCAGCCTCCCGGTAATTCCTCCCGTTCTCCGGTGACCTCATAGGGAAAATCACGGGCCGGGTCCCGGGACCAGAACCACATCTTGACAACGGGGTAGACGCGTCACCGTGACGTGGACCGGGCATAGGCGTGTCTACCGAGACACGTCACTGACTGATCACGTGGCGAAAACTGGACGCA
This sequence comes from Aquarana catesbeiana, assembly GCF_042186555.1. Classification (NCBI taxonomy): domain Eukaryota; kingdom Metazoa; phylum Chordata; class Amphibia; order Anura; family Ranidae; genus Aquarana; species Aquarana catesbeiana. The sequence continues at coordinate 111,634,172 of NC_133334.1, forward strand.
TCATCATGTGTCTCTCTCTTTTTCAACAAACTTTATTGACATGTTATTCGTTAACATTAAATACAACGTGAAAAGTTGCACAGATCAGGGTCTGACCAGTATTCTATACCTCCAACCACACTGATATCACTGTGTTTCTCCAGTTTTATAAAAAAAAATAAAAATGTGTGCCATTAAAGTATATCTAAATCAGTCTTTATTTTTGTTTTTTTTTGAAGAGCATGGAATAGTTCAAAAAGAATTTGACGTTTTGCAAAAAAAAAAAAAAAAAAAAAAAATGTACCTATATTGCAGCAATGTAAGTTTACACAGCAGTTTACCCACTTCAAGACCAGGGCTTTTCTATTTACAAGTTTACATCAGTATTTTTTGCTAGAAATTACTTACAACCCCCAAACATATAAATTTTTTTAGCAGACACATTAGACACCCAAACTCAATTTCATTGTGGGCCGCATTAGCATTTTGGTTGCCTTCAAGGGGTCGGTTGTATCTGTAAGACTAGATGTCCAGAGCACCCCACCCCCCTTGCATCAGAAGTCAAGAGTCCTCCACCCTCCCTTATCATAGTTGCCAACATTGTAAAAAAAAAATGCGGGACACTTTTGTGGCTGTAGGCGGAGCTGTCCAATAATTAGGGGGCGGGGCATTCGTCAGCAGGCGTGGCCTAGTAAAAATAGACAAGTGCGGTGCGAAATTATGGGCGTGGCTTAAATGGGCATGGCTCTAGAGGGTGTGGTTAGAGTCTGAAATGAATGAGGGATGGAGAGGGGGAGAGAGGGGGAGAGAGAGGGAAATGACGGGACAGCAGCCCTAGATCCTACACAATAGAAATATGTGTATTCTAGAAAGTTTAACAATAAGCAGATAAAGATACTCCAAACACCTGGTGTTAGCACTTCAATCAATCCGGCACCATGGTTGTTATGGTGTCAGGATGATTGAAGCGCATTATTTCTATTATTATATTGTAATATAAAATGAAATCATTCAACTCACCATAATGCAGAATCAGTGGGATCCCTGAGCGTGTCACCTGCCACGTCGCCTGCCACCAGCCGTCCGTCCTTGCTTCAGATGTCCGAGCAGAGTCCGTCCTTGCATCAGATGTCCCCAGCGGAGCCCCCCTCACATCAGGAGTCCCCGGCGGAGCCCACCCTCACATCAGGAGTCCCCGGCGGAGCCCCCCCTCACATCAGGAGTCCCCGGCGGAGCCCCCCCTCACATCAGGAGTCCCCGGCAGAGCCCCCCTCACATCAGGAGTCCCCAGCGGAGCTCCCCCTCACATCAGGAGTCCCCGGCGGAGCCCCCCCTCACATCAGGAGTCCCCGGCGGAGCTCCCCCTCACATCAGGAGTCCCCAGTGCCCCCCCCTCACATCAGGTGTCCCCAGTGCCCCCCCCTCACATCAGGTGTCCCCAGTGCCCCCCCTCACATCAGGTGTCCCCAGTGCCCCCCCTCACATCAGGTGTCCCCAGTGCCCCCCCCCACATCAGGTGTCCCCAGTGCCCCCCCCTCACATCAGGAGTCCCCAGTGCCCCCCCACTCACATCAGGTGTCCCCAGTGCCCCCCCCACTCACATCAGGAGTCCCCAGTGCCCCCCCACTCACATCAAGTGTCCCCAGTGCCCCCCCCACACATCAGGTGTCCCCAGTGCCCCCCCACTCACATCAGGAGTCCCCAGTGCCCCCCCACTCACATCAGGTGTCCCCAGTGCCCCCCCCACTCACATCAGGTGTCCCCAGTGCCCCCCCCCACTCACATCAGGTGTCCCCAGTGCCCCCCCCACTCACATCAGGAGTCCCCAGTGCCCCCCCACTCACATCAGGTGTCCCCAGTGCCCCCCCCACTCACATCAGGTGTCCCCAGTGCCCCCCCCCTCACATCAGATGTCCCCAGCGGAGCCCCCCTCACATCAGGAGTCCCCGGCGGAGCCCCCCCTCACATCAGGAGTCCCTGGCGGAGCCCCCCCTCACATCAGGAGTCCCCGGCGGAGCCCCCCCTCACATCAGGAGTCCCCGGCGGAGCCCCCCCTCACATCAGGAGTCCCCGGCGGAGCCCCCCTCACATCAGGAGTCCCCAGTGCCCCCCCCCTCACATCAGGTGTCCCCAGTGCCCCCCCCCTCACATCAGGTGTCCCCAGTGCCCCCCTCACATCAGGTGTCCCCAGTGCCCCCCCCACTCACATCAGGTGTCCCCAGTGCCTCCCCCCCACTCACATCAGGTGTCCCCAGTGCCCCCCCCCACTCACATCAGGAGTCCCCAGTGCCCCCCCACTCACATCAGGTGTCCCCAGTGCCCCCCCTCACATCAGGTGTCCCCAGTGCCCCCCCCCCACTCACATCAGGTGTCCCCAGTGCCCCCCCTCACATCAGGTGTCCCCAGTGCCCCCCCCACTCACATCAGGTGTCCCCAGTGCCCCCCCACACATCAGGTGTCCCCAGTTCCCCCCCCACTCACATCAGGTGTCCCCAGTGCCCCCCCACTCACATCAGGTGTCCCCAGTGCCCCCCCCACTCACATCAGGTGTCCCCAGTGCCCCCCCCCTCACATCAGGAGTCCCCAGTGCCCCCCCCCACTCACATCAGGTGTCCCCAGTGCCCCCCCACACATCAGGTGTCCCCAGTGCCCCCCCCACTCACATCAGGTGTCCCCAGTGCCCCCCCACTCACATCAGGAGTCCCCAGTGCCCCCCCACTCACATCAGGTGTCCCCAGTGCCCCCCCCCACTCACATCAGGTGTCCCCAGTGCTCCCCCCCACACATCAGGTGTCCCCAGTGCCCCCCCACTCACATCAGGTGTCCCCAGTGCCCCCCCCACTCACATCAGGTGTCCCCAGTGCCCCCCCCACTCACATCAGGTGTCCCCAGTGCCCCCCCACTCACATCAGGTGTCCCCAGTGCCCCCCCACTCACATCAGGTGTCCCCAGTGCCCCCCCACTCACATCAGGTGTCCCCAGTGCCCCCCCACTCACATCAGGTGTCCCCAGTGCCCCCCCCCACTCACATCAGGAGTCCCCAGTGCCCCCCCACTCACATCAGGTGTCCCCAGTGCCCCCCCCCACTCACATCAGGTGTCCCCAGTGCCCCCCCACTCACATCAGGTGTCCCCAGTGCCCCCCCCACTCACATCAGGTGTCCCCAGTGCCCCCCCCACTCACATCAGGTGTCCCCAGTGCCCCCCCCACTCACATCAGGAGTCCCCAGTGCCCCCCCACTCACATCAGGTGTCCCCAGTGCCCCCCCCCTCACATCAGGTGTCCCCAGTGCCCCCCCCACTCACATCAGGTGTCCCCAGTGCCCCCCCCTCACATCAGGTGTCCCCAGTGCCCCCCCACTCACATCAGGTGTCCCCAGTGCCCCCCTCCACACATCAGGTGTCCCCAGTGCCCCCCCACTCACATCAGGTGTCCCCAGTGCCCCCCCCTCACATCAGGTGTCCCCAGTGCCCCCCCATTCACATCAGGTGTCCCCAGTGCCCCCCCCCTCACATCAGGTGTCCCCAGTGCCCCCCCCACTCACATCAGGTGTCCCCAGTGCCCCCCCACACATCAGGTGTCCCCAGTGCCCCCCCCCACTCACATCAGGTGTCCCCAGTGCCCCCCCCACTCACATCAGGAGTCCCCAGTGCCCCCCCCACTCACATCAGGTGTCCCCAGTGCCCCCCCCCACTCACATCAGGTGTCCCCAGTGCCCCCCCCACTCACATCAGGTGTCCCCAGTGCCCCCCCACTCACATCAGGTGTCCCCAGTGCCCCCCCACTCACATCAGGTGTCCCCAGTGCCCCCCCACTCACATCAGGTGTCCCCAGTGCCCCCCCCTCACATCAGGAGTCCCCAGTGCCCCCCCCTCACATCAGGTGTCCCCAGTGCCCCCCCACTCACATCAGGTGTCCCCAGTGCCCCCCCCACTCACATCAGGTGTCCCCAGTGCCCCCCCCCCTCACATCAGGTGTCCCCAGTGCCCCCCCCTCACATCAGGTGTCCCCAGTGCCCCCCCCACTCACATCAGGAGTCCCCAGTGCCCCCCCACTCACATCAGGTGTCCCCAGTGCCCCCCCCCCACTCACATCAGGTGTCCCCAGTGCCCCCCCTCACATCAGGAGTCCCCAGTGCCCCCCCACTCACCTCAGGTGTCCCCAGTGCCCCCCCCACTCACATCAGGTGTCCCCAGTGCCCCCCCCTCACATCAGGAGTCCCCAGTGCCCCCCCACTCACCTCAGGTGTCCCACAGCGGTGCGCGCGCTCCCCCCCACCTAGAACCCCCGCCCCTTTCCATATCAGACTGGCAGCGGGGCGGGGGGTAGGCGGGCCGAGGCGGAGCGGGGCGGGGCGGGCCGAGGCGGAGCGGGGCGAGGCGGAGCGGGGCGGGCCGAGGCGGAGCGGGGCGGGGCGGGCCGAGGCAGAGCGGGGCGGGGCGGGCCGAGGCGGAGCGGGGCGGGGCGGGCCGAGGCGGAGCGGGGCGAGGCGGAGCGGGGCGGGCCGAGGCGGAGCGGGGCAGGGGGTGGGCGGCGACGCAGAAGCTTCGTCTAGCCCCCCCCAGCCGTCTTCCTGAACTACAACAAAATGGCGGCCGGCGGAGACAATGTCTCCGCCGGCCGCCGACCTCTAGCGGCGGCGGCGGCGGCGAATTCAAAACCGGAACCGGATTTTTTGGGACATTTCCCGGGACACCACAAATCCGGGAATGAAGTCCAAGTCCCGGGAATGTCCCGGGAAATCCGGGACAGTTGGCAGCTATGCCTTATGCATAGTTGCCAACATTGTCAAAAACATTTTAAGGACACTTTGTTGTCTGTAGGCGGAGTCTTATTATAATTAAGGGGCGGGGCAGTCATTTCTAGGCAGGCTGTAGCGTGGGGAAGAAAAATGGCATATGATGCGTGGTTTAAACTGAATATTGGGCGTGGCTTAAAGGGGACATGGCTCAATGGCGTGTGGTTTGAGTCTGAGATGAACGAGGGATGTAGGGAGAAAGAAAGAACTAGGGAGGGAAGGAGAAAAGGAAGGAAAGAAAGAGGGATGGAGGGACAGCAGGCCCAGATCCTACACCACAATAGAAATATGTATATTTCAGAAAGTTTAACAATCAGCAGATAGAGATTCTCCAAACACCTGTTGTTAGCACTTCAATCATCCCGGCACTATGGTTGTTATGGTCTCAGGATGACTGAAGGGCATTATTTCTATTATTACATTGTAATATAAAATGAAATGGTTCAACTCACCATAATGCAGAATCAGTGGAAGCCCTGAGAGTGTCAGACCCTCCTTACATCAGGTGCCCCCAGCAGAGTCCCTCCTTACATCAGGCATTCCCAGCATAGTCCCTCCTTACATCAGACATTCCCAGCAGAGTCCCTCCTTACATCAGGCATTTCCAGCAGAGTCCCTCCTTACATCAGGTGCCCCCAGCAGAGTCCCTCCTTACATGAGGCATTCTCAGCAGAGTCCCTCCTTACATCAGGTGCCCCCAGCAGAGTCCCTACTTACATCAGGTGCCCCCAGCAGAGTCAATACTTACATCAGGTGTCCCAAGTAGAGTCCCTGCTTACATCAGGCATTGCCAGCAGAGTCCCTCCTTACATGAGGCATTCCCAGCAGAGTCCCTCCTTACATCATGTGCCCCCAGCAGAGTCCCTCCTTACATCAGGCATTCCCAGCATAGACCCTCCTTACATCAGGTGCCCCCAGCAGAGTCCTTCCTTACATCAGGCATTCCCAGCATAGACCCTCCTTACATCAGGCATTACCAGCAGAGTCCCTCCTTACATCAAGTGCCCCCAGCAGAGTCCCTCCTTACATCAGGCATTCTCAGCAGAGTCCCTCCTTACATCAGGTGCCCCCAGCAGAGTCCCTACTTACATCAGGTGCCCCCAGCAGAGTCAATACTTAAATCAGGTGCCCCAAGTAGAGTCCCTGCTTACATCAGGCATTCCCAGCAGAGTCCCTCCTTACATCAGGTGCCCCCAGCAGAATCCCTCCTTACATCAGGTGTGCCCAGCAGAGTCCCTCCTAACATCAGGTGTCCCCAGCGGAGTCCCTCCTTACATCAGGTGTCCCCAGCGGCGTCCCTCCTTACATCAGGTGTTCCCAGCGGCGTCCCTCCTTACATCAGGTGTCCCCAGCAGAGTCCCTCCTTACATCAGGTGTCCCCAGCGGTGTCCCTCCTTACATCAGGTGCCCCCAGCAGAGTCCCTCCTTACATCAGGTGTCCCCAGAGGAGTCCCTCCTCACATCAAGTGCCCCCAGCGGAGTCTGTCCTTACATCAGGTGTCCCCAGAAAGGGGACGCTGGGGAATGGATCACTGGGGAATGGATGGGAAGGGTAATTGCGGTGGCGTGGCAACCAAAGGGGTTCATTTCTGCATTTATGGTGGCGTTACCCAAAGATTAAAGTTTTCTGTGAGGAGATAGCCCCTTGGATTAAGAAAATGACAATTAGACCTATAGAATTCTCTCCGTTACATTTTCTTTTTCATGGGATTCCATCATCTGCTAGGTTTTATAAAAAAGGGGAAATTGGGAGGAGGTGGGTTTTTTTCTTTTTTTGTGTTGTTTTTTGTGTTTCTTTTTTCCTCCTCTGGGAGGCACAGCAGAGAGATGATTGATATCATTAAAGGAAGAGCATATGTTATAATAGTAAATTAGGCACATTAGGGATGGGCAACACATAATGGAATCACATAAAGAAGGGTAGATTGAAATGAAAGGTGGAGAGGTATAAAAATAAAATAGTAGAGTGAGATTATATTGAATTAAAACACTAAACATAATAAATAGGACATGAAAATAGTAATTCTAAATTATACACTTTTTTTTTAAATTTATATATTTTTTCTTTATTACTTTTTTTTGTAATGTTGGTTGTTTGACACACGTAATAGGGTGCTGTAAAGCCCCCTCATTAATTATACTTTGAATAATGTTTTGCACAACTTGAGTTTTGGTTATGGGTAGGCAAGTGGGTGGGCTTTTTCCTTTATTTTTTTCTCTCTTTTGAACAGGACATGATCATGGTTCCGGTGTGTTTTCTCGGGGTGGGGGGGTTAGTGTGGTGTATGTTAATGAAAAGATTTATATAGATATATTGTGCAATGTGTATTTCTATGTTGTACATTGGAATTTGTCTTAATAAAAAAAAGTCATTATAAAAAAAAAATAACAGCAAGTGGTGTGCAGCACTCCACTGTGACTAATACTCAAAAAGCCCTGTTAAATAAATATAGTCCCACAATTTAAAATCCGTGGCGTGACTTAAAGAAATCTTCTGTGTGTATCAAGGTAATTCAAATGGTACAGTATGTGTGATATCTCAAACAACTCATCAGAAAGCATTGTAATTACCTTTGTCAAGCTAGTGAGACGTTGGCTGTCTCACTAGTTTGACAAAGGAGCGCACCCCGAGTCCCATCTGTCAGTGCGCATGCTCCGAAACGCCGTTGCAGCCCACCAGTGACATCATCACGCTCGGCGCCACATTACAGCCCTCACCATCAGCCTGATCCAAGCCTCGGTTTCATTGCCGTGGTCCCAGAGATCCTGCTGGCTAGGATTTCTCCCCCGCAGAAAAATCAGCTGTTCAGAACGCCGCTCGCCAGTGTGGATGGACTCGTGTCTTACTTCCTTAACCTCCATGTAAGTGGATAATGCACCTGTATCTCATTAAAATGTTTACAGTTCTAACCTAGAGGCACCTGTGTTTCTCTTCTCATTTGCGTTTTGGAGTCTGCTTTAAACTTCCTCCTCAAAGGCTGCCACGGTTGTTTTGGACTGCTAAAGTAATCTATACGGGCCTCCCCTCTTCATCTCTCCCCCTCCACATATACTAAATATCCACTTCAAGGACTTATTGATGGACTAATATATTAAATCTCATACTATTTAGCAGTTCCACTACCTATTTTTTGTCCCTGAATTTTGGTGCATGTGAATACACACATCTCAGCCGATGCATGAGGGTGTCATTAACAATTAATGGCACTGCTGTGTATCTGCTAAAGAGTAGCATGTTTCTGTGTTGTCAGGAAAGCGGTTTTGCATGTATTCCAGACACACACAAATGTGAACGCAAGCTAAATCTCTCAGTTACATTGGTGGTCAGTGTAAATCTTCTCATTACATTGGGGCTTGGTGTACAATCCTTTCATTCACACTAGTGGCAAGTGTGAAGGTCCCCCTTACATTGGTGGTTAGTGTAAATCCTTCTTTATATTGGTGGTTACTGCAAATGCTTCTATTACATTAGTGGTCAGTGTAAATCAGCATTTCATTGGTGGTCAGTGTAGAAACTCCTCTTTATATTGGAAATCGTTACAAAAAATCCAAACTTGCATTTGTGGTCAGTTTCAAATCCTCCCTTACATTGGTGGTCCATGTAGAAGCCCCCTTTAAATTGGTTGTGAATGTAAATCCCCCTTACATTGGTTGCCAGTGTAGAAATCCCCCTTTATTGGCTGTTGATGTAAAATCCCTGATTACATCGGTTGTCAGTGTACATTCTTCTTAACATTGGTGATTAGTGTACATTTCCCTTTACATTGGTGGTAAGTGCAGAATTGCCCTTACACTGGTGGTCACTGTCAGTGTAAATCCCCCTTTACGTTGGTGGTCAGTGTAAATCCCCCCTAACATTGGTGGTCGTTGTAGAAGTGTCATCTTACATTGGTGGTCAGTACATATCGCCTCGACAATGGTTGTCAGTGTAAATTCCCCCTTACATGGAGGTCATTGTATATTCCCCCTTACACTGGTGGTTGGTGTAAATTCCCCTATTACACTGGTGTAAGACAGTGTAGAAATCCATTTTTTTCTATTGGTGGGTGGCGTAAAATCCCCATTAAATGGTGGTCAGTGCAAATTCCCCCTCACATTGATGGTCAGTATAAATCCCCCCTCACATTGGTGGTCATTGTAAATTCCCCATTACATTGGTAGAATCCTCCACTATATACTTGCCAAAGATTTCCGGCTTTGCTCTACATGATTCAGAATTTGCCAGTGTATTGCCTCCTAACTAATCCCATCCCCCCCACCACTGCCACTGATCCCATAAACCCCCCAGCATTGCTACTGATCATCTCCCTCCCCCAGCATTGCCCCTGATTCCAGGAGTCCTAGGATTCCTGGGAGTTTCCTGTCTATTGATGGGTTCCCTCACCTCCCCAGTTCATGGTTTGCAGGCAGTGAGGAAATGATGTGCAGTAACTCAAAGGGTTAATCCTGTGTCTAGGGGGGGTCCCTTTAACCTCTCAGACCTCGGATTGATGTATTATGCAATTCAGATATATCCGGAGCCAAGTCCCAAATTACAAACGATTGGTATTGGTTTTGCATCCTAGCGTCTTTATAGCAAAATTACAAGTCACACAGAAGATTCACAATAAGACATGCGCAGTAGATATTAAGTTTCATATGCAGTTCCAACTAGTTAAAACAAAGACTCAATGTTCTTTGTTTCTCAGGCTGTTGAGTACAAAGGAATGTGAGAACAAGATAACAAAGTGTGAGACAATTCATTTTATAAGACTCTCATGCTGAGACAGATATTTGAGAAGTTAAAGGGGTGTTCAAACTGTACATCAGAAATGGAAATATGTGAATATTAAGATGGCTGACAGAAACAAGTTGGGTGCTTAACATAACCTTTCAGTAACCTCTAAGAACCAATCAGTGAGCAGTAATGCTGTGCAGTAACCTCTAACAACCAATTAGTGAGTGGTTTAGATGTCCAGTAACCTCTAGCAATCAATCCGTGACGAATTTGCAACTTGTAGATTTTTCATTCACAACTCTTTGTGAAGAGTGGGGAGAGCAGCTCTCCCCACCTAGTTAAAACCCAGAAGTAACATGTTCGTGTCTTGTCACACCTTGTTGTCTCCTATGTGATAAAAAATAAAGTTTAGTGAATGAAAAAATAAAGTTACACTCAAGCACTTAATATAGAACTATAGGCAAAGCTTTTTCCATGTTGGATAGTAAGGGAGGGTGATAACCCCTGTCAGTTTTTTTTTGCCATCTGTGTCCCATTAGAAAATGGTCCCAATCAGGATCCTAGTGATTCATATGGGTCATCTATATCTTCTTTTTCTTCTCAGACAGGGTCTATTCAGACACAGGGATTCAAAGCAGGATCTCAAAAACGGATGGGTGAAGGATCAGGACCTCATCTATCTGCTTCAAAATGTAGTTCACATGATCGCACACGACAAACGCCTAGTCTTTACAGTAAAACTTCACTTTTACGTCTTCCTTCTATTGCAGTGGGTGATACTGCTTCTGCACCTCCTGTTTCTTCAGCACCAAATATTTCTACAATACCTAAGGTAAGCCAATCATCACTTTATATGAATCCGGGGGACTTGCATACTACACCCCCTTTGGAGGACTTATGAACAGCACCCATTTTTGCACCTCAACCAACACCAGACCCAAAGAAGCTATTCAATGTCTCAACAATACCACTTAAGAATGTGAGCAAGACAGACTGCAAGTGATAAATATGTCCTCCCATTCTTTAATAGATGATCAGATCCAGGTTTTAAGTCTGGGCCTGACCTTCTGTCCTATTCAAGAGGTTAATAGCTTTGAGGTTATCAAAGATGTTCATCTGTTTGCTAGAAAACTTATATACAAAACAATTTTTGCTAAAGACTATCAGATGTGTAAATCCAAGGTCTCCTTGGATGACATTTGGAGGGATCGTACCCTAAATGAAATAGAAGCAAAAAAGAGAAGGAGGGATTCCCCAAATACGGGACTTTAAAGGCACTACCACAATGTAAAAAAATATAAATTTTATTGACAAAGAAATACAAATCATAACAAAAAAATAGAAATAATACTTGTTACATATAACCATAGATATGGATATGTGGCACACCCATGGATAGTACTCCCTGTCAGATTCCCCTTTCTAAATGAAATAGAAGCTCTCAATGACTTAATGGAATTATGGGAGGAAAGTAATCCTCTCGATGATCCCTTGGAAGATCCATCTGAAGATTCCACTCAAATGCCCAATTCCGCTGTAGAAAGGTGTTTTCCACCCAACATGTACCAACCAAAGTCGAGTTAATTTCCAGTCTTGCAGGGAAATCCTAATATATGGGCTTTTACCCAACAGGTTACCAAAGAAATACAATCAACTGATTGGAGTAATGGCAGAAGTTCATCCAATTTAAATCCGGCCCAGCGTAGGGCTTTGGCCACTTTAAAAAATAATCAAGAAATAACTATCAAGCCAGCCGATAAAGGGGCAACCGTGTAGTTATGGACTTGTCCCAATATAAAGAGATGGTCATGGACCTCTTAAAAAACCAACAATGCTATAAACGCATATCATATTATGATAGCTTGATTGACCAAAAAACAAGAGATTTTCTTATAGTTAAAAATCTTAGAACGCCAACCTTATATGCCTCACCAAAGGTATATAAAAACATTGCTTGTCTGCCTGGACGACCTATTGTGTCAGGAAATGGCTGCCTCACTGAGTCAGCAAGCCAGCTGATAAATGATTATTCACTACCCTATGTCATGGCCTTGAGCTCCTATATCCAGGACACTGTGGACCTTCTGAGGGCATCAAAGGTATCATTGGGCCTGAGGGAGCCTAGTTAGTGGTAATTGATGTTGAGGCTTGTGGAGGTCTTCATTTCCGAAAGAGGTACCAGGGAGGACCCTAACAATCAGTTTATTTTGAACCTACTGCGTTTTGTCCTTACCAATAACATTTTTCTATTTGATCGCAACAAACTAACTCCAGGTGCAGGGTGTTGCGATGGGGACCAAATGTGCCCTATCGTATGCTAACCTGTACCTGGGGGGGATGGGAGATTTTTTCTTGTGATGTTTTACAGGAGAGTTTTGACAAAGTTTTGATTTGGCGGAGGTTTATAGATGATATTTTTATTGTTTGGACAGGTTCCAGGGAGGAACTTCTTTCTTTTTGGACATTTTAACCACTTCAGCCCCGGAAGATTTGACTGCTCAATGACCAGGCCAATTTTTGCGATACGGCACTGCGCCACTTTAACTGACAATTGTGCGGTCGTGCGACATTGTACCCAAACAAAATTGACGTCCTTTTTTTTCCCACAAATAGAGCTCTCTTTTGGTGGTATGTGATCATCTCTGCGGTTTTTATTTTTTGCGCTATAAACAAAAAAAGAGCGGAAAAAAAAACACAATATTTTGTACTTTTTGCTTTAATAAATATCCCCAATTTTTTTTTTTAAAAAGCTACCGTATATACTCGAGTATAGGTTGATCCGAGTATAAGTCGAGGCCCCTAATTTACCACAAAAAACTGGGAAAACTTACTGACCCGAGGGTGTGAAATGCAGCAGCTACTGTAAGTGGAAAAAGAGGGTCAACAATGCCCATCTGCAGCTGCATGCCTCCCTGTGTCCTGTGCAGCCTACCTGTATCCTGTGCATGTGTCCTGTGTCCTGTACATGTGCATGTGTCCTGTTTCCCTGTGTCATGTGCATGTGTCCTGTGTCCCTGTGTCATGTGCATGTGTCCTGTACATGTGAATGTGTCCTGTGTTCCTGTGTCCCTGTGTATGTGCATGTGTCCTGTGTCCCTGTGTATGTGCATGTGCCCTGTACATGTGTATGTGTCATGTGTCCTGTGTCCCTGTGTATGTGCATGTGTCCTGTACATGTGTATGTGTCATGTGTCCTGTGTCCCTGTGTATGTGCATGTGTCCTGTACATGTGTATGTGTCATGTGTCCTGTGTCCTGTGTTCCTGTGCAGCCTACCTGTGTCCTGTGCAACCTCCGTGTGGCGATCTCCATCCTCCCTGTGCCGATCTCCATCCTCCTATCAGCGTGTGATAATAAAGTTCGGCGGCCATTTCACTGTTCAAAAGCTGCGCCTCCTCCTCATCTGTGATAGGCAGAACACTCAGCAGTCAGCGGTCAGCTTATCACGGACATTCTCTCATTCTCATACCACAGACGAGGATGAGAGAATGTCCCTGATAGGCTGTACACTGACTGCTGGGAAATGGAGTGTTCCGCCTATCACAGACGAGAAGGAGGCGCGGCTTTTGAAAGCTGGAATAGCCTCCGAACTTTATTATCACACGCTGGCCGCCGTCTGCCTGCATGACACGCTGATCATGTAGGCAGACGGCGGTGACTCGAGTATAAGTCGAGGGGGGCACTTTCAGCCTAAAAAAAAAGGCTGAAAATCTCTACTTATACTCGAGTATATACGGTCATTTTTTCCTCAGTTTAGGCCGATATATATTCTTCTACATATTTTTGGTAATAAAACCCCCACATCTTTCCCTGCATACACACACATACAAACATAAACACACACATCAAGGGTGCCTACTCACAAAAACATTGATTGTGTTTGTTGGCAGGTGCAATTAGCTTGTCTGCCGCTAGAGGGCTCTGTTCCCATTATAGTATTGTAGAGGGAAAATTTGCAACTGGATATTAGGTCCCCTTTTAGAAAAGTCCCTCCTTAGTGATGTCATGGGTGTAGGTAGTGATCATATAAATACCTGTTGTGGGAGGGGCCTAAAGAGTCAGGGCATGATAGCCAAACAGCCCGCAGCTGCTAAGATGTAGTCTTCTTTTTCTGTCTACAAACTGTGACACCCCCTTCAGAGAGACTGTGGCAACTATCTCGCTACTGGATCTCTGACATTGCGATAGAATTTGAAATATCCAAGCTAATATCTGAATTTTGGTCAGTAAATGCTGGTTCTACCACCTCTGATGCTGTATGGGATGCCTTTAAAGCATACATCAGAGGATGTTATCAATCCTCTATTTCCCGAGCCCGGTGGGATGCTGCTATCACTATAGAGTCCCAGTATGTCCTTTCCAAAAACCCTTTTAACTATCTTGATATGCAGGCAGCCTACCGTGAGGTGATGCTTCTGTGTGGCTTCTGCGTGGCGAAAGCAAAAAAGCAACAATTGTCTATAACACAGCGCATCTTTGAGCAGGGGGAGAAAACCGGACGATTTTTAGCTTGGTTATCTAAGGAACAGCAGCCCGTAGCCAGTATAGCTCTTATAAGGGATGATAATGGGGTCCTTGTGGTTGACCCGATAGCCATTAATGCTTGTTTTGCCTCTTATTACGTTACTCTATACTGCTCCAGGGCAACTTACTCAATGTCAGGAAAGGGTCCATCCGCTGGTAAGATATATCGTTTGGCATGCAGTACTAGCTGTGTGAAGTTGGCACCCCATGTTTGTAAAACCTGAATAAAAATATACCATTCGTTTGTGCCGCGTTTGTGCTGATTTGTGCCGCAAAAATTAGCGTTTGTGCCGGTTCGGTTTCTGAGATATTAAACATTCAATTTAATGCAAGCCCCGCCCACTTTGCACCCCATGTCCCTGAATTTTAAAAACAAACGTGCCATTCGTTTGTGCCGCGTTTGTGCTGGTTTGTGCCGCAAAAATAAACGTTTGTGCCGCTTTGGTTGCGGAGATATTGTGCGTTATAGTTGCTGTAACCCCGCCCATTTTGCACCCCATGTTCCTGAATTTTAAAAACAAACATGTCATTCATTTGTGCCGCGTTTGTGCTGGTTTGTGCCGCAAAAATAAATGTTTGTGCCGCTTTGGTTGCGGAGATATTGTGCGTTATAGTTGCTGTAACCCCACCCATTTTGCACCCCATGTTCCTGAATTTTAAAAACAAACGCGCCATTCGTTTGTGCCGCGTTTGTGCTGGTTTGTGCCGCAAAAATAAACGTTTGTGCCGCTTTGGTTGCGGAGATATTGTGCGTTATAGTTGCTGTAACCCCGCCCATTTTGCACCCCATGTTCCTGAATTTTAAAAACAAACGTGCCATTCGTTTGTGCCGCGTTTGTGCTGGTTTGTGCCGCAAAAATAAACGTTTGTGCCGCTTTGGTTGCGGAGATATTGTGCGTTATAGTTGCTGTAACCCCGCCCATTTTGCACCCCATGTTCCTGAATTTTAAAAACAAACGTGCCATTCGTTTGTGCCGCGTTTGTGCTGGTTTGTGCCGCAAAAATAAAAGTTTGTGCCGCTTTGGTTGCGGAGATATTGTGCATTATAGTTGCTGTAACCCCGCCCATTTTGCACCCCATGTTCCTGAATTTTAAAAACAAACGTGCCATTCGTTTGTGCCGCGTTTGTGCTGGTTTGTGCCGCAAAACTAAACGTTTGTGCCGCTTTGGTTGAGGAGATATTGTGCGTTATAGTTGCTGTAACCCCGCCCATTTTTCACCCCATGTTCCTGAATTTTAAAAACAAATGCGCCATTCGTTTGTGCCACGTTTGTGCTGGTTTGTGCCGCAAAAATAAACGTTTGTGCCGCTTTGGTTGCGGAGATATTGTGCGTTATAGTTGCTGTAACCCCGCCCATTTTGCACCCCATGTTCCTGAATTTTAAAAACAAACATGCCATTCATTTGTGCCGCGTTTGTGCTGGTTTGTGCTGCAAAAATAAACGTTTGTGCCGCTTTGGTTGCGGAGATATAGTGCGTTATAGTTGCTGCAACCCCGCCCACATTGCACCCCATGTTCCTGAATTTTAAAAACAAACGTGCCATTTGTTTGTGCCGCGTTTGTGCTGGTTTGTGCCGCAAAAATAAACGTTTGTGCCGCTTTGGTTGCGGAGATATTGTGCGTTATATGTTGTCAAACCACATTGACTTTACACCTTGTTATTAAAGCTTACATACAGAACCTAAACTCAGCTTGGGTTTCCTTAATGTAAAGCTCCTCCCACTGTACTGGCACTGCACTTCATATTGTACCCTGAAAAAGGCACCTCTGCCGGGTTAGCCCCCCCATATCAAAATTTTTGAAAAAATCTTATGAAGTTTGTTAGATCTTTGTTAGATCAGGTTAGATCAACCGTTGTTTGCGTTAGATCTCACACAGAAGAAGCGATATTAACAGTTATTTGCTGGGGGGGACTAACTCGTCATCAGCCCCCCCTTATCAAAAAATTGACCAAACAGTTAGCTATTTTGGAAGCAATTTGTTGGATCCGGTATGATCAAGTGTTTTTAACGTTAGATCTCACATAATTAGAGACTGATTAAGTGATTAATGTGGGGGGGGCTGGCCCCCCCTTATCAAATTTTCGGCCCAAAAATCATTCAGGCTAATAGATATGCGTTAGATCCGGTAAGATCAAGAGGTTTTAATGTTAGATCTCACATCATTTCAGAGATTTCATATTCTTTGCCAATAACAACATCCAAGTTAGTAGTTAATTGTTAGATGAAGTTATTATTGCATTAAACCTAGCATGCACATGGCAGAAATCAGTAATAATCGCAATGTAAGTAGGGATAAAAGCTTGTTGCAGTTTGATCAGTGAGATGTTTTATTTAATCTATGATAAATACATAACAATTCGTTATTTTATATGAGAAGTTAGGCCCCTGTGGCAGTAGCTTAAAATTAATAAATTTTGGCATCGCTGCTCTAAATTGTGGGCACAACTGGAACAGGCCCAGACTGACATTCTGCTGCCAGGGGCTCTGTGGTGCTATGACCAACTACCGCCTGTGCTGAAGTCACACCCCATAATGGGTACGACACTCCACATATGCTCCCAGGTCAGCACACAGAACCGGCTTTCTTCCCTGATTCCCCATTGCTCCCTATCATAGAAAAACCATGCTTCCTCCCTGGTCTGGAACCGCAAATGTTTCGGACCCTAAGCCAAACAGGTAGGTTCCAGGCATCCCACTTCCTAACGGGAGGCCAATGGCCTTCCACAGTAGTGCTAATGAGCCCTACAAACTTTCCTTGTGGACAGCGCTACAATTACAACACTTTCTCAATACTTTGCCTAATGCACAGGGATTTAATCGTCCCCTGACGTCCTTTGAAGCATACTGTTCCAAAGAGGGTTCCCTTCTACAGGCTCTATCCAAAACATACGCCCTCTTGAACTGTCCGGCTGAACAACCACACTTACCGTTCTTGAACAAATGGGAAAGTAAGCTGGGGCGTACATTTACATTTGCTCAGATACAACATGTCCTCAGATTTTCGTTGAAATCATCGGTTTGTACGAAAATTAAAGAGACCAACTATAAACTGTTAACAAGGTGGTACCTCACCCTGCAACTACTGACCAATGTTGGAGATGCCAGGGGGATGGAGGAACACGACTTCACATATTTTGGTCGTGCCCTAAATTGATCCACTTCTGGGAGACAGATAAACCACGCAAAAATTTACGGAATACAAGGTTCCTGGTGATCCAGCTTTTTCCTGCTACATGTCTCCTCCATCTGAGCCAAACTCTATAAAAACTCCATTCCAAATGAGATGGAAGATCTAGTACTCACTGCACAACACCAACAGGAAAAATACTCTAACACTTGGGGACTATGGAACCAGTTTGTCGTTTCCGCAGAGGGTACTGCCCTTCTTGGGACTTAATGTCACAGATAAGTTCTGGAGCCCGTTCACCATAGTTATCCTGAACCAACGCCATTTCACCCCCCCCAGCCTTACCTTCCCCCCCTTCTCTCCTCTTACCTTTTCCATCCTTTTTTCCTTACCTTCTTTGATTATTGAAAATAAGAAAATAGTTTTGGGCGACAGCGGGTCTTGCTCCACAGCCCATTTTCCATCTTTAATAAAAACTGATAGACCAGGAGGTAAGCAGCCTTTTGAGCAGTGTGCCGAAAAATGTTTTCAAAGAAATTGAGCATGCCGATTTTATAACAAAAAAGTCAACTTCACAATCTCAATCACGAAAAGGATTTTTTATAAAGTAAATGCTGTAAACTACTTTAGTAGTGAGAAATTAACATCCTGCACTCTCACGCCTCAGATCAACCACAATTCATACACCTTCACACCTCAGATCACTGTATCACCTGCAAATCTGCCCCACCACTGTACCCCCCTGCTCAACTGCCCCACCACTGTAACCCCCTGCAAATCTGCCCCACCACCGTACCCCATGCTCTTCTGTCTCACTGCTGAACCATCTTCTCATCTGTCCTAACACTGAACTTATCTGCTCATCTGCCCCACCACTGTAACCCCCTTTCTCATCTGTCCCACCTCTCTAACCCCCTTTCTCATCTGCCCCACCACTGTAAACCCCTTTCTCATCTGCCCCACCACTGTACCTCCTGCACATCTGTCCCACCTCTGTTCCCCCTGCTCATCTTCCCCACCTCTGTAACCCCCTTTCTCATCTGCCCCACCACTGTACCTCCCGCACATCTGTCCCACCTCTGTTCCCCCTGCTCATCTTCCCCACCACTGTAACCCCCTTTCTCATCTGCCCCACCTCTGTAACCCCCTTTCTCATCTGCCCCACCTCTGTAACCCCCTTTCTCATCTGCCCCACCACTGAAACCCCCTTTCTCATCTGCCCCACCTCTGTAACCCCCTTTCTCATCTACCCCACCACTGTAACCCCCTTTCTCTTCTGCCCCATCACTGTACCTCCTGCACATCTGTCTCACCTCTGTTCCCCCTGCTCTTCTGCCCCACCGCTGTAACCCCCTGCTCATCTGTACCACTAATGTACCTCCTTTCTCCTCTGCCCCGTCACTGTACCCCCCTGTACATCTGCCCCACCTCTGTTCTCCCTGCTCTTCTGCCCAACCACTGTAACCCCCTGCTCATCTGTCCACCAATGCACCTCCTTTCACATCTGCCCCACCGCTGTACCCCCCTGCTCTTCTGTCCTACCGCTAAACCCCCTTCTCATCTGCCTCAACACTGAACCCCTCCTGCTCATTTTCCCATCACTGTAACCCCCTTCTCATCTGGCCCAACACTAAACCCCTCCTCCACTCATCTGCCCCATCACTGTACCCCCCTGCTTTTCTGTCCCACTGCTGAACCCCCTTTGCATCCCTCCCACCACTGCACCTTCTGCACATCTGTACCACCACTGTACCCCCTTGCTCTTCTATCCCACCACTGTAACCCCCCTGCTCATCTACCCCATCAATGTACCATTTTTCTCATCTGCCCCACCACTGTACCTCTCTGCACATTTGCTCCACCGCCATATTCCCATGCTCTTCTGTCTACTACTGAATCACCTTCTCATCTGCCCTACCACTGTAACCCACTTTTTCATCTGCCTTACTAATGTACCTCCTGCACATCTGTTTCACCTCTGTACCCCCTGCTCTTCTGCCCCACCTATGTTCCCCCTGTTCTCCTGCCCCACCACTGTAACCTCCTGCTCATCTGTCCCACCAATACACCTCCTTTCACATTTGCCCCACTGTTCTACCCCCCCTGCTTTTCTGTCCCACCACTGAACCTCCTTCTCATCTGCACCAAAACTGAACCCCCCCTGCATATCTGCCCCACGGCTGTACCCTCCTGTTCTTCTGTCCCACATCTAAACCCCTCCTGCTCATTTTTCCCACCACTGTACCCTCTTCTCATCTATGATATGTGTGATATGCAGAGTGGTAAAAGGAAGCAGAGATGAGACACATCTACTTGTCCTGGCACACTCATCCTACTGATTCACCTCTCGCATCCAGCCCACGTTCATGTATGTGATGTATGTGATGTATGGGATGTATGTGATGTCACATACGAGCATCTGTAATGGATGTGCAATGATGAGCTCAGGTCAGGGGTATTTTCTGAAAGCAGTGGGCTTGTGTGCAGGATCATAAGTTGGGCCCCCGCAGCTGAGGAAAAGTTTTTGCGCCGCAGCAAAAGTTGGGTGTGATTTTCATTGCGCTGAATATAAGGGGGGCCAGCCCGTCCATATGTACCACCTAATATCTCTATTTTGATGTGGAATATCTCTGAAATGATGTGAGATCTAACGTTAAAACCACTTGATCTTACCGGATCTAACGAATATCTATTAGCCTGAATGATTTTTGGGCCGAAAATTTGATAAGGGGGGGCCAGCCCCCCCCACATTAATCACTTAATCAGTCTCCAATTATGTGAGATCTAACGTTAAAAACACTTGATCATACCGGATCCAACAAATTGCTTCCAAAATAGCTAACTGTTTGGTCAATTTTTTGATAAGGGGGGGCTGATGACGAGTTAGCCCCCCCAGCAAATAACTGTTAATATCGCTTCTTCTGTGTGAGATCTAACGCAAACAACGGTTGATCTAACCTGATCTAACAAAGATCTAACAAACTGCATAAGATTTTTTCAAAACTTTTGATATGGGGGGGCTAACCCGGCAGAGGTGCCTTTTTCAGGGTACAATATGAAGTGCAGTGCCAGTACAGTGGGAGGAGCTTTACATTAAGGAAACCCAAGCTGAGTTTAGGTTCTGTATGTAAGCTTCAATAACAAGGTGTAAAGTCAATGTGGTTTGACAACATATAACGCACAATATCTCCGCAACCAAAGCGGCACACACGTTTATTTTTGCGACACAAACCAGCATAAACCCAGCACAAACAAATGGCGCGTTTGTTTTTAAAATTCAGGAACATGGGGTGCAATGTGGGCGGGGTTGCAGCAACTATAACGCACAATATCTCCGCAACCAAAGCGGCACAAACGTTTATTTTTGCGACACAAACCAGCATAAACCCAGCACAAACAAATGGCGCGTTTGTTTTTAAAATTCAGGAACATGGGGTGCAAAATGGGCGGGGTTACAGCAACTATAACGCACAATATCTCCACAACCAAAGCGGCACAAACGTTTATTTTTGCGGCACAAACCAGCACAAACGCGGCACAAACGAATGGCACGTTTGTTTTTAAAATTCAGGAACATGGGGTGCAAAATGGGCGGGGTTACAGCAACTATAACGCACAATATCTCCGCAACCAAAGCGGCACAAACTTTTATTTTTGCGGCACAAACCAGCACAAACGCGGCACAAACGAATGGCATGTTTGTTTTTAAAATTCAGGAACACGGGGTGCAAAATGGGCGGGGTTACAGCAACTATAACGCACAATATCTCCGCAACCAAAGCGGCACAAACGTTTATTTTTGCGGCACAAACCAGCACAAACACGGCACAAACGAATGGCGTGTTTGTTTTTAAAATTCAGGAACATGGGGTGCAAAATGGGCGGGGTTACAGCAACTATAACGCACAATATCTCCGCAACCAAAGCGGCACAAACTTTTATTTTTGCGGCACAAACCAGCACAAACGCGGCACAAACGAATGGCGCATTTGTTTTTAAAATTCAGGAACATGGGGTGCAAAATGGGCGGGGTTACAGCAACTATAACGCGCAATATCTCCGCAACCAAAGCGGCACAAACTTTTAGTTTTGCGGCACAAACCAGCACAAACGCGGCACAAACGAATGCCACGTTTGTTTTTAAAATTCAGGAACATGGGGTGCAAAATAGGCGGGGTTACAGCAACTATAACGCACAATATCTCCGCAACCAAAGCGGCACAAACGTTTATTTTTGCGGCACAAACCAGCACAAACGCGGCACAAACGAATGGCATGTTTGTTTTTAAAATTCAGGAACATGGGTTGCAAAATGGGTGGGGTTACAGCAACTATAACGCACAATATCTCCGCAACCAAAGCGGCACAAACTTTTATTTTTGCGGCACAAACCAGCACAAACGCGGCACAAACGAATGGCACGTTTGTTTTTAAAATTCAGGAACATGGGGTGCAAAATGGGCGGGGTTACAGCAACTATAACGCACAATATCTCCGCAACCAAAGCGGCACAAACGTTTATTTTTGCGGCACAAACCAGCACAAACGTGGCACAAACGAACGGCGCGTTTGTTTTTAAAATTCAGGAACATGGGGTGCAAAATGGGCGGGGTTACAGCAACTATAACACACAATATCTCTGCAACCAAAGCGGCACAAACGTTTATTTTTGCGGCACAAACCAGCACAAACGCGGCACAAACGAATGGCGCGTTTGTTTTTAAAATTCAGGAACATGGGGTGCAAAATGGGCGGGGTTACAGCAACTATAACGCACAATATCTCCGCAACCAAAGCGGCACAAACATTTATTTTTGCAGCACAAACCAGCACAAACGCGGCACAAACGAATGGCGCGTTTGTTTTTAAAATTCAGGGACATGGGGTGCAAAGTGGGCAGGGCTTGCATTATATTGAATGTTTAATATCTCAGAAACCGAACCGGCACAAACACTCATTTTTGCGGCACAAATCAGCACAAACGCGGCACAAACGAATGGTATATTTTTATTCAGGTTTTACAAACATGGGGTGCCAACTTCACACAGCTTGCAGTACTGGGGTGGTCCACCAGCAGGTGTCTCCTGGCAGTGTTGAACTGTCAGGAGAATATTTCCCTGCTGGTGTCATTTCACCTTTTGGCCGCAGTACTGACGTCCACCAGCGGATGGATCCTGGCAGTATGGAGCAGACAACACTCCCTGCGCTCAGGTGTGACTTGAAGTCAATTATAGTCAGTCCTATAAATACCCAGCAAGCCCTCACATGCTCGCCTTGGTATCTTTCTCCCTGTGCCCTGACCTTGCTGCCTGTATCCTGATCCTGATCCTGATCCTGATCCTGATCCTGATCCTGAACCTGAACCTGTTTCTGTCCTGCTCTGCTCTGCTCTGATCCGATCCGATCCCTATCCCTAACCCATCCTGTTCTTGTCCCTCCTGATTCCCTTGGATCCCTGCCCTGCAGCCTAACCATCCATCCTCTCCCTGTCCTGCTGGTTTCCCGTCCTTGCCTATCTGCTGACCTCCCTGTGTATGACCTTGGCCTGGCTTTGTTTACGATTCCGGTATCTCCATTTACTTGTATATACTATTTGTTGTTTGTGGGTCAGTAGGTTGGTTTTGCACTGTTTATATTCCTCTTACTTGTCACTTGTTTAATAAACACCATTATTTATTCACTTACATGCGTTTTGGGTTATCTTTGTGCAGTCCACACAGTCTGGTCTACTAGTCTCCTGACAGTATACCAAGGCCATCCCTGACCAGACGTGGCTGCACTGAGAAACCGTCCTGGTACGGTGGGTGCGCAAAAGATAGACTTTGATGAAATTGTCTATTATTCTCTGCTGGCGGCAGAGGATAATGAATATTGCCGTCAGACTCTTAAAGATTGGACCCGTGACCAACTGCTAGAAACGATCCAATCAGCCCATTTACTAGTAGATCAGGGTCATGCGTTATTTGAGGATGTTCAGCTTTTGATCCAATTATGTACAAAGTCAGCCTTGTCATGCGTTCCCGAAGGTAGTGACGATTTCTCCCCTCCTTTCAGTTGTGACCAGGTTGAATCCCTGGTATGGTTGTTAGAGGATGATCCGGCTTTTTTTGATGAACATTATTCCGCTTGTTCCCAGCAGGTGTTATCCGATTGCATTTATTCAGTACAATCTCTGGTTAGTCAGGCTGTGTGTGAATCAGCGTTGTTCAACCTGTGCTGCAGGCATGGTCAGATCTCCTGTCTTTAGCTAAGCCACAATATTCCAGCCCTGCCATTAATCAATTGCCTTCCCAAAAATCTACCTCCCCGTCGCCTATGGCAACCTCAGCTACAGCCCAGTTTAATCAGCCCCCTACCAAATACTACTACCCAGTCTCCAAGTGTCGCACCTATCCTGCCTTCAATCCACCTGTCTCTTCTCCTCCACCTGTAACAGTCCCACAAAACCCTCCTCCAGCTACAGTTCCTTGGTCTTCCTTCTGCCCAGCTACTTTCTTTTCTTACAGCCCTGCGCCTACATACAAAACTGCACGGGCTAAACCAAAAAAGAAGAAACAAAGATTCTTCCCGACCCACACCATCTTGCCAGTAACCCAACCTGCTCCCACTTTCCAGTCTGATGTGCCTGCCTCCCAGTCTGATGTCCTGATGCCTGCCTTCCAGCCGGATGTCTCGATGCCTGCCTTCCAGCCGGATGTCTCGATGCCTGCCTTCCAGCCGGATGTCTCGATGCCTGCCTTCCAGCCGGATGTCTCGATGCCTGCCTTCCAGCCGGATGTCTCGATGCCTGCTACCCAGCCTGACGTCCCAGTGCCTGCTACCCAGCCTGAAGTCCCAGTGCCTGCTACCCAGCCTGACGTCCCAGTGCCTGCCACCCAGCCTGACGTCCCAGTGCCTGCCACCCAGCCTGACGTCCCAGTGCCTGCCACCCAGCCTGACGTCCCAGTGCCTGCCACCCAGCCTGACGTCCCAGTGCCTGCCACCCAGCCTGACGTCCCAGTGCCTGCCACCCAGCCTGACGTCCCAGTGCCTGCCACCCAGCCTGACGTCCCAGTGCCTGCCACCCAGCCTGACGATCCAGTGCCTGCCACCCAGCCTGACGATCCAGTCCCTGCCACCCAGCCTGACGATCCAGTGCCTGCCACCCAGCCTGACGATCCAGTGCCTGCCACCCAGCCTGACGATCCAGTGCCTGCCACCCAGCCTGACGATCCAGTGCCTGCCACCCAGCCTGACGATCCAGTGCCTGGCACTCAGCCTGACGATCCAGTGCCTGCCACTCAGCCTGACGATCCAGTGCCTGCCACTCAGTCTGACGATCCAGTGCCTGCCACTCAGTCTGACGATCCAGTGCCTGCCACCCAGCCTGACGATCCAGTGCCTGGCACTCAGCCTGACGATCCAGTGCCTGGCACTCAGCCTGACGATCCAGTGCCTGCCACTCAGTCTGACGATCCAGTGCCTGCCACCCAGCCTGACGTCCCAGTGCCTGCCACCCAGCCTGACGTCCCAGTGCCTGCCACCCAGCCTGACGTCCCAGTGCCTGCCACCCAGCCTGACGTCCCAGTGCCTGCCACCCAGCCTGACGTCCCAGTGCCTGCCACCCAGCCTGACGATCCAGTGCCTGCCACCCAGCCTGACGATCCAGTCCCTGCCACCCAGCCTGACGATCCAGTGCCTGCCACCCAGCCTGACGATCCAGTGCCTGCCACCCAGCCTGACGATCCAGTGCCTGCCACCCAGCCTGACGATCCAGTGCCTGGCACTCAGCCTGACGATCCAGTGCCTGCCACTCAGCCTGACGATCCAGTGCCTGCCACTCAGTCTGACGATCCAGTGCCTGCCACTCAGTCTGACGATCCAGTGCCTGCCACCCAGCCTGACGATCCAGTGCCTGGCACTCAGCCTGACGATCCAGTGCCTGGCACTCAGCCTGACGATCCAGTGCCTGCCACTCAGTCTGACGATCCAGTGCCTGCCACCCAGCCTGACGATCCAGTGCCTGCCACCCAGCCTGACGATCCAGTGCCTGGCACTCAGCCTGACGATCCAGTGCCTGGCACTCAGCCTGACGATCCAGTGCCTGCCACTCAGTCTGACGATCCAGTGCCTGCCACTCAGTCTGACGATCCAGTGCCTGCTACCCAGTCCGACGTTCCAGTGCCTGCTGACCGGTCTGATGACCTTGTGTCCATGTTCCAGCCTAAAGTTTTGCTACCAGTGTTCCAGTCTGATGGACCTGCTTCCCAGTTTGACGTTCTTCTGTCTGCTGTCCAGCCTGATGCGCCAGTGTCTTCTACTCAGCCTGTTGTGCCAATGCCTGTGCCCGCTGTCCAGTTTGAGGTCCCAGTGCCTGCTGCTCAGCCTGACATCTCAGTGCCCATGTTCCAGTCTGACGCTTCAGTGACTACTGTCCAGTCCGATGTACCTATTGTCCAGCCTGGTATGCCAGCACCTGCTGTCCTGCTCGATGTGCCAGCGCCTGTGTCTGCTGCCCAGTCTAAAGTTCCAGTAGCCGCTGCCTGGTCTGATGCCTCGGTGTCGGCTTTCCAGTCCGCTTCCCAGCCTGATGTGCCAGTGTCTGCTACTCAGCCAGTTGTGCCAATGCCTGTGCCCGCTGCCCAGTTTGAGGTCCCAGTGCCTGCTGGTCAGCCCGAAATCCCAGTGTCCATGTTCCAGTCTGACGCTCCAGTGACTACTGACCAGTCCAATGTACCTGTTGTTCAGCCTGTTGTGCCAGTACCTGCTGTTCTGCCTGATGTGCCAGCACCTGTCTTTGCTGTCCAGCCTGAAGTTCCAGCACCTGCTGCCCGGTCTGATGTTTCGGTACCCACTTTCTGGTCTGATGTGCCCATCTTCCAGCTTGATATCCTGGTACCTGTCTTCCAGCCTGATGTCGTGATGTTGGTATCTCAGCCTGAGGTTTCGGTGCCCGTGTCTCAGCCTGAAGTTTCGGTGCCGTGTTTCAGCCTGGAGTTTCGGTGCCCGTGTCTCAGCCTGCTGAATCGGTGCCCGTTACCCAGTCTGTTGAATCGGTGCCCGTTACCCGGTCTGCTGATCCGGTGCCCGTTACCCAGTCTGCTAAACCGAAGTCTGTCACTTTGCCTGTCAAGCCAGTACCCGTTATCCGGTTTGCCGAACCAGTGCCCGGTGTCCAGCTCGCTGAGTCGGGCCTGTTACCAGCCCACTGGGCCGGGGTCCGTTACCCAGCTTGCTGAGCCGGTGCCTGTAATCCGGCCTGCCCTTACGGTACTCGCTGTTTGGCCTAATGCTCCAGAGACTGCTGCCCAGCTCGATGACCCGGAGCCTGCTTCCCAGCTCAATGACCCGGAGCCTGCTGCCCAGCTCGACGACCCGGAGCCTGCTTCCCAGCTCGACAACCCGGAGCCTGCTGCCCAGCTCGACGATCCCTATCCCTAGCCCATCCTGTTCTTGTCCCTCCTGATTCCCTTGGATCCCTGCCCTGCAGCCTAACCATCCATCCTCTCCCTGTCCTGCTGGTTTCCCATCCTTGCCCATCTGCTGACCTCCCTGTGTATGACCTTGGCCTGGCTTTGTTTACGATTCCGGTATCTCCATTTACTTGTATATACTATTTGTTGTTTGTGGGTCTGTGGTTGGTTTTGCACTGTTTATATTCCTCTTATTTGTCACTTGTTTAATAAACACCATTATTTATTCACTTACATGCGTTTTGGGTTATCTCTGTGCAGTCCACACAGTCTGGTCTACTAGTCTCCTGACACTCAAGAGTAGAGCTGGACTCCTTCCTTAACCAGATAGCCTTTCCTACTCTCACCCCCTTGGCTCGCAAACATCTAGACAGTCCTATTACTCTGGAGGAGGTGCAGCAGGCCCTTAGCGCCCTGCAGTCTGGGAAAACCCCAGGAGTGGATGGCCTCCCTCCAGAGTTTTGTAAACAATATGGGGATTAGTTGACACCTAAGCTACATGGTTTGTTGATTAGGGCTTTAAAGGAGGGTACTCTCCCAGTCTATATGGCTGAGGCAATTATTGTAGTAGTCCCTAAGCCAGGTAAGGATCCAGAGATATGTGCCTCATACTGCCCTATATCCTTGCTTAACATCGATGCTAAGATCCTTACCAAGGTTCTAGCTCAGAGGTTTAACGAGGTTTTTCTTACCCTTATCCATAAAGACCAAACTGGGTTTATGCCAGGGAAGGGGCCGGATATTAACCTTCGGAGACTGTATGTGGTTCTGGCCTCAACAGATTTTCTCACCCAGTCGGACGCAGTGGCCTCCCTTGATGCTGAAAAAGCATTTGATTTGGTGGAATGGAATTATCTCTGGGAGGTCCAGCGTTGATTTGGCTTTGGCCCTAAGTTTGTTTCTTGGGTGCAGGCTCTGTACATATGTCCGATGGCTAGAGTGCACACTGTGTCGACTCTCTCCCCTCCCTTCTTTCTCCATAGGGGAACCAGGCAAGGATGCCCACTTTCACTTGCCCTTTTTGCGTTGGCTATTGAGCCAATGGCTATTCTTTTGCAATCCTCATTGGATGTTTGCGGTATCACCATAGGGCCCATACAGGAAAAGATCTCCCTCTATGCCGACGATACTCTCCTGTACCTCAGTCAGCTATGATTAAGCACTGATGAGGGTGTGAAATGCATCAGATGCTCTTGTACCTGTAGCTCTGTTATCTATGGAATTGAGTGATTTTCTACAATAAAGGCGTTTAAATGGAGTGCAACTGTCCAGACATTTCCTTTTCACGATTACGTGTGCAGAGCCATCACCCACAGCCTTCACTCCAAGGAGGGTGTAACCACAAGTCCACCACCTGGAGCAGTAAACTTTTACCTCAGAAACGTAGCTGACTCATTGAGGGCAGCCCTATCGATTTATTGACAACTTTGATTGGTATTCTGGTATCTGTATCATTTGGGGGAAATCTGTTTTATTCTCACTCCACTCTACGGATACCTCACTACCAACTAATACATGTTGCAGAGAGTCTCGCAGTTCAGGTATCTAGAAGTTGTAATTCATAGGGACGTTTTGCAATTTATCCCTCTTAACCTGACTCCAGTGGCTTCCCTCTTGACTCAGAGATGCGCTGCTTGTAAAACATTACCCCTTACCCCAGTCGGACAGGTCAACCAACTGGGTTGGACATTTATTAAAATGTCAGTCCTACCTAAATATATATTTCCTTTTTGGCCAGCCCCCAGTCCATATACCAAATAAATTTTTCAATAAGCTGGATAGCATAATCATCTCCTTCATTTGGAACAGTAACACCCCCAGGGCTGCAGTCCTGGTTACAGTTAAGTGGTGGCTATCGGATGACCCAGCTCCTACTCCAAACTACGGACCTTGATTCACCGAGGACCCCAGTCCAATCTCAACATCACTTCCTCAATGCAAACTACTCTTAGGGTATTGGATATTGTCCGGGCCGAATAGTTGGTCTCCACATACCCCACTGTGGGGTAAACTGCGGCTGCCTCATTTTCAGTCCATTTTGGATCCTGTGCTGTGGGGCCCAATTTGAAATGAAAACGCTGGGAGATATTGTATCTCGTGGTAGATTGCTCAGCTTTGACGATCTTAAACGTGGACGGGGTCTACCCTATCGAATGTTATTCAGATATCTACAACTGCGTCATGCTTTCCAGGCTCAATTTCCCCATCCTATAATGTTGGAGGTCCACGATATTCAAAGCCTATTGAGAACCCTGGAGGGGATTAAACCCCTCTCCGCTCTCTACTCTTCTTTAGGTGGGCTGGATACCTCTAAGGTCTCTGTTATTCTCTGCATGGCAGGCAGATATACCTACACTAGCTGATGATAATTGAGAAGAGGGTCTCCAAAAATATCTCCCCCTGATGATTTCTGCGAGGAACAGATTTATTGAACTCAAGTTTTTGCACTAGGTATACTACTCCCCAGAGTGGTTGGCTAGAATTTACCCTGACAGAAGATCAGTCTGCCCTAGATGCGAATCAGAGGTGGGCTTCTTCTTTCATGTTGTGTGGTCTTGCCCACAACTGCAGGTCTTCTGGAGCAGAGTGGTTAATGACATCAGTTCAATAGGTAAATTACGAGTTCCCTGCGATCCGTTACCTCTATTATTTATTATTTGTGATACATTGGAAGCTCCCCAAGCTAAAAATTATTTGTATTCTATGCAGCTTTCTACGCTAGGAAAGCGATCCTTCTTCCCTCCAGTCTCTCTCCCCATGGCCTATCAATGGAAAAGCCTTGTAAACTCAGCCCTACCACTATACAAGTTGGTGTATATGGGACGTAACTGTCTGAAAATGTATGATAAGATATGGGCGGCGTGGGTCCGGGAGAGGTAGCTGACTTTAGACTAGGGTTCAGAAACCCTCACCTTGGTTGACCTATGAAAGATGTGCATACTACACCTGAGCCTTCCTGAGAATTATCCTCTAGCCATTTCAACTCTCTTCTTTGCTTCTCTCCTATGTATGCCCCCCCCCCCCCTTTTTTTTTCTTTTCGTGTCCTTTTTCTGGAAACGGTTACCCTCTCTCTTTACTATAAGCGGAATTTCCCCTCCTTTTGAAATGCCAGTCCAAAAGTTAATTACAATACTGCTTTCTGATGATAGTATTTTTTGTTGATATTATTTTGTTCTGATTAAGATAACCTATACTTGACTGAAGAGACTGTACCACTGCGATTTGTTTTTCTGCATTGAAACTTGAATAAACTTTATGTTAAAAAAAAAAAGATGTAGTCTTCTTCAGAGCTGACCAAAAAGGACCCCTTGCAGGGTTGATGTCCCAAGCAAGGTGGAACAGCAACTGTGAGTAGTGGTGGAAGCTTGGGAATATTTGCCATCTGGGAGCGTGCCCAGCTGGACAGAGCCATAGAGGGATATTGAGAAGAGATTGGTATTCCAAAGAAGGCACTTTGATCCTACTTGGTGATGGGAAATGCTGTGGAATTAATATACGTAGGGAAGCGATACCAAATCTGTGGTGCTCCCAAGGAGAGGAGGTGTACCAAGGAAAGAAGGCTTACAAATTATGTGCTTATGTTCTGTGAAGAAATGATGACTACATTTGTCTACTTCTGTGTATGGCATTCTGAACTGAAGAATTCTGCTAGTATGTCAAATGTGATGTCAGATGTCACGGAAATGTTTGTGAAGTTACAGTAAATTGCAATAAATGCATTTTATGTGTGGACATTTCTTAATTTCTAAATATTAGGGCCTACTTGTCACCAATATTTGTCCAATTGTAGTTTATTTATGTAATACAGGTACTTATATAGCACCATCAATTCACACAGTGGTTTGCATATA
The DNA here is from genome assembly GCF_042186555.1 of Aquarana catesbeiana. Taxonomy (NCBI): domain Eukaryota; kingdom Metazoa; phylum Chordata; class Amphibia; order Anura; family Ranidae; genus Aquarana; species Aquarana catesbeiana. Next base: position 111,664,623 of record NC_133334.1, read on the forward strand.
TATTGTATATTCACATCAGCTCTTGTCCTCAATGAACTTACAATCTCTGGTCCCTATACATAAAAGAAGGTAAGGGGTATATGGCGCTCCCTGAGAGGGGTTTTCCCTATATAAATGTACAAACAAAAATACCACCTAAATGTGTCGTGCTGAAAGCCACCTAAATGCTGGAAACCAGTAATAGGTGTAAAACAAAACTACAATAATGTGCATAAATATATCACAATACCATAAGAGGTAGATAGTACATCAAGTCGTGGTGGTGTGGCAATGTGAACAATACCACTAGCGTGATATAGTCAAGACTATATATCCAGTGTCCTATTAACAGAAAGGGAAGAAATGGGACCCCCAAGTATTCCCCTACCCGGAGAGGGGAGAAAGTAGAGAAGAGATATTGCTGGAAGTGGCAGCAGAGGAGGATATGACCACAAGAAGCCGGTGCATCATCTCTTGGACATGATGCTGGGCTGAATAGAGGACCTATGCAGACGCTCTGATCGGATTCAGGAAATCATCCACCCTTGTTGGTATATGCCCATTACCCCTGCAGGGGTACCAGGAGCTGGTGAGTGGGGACCCTTGAGAGGGATCACAGAAGTCACCGGATTTGATGAAGCACAAGAGTCACGCATTTTTATGAGAATTTTGCCAATCTGTAGTTTCACTTTTATTTTTTACGTCTGTCACGTACATATATATATAATATCTGATGTGCAGTTTTTTCTAGATATATTTATTTTTTATTGAAGTGGACACTAATCACACGGATTTATTATTATTATTTTTACTTTTATTTTTGTTAATCAAGGCATATGTTTGGTGTCAGCAGGGGAATACTTGGGGGTCCCATTTCTTCCCTTTCTGTTAATAGGACACTGGATATATAGTCTTGACTATATCACGTTAGTGGTATTGTTCACATTGCCACACCACCACGACTTTATGTACTATTTACCTCTTATGGTATTGTGATATATTTATGCACATTATTGTAGTTTTGTTTTACACCTATTACTGGTTTCCAGCATTTAGGTGGCTTCCAGCACGACACATTTAGGTGGTATTTTTGTTTGTACATTTATATAGGGAAAACCCCTCTCAGGGAGTGCCATATACCCCTTACCTTCTTTTATATATTTCTATCTCATCCTCCTTTTGGGGGGGTGCGATTTAGGGGAGGCTGCATACCTCTTTATCCTAAGCGCGGAATTACATCCAATTTTCCTAATCTCTGGTCCCTAACACTAGGGCCAATTTAGACAGGATCCAATTAACCTACCAACATGTCTTTGAAGTGTGAGCGGAAGCCCTCCTTATGAGTAAGCGCTGAGGGGTGAAGTAAAACGCATTAGTGTATGGCCTGGCAGGAGCCCAGGCTGAGACTGCCATTTATTTCAATATCAGTGGATCTGCATTGATGTGTGTCTTCATGGTATCTATCCTTTGCTTAACAGTTTTTTGGAGCTGAGACAAGCTCCCTCCCTGGCCTGCACTCACTGTCGTGGACACAGAACTGCTTTCCCTTGTAGACTGAGTGCAGGACCGGATTGAGAATAAAAAACAGCCCTGGAAATAATTTCATACCAGCTCCATAACATTATTATCCCAGCTCAACAGCATAACATCAATATTTTCTTGTTCATAAAAGGGAAAATCTCGCATTTTAAAGCACATTTGAAGAGTGTATTATATATAGATAAGACAGATATGAAAGCACATAGGGCTATATTATATACATACAGTATCTCACAAAAGTGAGTACACCCCTCACAATTTTGTAAATATTTTATTATATCTTTTCATGTGACAACACTGAAGAAATTACACTTTGCTACAATGTAAAGTAGCGAGTGTACAGCTTGTATAACAGTGTAGATTTGCTGTCCCCTCAAAATAACTCAACACACAGCCATGAATGTCTAAACCGATGGCAACAAAAGTGAGTACACCTCTAAGTGAAAATGTCCAAATTGGGCCCAATTAGCCATTTTCCCTCCCGGTATCATGCGACTCGTTAGTGTTACAAGGTCTCAGGTGTGAATGGGAAGCAGGTGTGTTAAATTTGGTGTTATCACTTTTACTCTCTCATACTGGTCACTGGAAGTTCAACATGGCACCTCATGGCTAAGAATTCTTGGTATCAAGGAGAGGGATCATTACTGGCTGGCAACCCTTCTTGATCCACGTTACAAGGGTAAGGTTGCAGAACTCAACAACAAATATTGCTGGAAGCTAGCATCATCAAGATTGAGGAATAGGATAGTCTTCAAGGGATCCCACATCCATAGTAAATTCAATCAGTTACATCAGCATCAGGTGAATGTGAGCCTATCAACGGAGTCTGTGGACAGGCGCACTCTTTGATCCATTACAAACCCTCCAGCAGCACTGAATGTGCGTTCAGAAAGCACGCTGGATGCAGGACAGGCCAGTAGCTCAATTGCATATTGAGCAAGTTCTGGCCAGTAGTCCATCCTCAAGACCCAGTAACCCAGTGGATGCTCTGTTGGAAAGGTCTTCAAGTCTGCTCTTGCCCCTAGATATTCCTGCACCATGTAATGCAGACACTGGCGATAGTTGCTTGAACCGATCAGACCTTGGCGCATCAGGCAGCCAGCCACCTTATCCACCGCTTTTCCTCTGACTGAACGAAGCCTCAGCAACACGTTGTCCAGCACCAGGAAATGGTAACCTCACAGGGTCTGGAAATGCGTTGTACAAACCTTTCTTCAAGGCCTCCTGAAGATGTTTTATCCTCTGCAAAGGCAGGATGAGTTCTGCAACCTTACCCTTGTAACGTGGATCAAGAAGGGTTGCCAGCCAGTAATGATCCCTCTCCTTGATACCACGAATCCTAGGGTCCTTTTGCAGGCTTTGCAGAATCAGGGAGGCCATGCAGCATACGTTTGCAGAAGCATTTGATTCTGAGTCCTCTGGGTCACTGAGGATGACGTTGTCAGGAACTACCTCCTCCCAGCCACATACAACTCCTTGAGTTTCTGGGGACTGAAAACAATCCCTTGAAGACTGCTGCTGAGTGTTATCCTCTACATCCAAGCTGACACAATCCTCCTCCTCCTCTTCTTCTTGTGTGTTTGGTGGGCCCGCAGGAATGCTATCTGGAAAAGGGGGCCTTGAGAGGTAAGGAAGTCCTCCTCTTCCTCCCGCTGTTCTGCCTCAAGTGCCCTGTCCATGATTCCACGAAGCGTGTACTTCAACAAGAAGGCTAGAGGGACAGTGTCACTGATGCATGCATTATCGCTGCTCACCATCCTCAAAATAGTGACAGGACATTGCATCCTTGATCAGTAGCCACTGGTGTGGCGAAAAGAATCCAAGATCCCCTAACCCAGTCCTGGTACCATACTCGCACAGGTACTCATTAATGGCCCTCTGCTATGTGTGCAGCCGCTGAAGCATTGCTAACATTGCGTTCCACCTGGTGGGCATGTCACAAATGAGGCGGTTGGTGGGCAGGTTGCATTCCCTTTGAATGTCAACCAGCCAAGCACTGGCATTGTATGACCAGCAGAAATGACCACACACTTTTCTGGCCTGCCTCAGGAGATCCTGTAAGCCTGGGTACTTGCTCAAGAACCGCTGCACCACCAAATTCAGGACGTCTGCTAAACATGGAACAGTGTGCCTGTGACATGGTCAAGTGTCCCTGTCGAAGGGCGTAGAGAAGGTTGGTGCCATTGTCACATACAACCATTCCTGGCTGAAGCTGGTTTTACGTCAACCACCTCTGAGCCTGCCCCTGCAGAGCTGACAGAATCTCTGCCCCAGTGTGGCTCCTGTCCACTAGGCAGACCAACTCAAGCACTGCATGGCATCTTTTAGCCTGACTGCTTGCGCTTACGGAGCACCGCTGGTTCAAAGGACAAATCTGCAGAAGAGGCCATAGAGGCAGAAGAAGAGGAGGGGGGGAGAGAGCTGTGGCAGAATCACCACTAGCGATTTGGAGGCGTGGTGGCGGAACAAGCTCCAACACCACTGAACCCTGTCCTGCATCCTTCCCAGCTGCCAGCAGAGTTACCCAGTGCGCCGCGAAGGAAAGGCAACGTCCCTGCCCATGCATGCTGGACCATGAGTCAGCAGTAATATGAACCTTACTGCTGACCGCCCTGTCCAACAAGGCCAAAACAATGCCTTCCACTTGCCGGTAGAGAGCCACAATGGTCTTCTGTGAAAAGAAATGGCGTTTTGGAACCTGCCACTGAGGTACAGCACATTCCACAAATTCACGAAAGGGGGCAGAGTCTACCAGCTGAAAAGGCAGCAGTTGCAGTGCTAGCAATTTGGCCAAGCTAACATTTAGATGCTGAGCATGTGGATGGCTAGGACTGAATTTATTTTTACGGTTCAGCAACTAGGGTACGGAAATTTGCCTGCTAAAATCAGATGGTGGTGTACTGCTAGCAGACTGCCTGAAAGTACTTGGGACACCTATTGCTATACCTTTATTGCTCTCAGTGCAGGTTTTTGACAGGACTGGAGGTATAGTAGGGTTGGGATCCCAAATGAGGAGCAAGGAGAAGTCTGCCTTTTTTTGATGTGGGTCTTTTAAGTACTGTTGCCAACGGACTGCATGGGAGGTCGTCATATGTCTGGTCAAGCATGTGGTGCCCAAGCGGTTGCTGCTCTGGCCACGCTTGATCCGCTTCATACATAGGTTGCAAACAGCAACGATGCAATCTGCTGCACGTGTTGAAAAAGGCCCACACCAAGGAACTTTTAAAAGTCAGCGGGGGGGCGTGGCCAAGATGGCGGACTGAACAGACATGTATTCTGAGCTCTCCTGGAGTGTGATCCGCTAAATATATCCGAACTGCTCTACTGCATTGACTAGAGGGTCCCTGGGCTATCTGGATGCCTTCCAGGACTCCGGGCTACCAAAAGAGGGGTAAGAAACTGAAGTTCCCCCCCGAATATCCCAGAAGAGGACGGCCCGATCCCTCGCTCCACGGATTCCCCTGCGCGCCATAGCAACATGGCGTCGCAGACAGACCATGAGGCAGACCCTGTTTTGGCTCCGCCGGGCCTGCCGGAGCGCATGGCGGCTATCAACTCCTGCCAGTCAGCTGTTACCTCTTGTCAGACCACCTTAGCTTCCAAGATAGAGGAGGTACAGTTGAGTGTGGGCATAATCCGGCAAGATCTGGACAAGATTCGATCGAGGGTCTCAGAGACTGAGCGGAGGATTGGGGAGGCGGAGGACACGATCACTGATCATGATGCATCCATCCACACCCTCCAGACAAAGGTGAGAGCCCTGGAGTACCGTGAGGAGGACGCCGAGAACTGGAGCAGGAGGAACAACCTCAGGATTGAGGGGGTAGAGGGACGTTCCCCGGCCCTGTTTGCAGAGGAATTGTTCCCTGCTGCTCAGCTTTCCCCATACTTCGTGGTGGAGAGGGCCCATCGTGTGCCGCCCCGGCCGGGGCCTGAGGGGTCCCCCCCTTGCACCTTTATCCTCCGTTTATTAAATTTTCGGGACAGAGATGAGCTACTCAGGGCCTCACGCGCTGCTGGCAAGCTGCCCTACAAAAATGTCAAGCTTCTGCTGTTCCCGGACTACACCATAGAGACACAGCGACAGCGCCGTTCTTTTGATGCAATCAAAGCAGCTCTACGAAGGAGAGGGATAAAATACAGCATTCTGTTTCCTGCTAAGTTACGGGTGGTTGACGGGGAGACGATTAGTTTTTTCACCACTCCTAAAGATGCATCCGTCTGGCTGGAGACCCTTCCCCCGTAAGACTGCCCTTCATATTTTGCTTTTCTTGCTGGGATCATTGCCTGACAAGACTCCATGCTTACTTCTCAGTTCCTGATTTAACAGCCCCCTGCCTTGTCACTGTTGCTAAAGGATACCTGTCCCTTGTCGCAGCCTTTCGTTTGTGCTCATTCCAGGTTGCCCAATGTTTATATATATATATATATAGATATATATAGATAGATATCTATATATATCTATATATATAGATAGATATATATAGATATCTATCTATATATATAGATATATATATATATATATATATATATATATATATATATCTATATATATAGATAGATATATATATCTATATCTATCTATATATATAGATATAGATATATATATCTATATCTATATATATAGCTAGCTAGCTATCTATCTATCTATCTATCTATCTATCTATCTATCTATCTATCTATCTATCTCTATATATATATATATATATATATATATATATATATATATATATATATATATATATATATATATATATATATATATATATATATATATATTTTTTTTTTTTTTTCTTTTAATTTTACATTTATCCCCTCTTTTGTAACGGACAATGAAGAAGGTGCCCCTGCTTAGTCAGGCGATGAACAGAACATTTTTGTCCTCCTTTACCTATCACTCCACTGGCTCTGGGATAAGAACTTACACTCACACACCTAGACCCCTGGTTTCGGATGGTGCTGTGATGTTCTGTTCCGACTGCACAACCTCAACCTAAGTTACCAGTTGTTGGTTCATGGGGTTTATGGGACTCATGTGCTCCTCAATGTTCCGGGGGGGCACGGGGTGGGGGGTGGGGGGATGGGATCCTTATTGCTGTTAAGGGTTGGTTGGTTATGCTAACTCTTTTTTACTTTCAGGTTTTGGTTGGTCTATTATGGCATGTATTTTTTCAAGCATACATACGTATCATATGCAAGGTTACTCTACATATTGCTGGACCGCGTGTCTCAGATGCAACCGGGTGTGGGCCTTTCTCCCCCCCGGGGTATTGGAGACGGGCTTACTTATTAATGGAGGACCCTCCTTTTATTATTATTATATCACTGACATGGATGGCTGTTTAGTGGTGTCGTGGAACGTACGGGGCTTAAACTCTGCTGTGAAACGTTCTCTAGTGTTTAACTATTTGCGTAAGCTCCGCCCACAGGTGTGTATTTTACAGGAGACGCATCTTGTTGGCTCCCACATTCTTAGTTTGAAGCGGGCATGGGTCGGTACTCACTACCATGCGCCCTACTCAAATTATGCCAGGGGGGTCAGTGTGCTAGTTCACAAATCCCTACACTTCCAACTGCTGAATGTTCGTCTAGACCCCGGGGGTAGGTATGTTCTCCTACATTCTCTGATTGAGGAGATCCCTGTGGTTATTGTAGGAATCTACCTACCTCCTCCGGCAGATGTTGGTATACTTCATACTTTGATGCAACAAGTCACGTTATACAATGTTGAGAATGTCCTATTTATAGGCGACTTTAATATGACCCCAAATAGGGAATTAGACAGGATGCAGACTACTGGTCCCCAACAACAAGACCTTTCCCGTTGGGCATCTACTTTTCATATGACAGATCTCTGGTGACACTTTCATCCCACTGATAGGGAGTTTACCTGCCTCTCCACCACACACCGAACCATGTCTCGCATTGACCTGGCTTTTGCCTCCCCCCACCTTGTGCGGAGGGTGATCTCTGCAGAGATCCTCTCACGAGCTATCTCGGATCATGCCCCTGTGTCCGTGACCATCCGACTCTCTCCGGTGGTGGGCGAGAGGATATGGAGATTATCCAAGTTCTGGATTGTGGAACCGGAGATCCAAGAGGAGCTACCGGAGACACTGTGTGGATTTTGGATAAATAATGCTGACTCTGCTGGACGCTTTTAAGGCCTGGCTGAGGGGTGAATACATGGCTCGCATATCTGCGAAAAAGAGGCATTCTGCGCAGTCTCTGAGGCTACTGGAGGAACAGGCTAGGTTGAAGGAGGCGGAATATGTGCGAACCCCTGACCAGACTCATTTTGTGCCCTGGCAGAACGTCCTGCGGGAGTTGTCTCTTTGTAGGGTTGAGCTTACCAAGAAATCTATGTTGGATAGCGCCCAACGGGTATTCGAATATGGAGATAAGAATGGTAGATTGTTGGCCTGGCTTGCCAGGGGACAACATACAGTAACTCGCATTGGTAGGCTGAAAGACCTGGACGGCAGTCTATTGACGGTTCCAGCGGCTATTAATGCGAGATTTCTTGAATTTTACAAGGCTTTATATTCCTCTAGAGCTGATTTCGATCAATCGAAGTTGATTTAGTATCTGGACCAAGTAGCCCTCCCCTCTTTAGCACCAGAAAAAAGCGCTGAGCTGGAGCAGGATATTTGCTTGGTAGAGGTCCAGGAGGACCTGGGATCTATGCAGCAGGAAAAGGCCCCGGGACCGGATGGAATTCCCATTGAATTTTACTCTGTGTACCAAGAACTCTTAGCGCCCAGATTTACTTTGTTGATACAGCAATCTCTTGCTCTAGACGCACTGCCAGACTCATTCTCTGATGCGATTGTGGTGTTGGTGCCAAACCCGGCAAGGACCCTGAAGAATGTGCCTCTTACCGACCTATTTCTCTTCTTAACGCGGGAAGGTGATAGACTTGGGAAGGTGATAGAGGACCTTGTACATGTAGATCAAACTGGGTCAATGCTGGGGAAGGGTACCGATATACAAAATACGCCGTCTATTCCTAAATCTGGCTGCCACCCATGATAATGTGGTGGCAGCCAGATAATGTGGGCACAAGAGTCATAGCCTCTCTCGATGCGGAAAAGGCTTTTGACTCCCTTGAGTGGGAGTATTTATGGCAGGTACTGAGGAAATTGGGGCTAGGACCTAGGTTCCTTCACTGGCTGGGTTTGTTATATAGGGCCCCCAGGGCTAGGATTAGGGTAAATGATTCCCTTTCGGATGCCTTTCTCCTCCGGAGGGGGACCAGGCAGGGATGCCCATTGTCCCCCAGTATGTTTGCCCTGGCCTTAGAACCCCTGGCGACACTGGTTCGTGAATCTAGCAGTATTGTGGGACTGCGGGTTGGCCCTCTGGAGGAGAAGATATCCCTATATGCAGACAAGACCCTGTTGTATTTACATGATGCGGATTCTTCACTGCAGGCGGCCCTGAAAATTTTTGATGAGTTTGGGTGCTTCTCAGGGACTCGTATCAATTGGTCGAAGTCTGTACTCTTTCCCCTAGATGCGAGGGCCAGGGTCCTAGCGACCCAACCTGTATTAAATTGGGCGGAGGAATTCACATACCTAGGACCCCCGATCCTATCAGCGACTTAATCTTCAACCTATGGTTGCACGTCTTAGAGACCACTGCGCCAAGTGGGCCAATCTTCCCCTCAACTTGCTAGGACGCATAAATGTATTGAAAATTATTTATCTTCCTAAGCTTAATTATTTCTTTCGGAACTGTCCTATATGGATACCCCAGACATTTTTTAAAGAAATAGACGGCTGCATTGGATCCTTTTTATGGTGGGGGTCCTCCCCTCGGATAGCTATATCGACTCTTCAACTCCCTGTTAGTTGTGGAGGCTTGGCCTTATCTAATTTGCTAGTGTATTATTGGGCGGCCATGTTAGTTACGGTTATGTGGTGGTTTGAACAGTTTAGGGCCAATGCTGCGGTCTGTTTGGAAGCAGCTATGGTGGGTTCTCTCAAGGAGCTCGGCAATCTGGTGTATCGTGGAGCCTCCTCCAGTCCTGCCCTCTCGGGACCCACTAAGACTACTTTACGCATATGGGGGGTGGCTAGGAGACGCTTTTTATCCCCCACTAGGTGGTCCCCTTACTGTCCATTATGGGGTAATCCTAACCTCCTACATTTTAGGACAATTCCTGACCCACAAATATGGGCCCGCTATGGTATTAAATTGCTGAGGAATGTTGTCTCCTCCGGAGCCTTGGTCTCTTTTCAAGACCTAGTGGGGAGACATGGTCTTCCTGTAGGGATGCTGTTTCGCTACTATCAGTTGAGGCACGCGTTCCGTGCTCAGTTCCCGACACCACCTTCCTCGAGACGGATCTGGTTGAGGAATTATTGGCACAGGAAACCGTGAATAAGCCCCTTTCGGTATTATATTTGACGTTACTTCGAACAGACTCCAAAAAATTGGATGTATTGTGGGATAAATGGAGGGCTGATATCCCATCCCTAGATAGAGAGACTTGGGAGGAATGCTTTGAGAATAGTTCCCAACTGGTGATATCGTCCAGAGACAAATTGATTCGAACCAAATTCCTGCATAGGATCTATTTTACGCCTCAGAGACTGCACAGAATTTACCCACAGAGGTCCCTGAACTGCCCGAGATGTCAATCTCCATATAGCACCTATATACATATGTTCTGGCTATGTCCTAGACTCTTCCGCTATTGGTCCGCTATCTTTGAATTTCTCCATGTGCGTCTCCAGTTAGAGCTGCCCAAGAGGGCAGAGTTGGCCCTACTGGGTATACAAGAAGATGACCAAAGGTATACTAAACTTCTGCTTTCATTACTGCTCTTTTATGCCAAAAAAGAGATCCTGCTTAGATGGACTTCTCCCCTGCCACCTACGGCAGGGTCATGGGTAAACTCAGTTAATGCCATTCTACCAATGTATAAACTAACTTATATGAATAGAGGCTGTCCCCAGAAATTTGAGAAGGTCTGGCAGCCATGGACTGATCCTTTGTGAATTGTAATGTCCTACTTAGTTCCCTTGCCTTATCTGTTTAGGATGTACTATGGGTGACTGGGCTCTGTGCTTCTGTGTCCACCCCCCCCCCCATGACACTAGAAGATGGATAACTTTTTCTGTTCATGTCCTCTGTAAGGTATGCCTACGGTGTCCTATTGTTTCCACTGCATAATGTGCATTGCTTATATATTGTTCTTCCACTGATGTATCCACTGCAATAATTTAATGTCTTATAATGTATTGTGATCCATTTTTCCAATAAAGACCAACCTTGTTGTTAAAAAAAAGTCAGCGGGAGTCAGCAGCGCCCTGCACCTGCGGAGCTCTGCGGTGTGATGCAATAGGGTTGCTGCCCTTAAGCTGCCCCCTAGAGGACATCCTGTTGTGCCTCCTCCTCTCAGGCACCCAAGTACAGTCAGTGATCTCATCATCCCCTCCCTCCTCGTCGATGGAGCAAACTTGGCAGTATGCTGCAGCTGGGGGAACATGACTGCCAGTTTCTTGTCCTTCTTGGGCACCCCCTTTATCTAGGCTCTTGTTACTCCCTTCCTCAATCTGGGAACCAGCATCGAAGCCTTCAAATCGCTGCACATCCTTCAGCAGCATGTACCCGATACTGTAGTCAAATAATTCTGGGAACTCCTCCGTGCATTATGGTGGGGCTACAGAAGGAGTGACTGTGGACAAGGCGACAGTGGAATAGGCCGCTTTGGAAGCTGCGTTGGAAGTCAAACTACTCTGAGCCTGGGTGACAGAGGATGAGGAGGATGAGGACGGCTTTGTTATCCACTCCACCAACTCTTCTGCATGTTCTGGCTCAATAACATGGCCAGCAGCAGAAAAAAAAAGGACAAGCGTGCCCCATGGCCACCTACAGAGGATGCACCACTGTTGACTATAGACACAGAGGCTGCTTGCCCTCTTTTAGTGGCCTGTGAGCGTCTGCCTCTCCTTGGTGGCCTTCCTGATATGATGTATTTTTTGTTTTGGAACACCACACTACACTGTATTAGATACTGTGTACACCATCTGCACTGTATTAGCAACTGTACAAAAGCTGTATTGTATACTGTGTTCACCACCAGAAGTGTAGTAGAAACTGTACACACTGTATTAGATACTGTGTACACCGCCTGCACTTCATTAGCAACTGTACTACAGCTGCACTGTATTGTGTACACCACCAGAAGTGTAGTAGAAACTGTACACCACAGAATCCACTGTAGAATATAGGCTACACTGGATGCAGAGTGTGTATCTGTATATATATTACATATATATATTGTAGCGCTGGTAGATTTCTAATCTACCGCTTATATGTAAATTTAGTGGGTCATCTGTTCTGTACATAGTTCAAATAGTTCAAATTTAATCTATGGGCAAATTAGCCTCTGTTCCGGCATTGGCTGTGTTGCGTGCAGTTCCACACTGTTGCCTGTAGGTGTCGTTGTCACCATAGGTCAGTGTTGGAAAAGCAACAAGCTGAAGTATATTGAGTGCTCTTCTTTCCCAGAGGTAACTCGGCAGAGGTGGTCCGCTGCTATGCATTCTGGGAGAGAGTACTTAAGGGGCAGACGCTATTTTTCTTTCTCTTTCACCTGCTGGCCCTCCTGGCCTAAAGGTATGTGACGAGGGAGTTCTACCTCGTGGCCCTCCGTGCAAGTAGGCCCAGAAGCCTGTCTGGGGCCTACTACTGCTGGGATGGTCCTGTGCTGTCTGTCCTGTGGGAAGAAGCCGAACAATTTAGAAGACCCAGGGGAGGACCCATCTTGGAAGGAACCATGCGGAAGGCTGGTCTAGAGAGGGGCCTGGTGACTCGACTGGAGTATGCATCTTAACCTAACCTACCACACAAGTACTGCCGGGTCTGCTTAAAAGTTCTGGTACTGTGTTGCTGTTCATCTAAAACTACTACGTCCTGTGGCAGAGGACTTTACAGTTACATCGTTCTTTTCAAGTCTGTGGCAGAGACTTTTCTTTTGTTCGTGCTATGCTCCGGCTGCTAGGTCAGTGAGAGAGACCTATCGGAGTGGGCAAAGATTTAATCCTGGACTGAAAGTATATTCGTCCCAGAGATTTCAAATGCCTCAGTGTCTTAAAGAAAAGGTATTTGAACTTTCCTGCAACTCTTCTTCTACCTCTTTCCTGCTACTTCTTCAAGTTATTTCTCATTAAAGCATTGGAAAAGTACTAAAGTGACTGGTGCCTACATTGTCAGATACAAAGCTCAACATGGACTCTAAGTTCTGGTATTGGTGAAACTACGGGTAAAAAGGTGACGGTAACAGCCCGATTTAAATCAGCAGCTCCTTCGGGGGTTAGTGCTAAATATATATATATATATATATACACACACACACACACACACACACATACATATACATATACACACACACACACATACATATACATATACACACACACACACACACACACACACACACACATATACATACATATACATATACATATACACACACACACACATATACACACATACATACACACACACACACACACACACACACACATACATACATACACACACACATACATACATACGTACATACACACACACTGGGGGTTATTTACTAAAGGAAAATCCACTTTGCACTTGAAGGTGCACTTGGAAGTAAAGTCGCTGTAGATCCGAGGGGGACATACAAGGAAAATAAAAAACAGCATTTTACCTTGCACATGATTGGATGATAAAATCAGCAGAGCTTCCACTCATTTCAGATGTACCCTGTAGATTTAGAGCGACTGCACTTCCAAGTGCACTTGCAGTGCAAAGTGGATTTGCCTTTTGTAAATAACCCCCAGTATTTCACAAAAGTGAGTACACACCTCACATCTTTGTAAATATTTTTGTTATATCTTTTCATGTGACAACACTGAAGAAATAACACTTTGCTACAATGTAAACTGCTGTATGGTCTTGGCCACCGTGCTGCAGCTTAGCATCAGGGTCTTGGCAATCTTCGTGATGGCGAACCTTGGCACCCCAGATGTGATGGAACTACATTTCCCATGATGCTCACCTACACTGCAGAGTGCATGAGCATCATGGGAAATGTAGGTCGAAAACATCTGGGGTGCCAAGGTTTGCCATCACTGGCCTAGGCCATCTTTATGTAGAGCAACAATTCTTTTTTTCCGATCCTCAGAGAGCACCTGAGCCTCTCAGGAGTGAACGGGGAGAAGGTGTGTTAAATTTAGTGTTATGGCTCTCACTCTCCCATACTGTTCACTGGAAGTTCAACATGGCACCTCATGGCAAAGAACTCTCTGAGGATCTGAAAAAAGAATTGTTGCTCTACATAAAGAAGGCCTAGGCTATAAGAAGATTGCCAAGACCCTGAAACTGAGCTGTGGCCAAGAGCATACAGTGGTTTAACAGGACAGGTTCCACTCAGAACAGGCCTCACCATGGTCGACCAAAGAAGTTGAGTGTCAGAAACCATGAATCAGACTGAGACAGAAGTACTCTTAAATCACACTTGTTTAATGATAATAAAAAAAGGTAAACAGAGTAAACGTAGTCAAAACATAGTCAACAGTTAGATACATATATTGGGACTAGCATACAACCCTCCTTACTTGATAGACAACTAACTAATTTTGAACAATTATTAATAAAGGAACAAAGACTGACTCATAATCTATCAAATATATATAAACTCCTACTTCCTACGGAACCTCTTAATGAGTTAATATATATGAAGAAGTGGGAGAAAGAATTGGGGATTTTGATCCAAGTGGCAGAGTGGGATAGGGCATTTTCCCTGGCACACAAAACCTCAATAGCCATAAGAAACCAAGAAAGGAATTATAAAATTATTATGAGATGGTATAGGACCCCAGTGGAACTACATATAATAAATGGAAATAATTCAGAAATGTGTTGGAGATGCCTGAAGGAAAGGGGCACTATGTCACATACAGTTGTATGCAAAAGTTTAGGAACCCCTGACAATTTCCATGATTGTCATTTATAAATATTTGGGTGTTTGGATCAGCAATTTCATTTTGATCTATCAAATAACTTAAGGACACAGTAATATTTCAATAGTGAAATGAGGTTTATTGGATTAACAGAAAATGCGCAATATGCATCAAAACGAAATTAGACAGATGCATACATTTGGGCACCCCAACAGAAAAATCCCATCAATATTTAGTAGAGCCTCCTTTAGCAGAAATAACAGCCTCTAGACTTCTCCTATAGCCTGTAATGAGTGTCTGGATTCTGGATGAATGTATTTTGGACCATTCCTCCTTACAAAACATCTCCAGTTCAGTTAGGTTTGATGGTTGCCGAGCATGGACAGCCCTCTTCAAATCACCCCACAGATGTTCAATGATATTCAGGTCTGAGGACTGGGATGGCCATTCCAGAACACTGTACTTGTTCCTCTGCATAAACGCCCAAGTAGATTTTTAGCAGTGTTTTGGGTTGTTGCCTTGTTGAAATATCCAGCCCCAACGTAACTTCAACTTTGTGACTGATTCCTCAACATTATTCTCAAGAATCTGCTGATATTGAGTGGAATCCATGCGACCCTCAACTTTAACCAGATTTCCAGTACCGGCACTGGCCACACAGCCCCACAGCATGATGGAACCTCCACCAAATTTTACTGTGGGTAGCAAGTGTTTTTCTTGCTGTGTTCTTTTGCCGCCATGCATAACGCCCCTTGTTACGACCAAATAACTCAATCTTTGTTTCATCAGTCCACAGCACATGTGCATTTGCATACCTCAAGCGACTCCGTTTGTGGCGTGTGTGCAGAAAAGGCTTCTTTCGCATCACTCTCCCATACAGCTTCTCCCCGTGCAAAGTGTGCTGATTTGTTGAAGGATGCACAGTGACACCACCTGCAGCAAGTTGATGTTGTAGGTCTTTGGAGGTGGTCCGTGGGCTGTTTTTGACCATTCTCACCATCCTTCGCCTTTGCCTTTCCAATATTTTATGTGGCCTGCCACTTCTGGCCTTAACAAGAACTGTGCCTGTGGTCTTCCATTTCCTCACTATGTTCCTCACAGTGGACACTGACAGCTTATATCTCTGCAATAACTTTTTGTAGCCTTCCCCTAAACCATAATGTAGAACAATCTTTGTTTTCAGGTCATTTGAGAGTTGTTTTGAGGCCCCCATGTTGCCACTCTACAGAGGAGAGTCAAAGAGAACAACAACTGGCAATTGGCCACCTTAAATACCTTTTCTCATGATTGGATGCACCTGTCTAAGTTCAAGGCTTAATGAGCTCACCAAACCAATTGTGTGTTCCAATTAATCAGTGCTAAGTAGTTACAGGTATTCAAATCAACAAAATGACAAGGGTGCCCAAATTTATACACCTGTCTAATTTTGTTTTGATGCATATTGCGCATTTCCTGTTAATCCAATAAACCTCATTTCACTGAAATATTACTGTGTTCTTCAATTATTTGATAGAACAAAATGAAATTGCTAATCCAAACACCCAAATATTTATAAATGACAATCATGGAAATTGTCAGGGGTTTCTAAACTTTTGCATACAACTGTATATGGCATAGCTGTTCTATGGTGAAAGATTTCTGGGACAATATTTTTAAAATTTATCGGAAGATATCGAGCCAGGTGGTACAATCAAGTGTAAACATTTCAATATTGAATATTATTCCGTGAACTAGAAAAACAATCAAGACAGATATCCTTCACCATATGACAACAGCTGCCAAAACAATAATAGCCCGAAACTGGCGGCAAGCAATTAGTCCTACCATAGCAGAATGGATTTGTGAGATGAGTGAAATACAGCAAATAGAAACCATGATAATGACCGAAGAAAAAATGGATACCCAAAAATCAGAAATATGGGAAAAATGGGGAAAGTTTAGGTCCTTGGCAAATATATTCAATTACTTATGAGGGGAACGAACCACCCTAATGTATAATGTTGAGTGATGAGGGGAGGGAGAAGGGTAGGGATGAGGGCGTGTTTTTATTTATTTATTTATTTTTGGGAAGGGAGGGGAGATGTGGGGGTTTAGAATGAATGGAAGAAAGATATTGTAAATGACTCTATGTAAGAGAATAGAATATAGAAATATGTTTTAATATATAGCTTGAACATAGAGTCAGATTATTTGAAGGATTCTAGGAAGCTGTGTAAATGTTTTAATGTATTTGTATTTATACTGATTGAAAACAAAACATAGCCAGAGTTCAGGAACTGGAACAGATAGTCAGACAAGCCAAAACGTCAGGGAGCCAGAGATGAGTGTAGTAGAACAGCAAGCAGTATGTTGAACCAGAAGGAATGTCAGCAAAGCAAGTCTTTAACAGGAACACAGGAGAGCGTCTCTAGAGATGTGACCAAGGCGAAGGCAGAGATCATCTGGACTGGACGACTTAAGTAGGCAGGACTGACGAGCAGGATATCATCAACACGCAAGTCACTGTGGAGAGATAGGAACTGGCAATTAGCCGGCAGCTGAGCGGCCAGCTTTGAGAAGGAAGGGCTGAGCCCAGCCCTGACATTGAGTGCACGTGCTCAGCGTCTTATAGCCAGAAGTTGTCTTTGGGAAATAGATGTATGAGTGCCCCACCCCTTCAACCTCTGCCAGCATTGCTGCAGAGGTTGAAGGGGTGGGGGGTCAGCCTGTCAGTGCTCAGACCATACACTGCATGCTGCATCAAATTGGTCTGCATGGCTGTCATCCCAGAAGGAAGCCTCTTCTAAAGATGATGCACAAAAAAGCCCGCAAACAGTTTGCTGAAGACAAGCAGACTAAGGACACGGATTACTGGAACCATGTCCTGTGGTCTGATGAGACCAAGATAAACTTTTTTTTTTTTTTTTATCAGAAAGAAAAAGTTTTTATTTCTTTGACTTTCACAGTACATGGCATATGACATTAAAGTATATGCTGATGTCTCTCAAATCATGTCATCAAAATGACATGACCTCCACAGTAAATGTCAGGAGGAGGTCCAAGCAATGGGAGAAAGAATAGATCATGTGGAAAAAAACATTGGAGAATACTCCACGTCTTTCAACACACTGGTAGATGCCCACAGTGCCCAAAGGGATGATATAACATGGATAAAGGATAAAATAGCCAACCTGGAAGACAGGTCTAGAAGGAATAATGTAAAAATAAGAGGAATACCTAAAACTGTACCAAATGCCCAGCTACCACAATATGCCCAAGAATTGTTATCTGCCATTGCACCTGCTCTATCGGCACTCAAGCTTACGGTAGACAGAATACATAGAGTACCAAAACCCTAATTTCTGCCAGATGATGTGCTCAGAGACGTCTTGCTTAGACTGCACTTCTATCGTTCTAAAGAAGTTTTATTCTAAGCATTTCGCAAAACCGTCCAGCGCCCAGCTCAATATGCTTCAATACAGCTACTCCCAGGCCTCTCAAGGCACACTCTCCAACGTAGGCGCAACTTGGCTACAATTACCAAAGCCCTACGCAACCACCAAATTCCACACAAATGGAAGTACCCAGCCTTACTCCCCATTACATATACCAGGACCAACATCACAGTGTCATCCCTAGACGAAGGTCTGGCTACTATCCGCCAGTGGGGTATCATACCCGAGCCACATCCAGATCCCAACCACCCCAACATGTCAATGAGCATTTAACCGGAAGGGCAGGTTGTGTCCCACAAAAAATCATCCAAAAAAGAAAAAGTCTACTGGGGCTACCGAACATATCTCAACTACTAATGCAAAAACCTATCCCCCCGGCTATGGATAAGCATGGACGTCTTTCCAATACCCTTCAAGGTTCATACACAACGTTCTGTGTCCACGAATCCCACTGCTGATTCTATTTTTATAATCCTGTTCTGTTTGTTCCACCTATAGCTTGTTCCTTTTTGTTTACCCCTTTATTTTTATGGTACAACAGCAACGCTGAGAGATGCCTTCGAAACTTCTACTGACAAACCAGCACCCTACAGGTCGACAACACTGGTTCCACGCCAGCTGCCAAGATTCCTCCTACCACTTAAAGACAGAGGAGCGCTGCACACACATCTGCGACAGACATCCGTCTTCTCCACCTCCATCGCAGTAAGTGTCAGCCTCCCCCCACTACACATTTGACCTAATCACAAACCATGACAATTAACTGCCTGTCGTTAAATGCCAAGGGGCTAAATCACCCGGCCAAGAGACACTCTATGTGGAAGGAAGCCCAAAAGAAAAAAGCTGATATCCTGTGTATACAGGAAACACACTTCCTGGCATCAAAAATCCCTAAGTGTACCCACAAGAACAATCCGCATGTCTTTCTCTCCTGCGCAACTGAAAAAAAAAAAAAAGAGGGGTACTCCTAGCCATACGGAATACTTTGGCATTTAAGCTTAGAGACTCAATTCTTAATAGTGAAGGACGCTACATCATCATCACATTTGACATTAACGCCCGCCCATACACTCTAGTGGCACTATATGCCCCTAATCTGCACCAACTGAGGTTCTCTCTGCAGACTACTTAACCACATGAAATCATACAATACAGCGCTCGCAAATAAATATAATATGTGATCTCAAAAACTAGAGAAGAAGAGAGCTTTGTTGCAGCTGCAGAATGAAAGTACTGTACTTTAGTGATATATAACCAGGTGAACTGCGCTAGCAACTATGTATAAATAAGATATACCACATCAGAATAGACTAAAAAACACAAATAGTGAATATAAAGGTGTCGTAAATAGTGAATATAAAGGTGTCAAAGAACTGGACATGCACCCTGCGCAACACACCCAATTTTGTGTGAGAGTGCGCAGGAGTGCACTTCCAGAACCACAAGACCTTCAATATAATAAATGTGATAGATCAATTCTTGTGCATAATGCTGCACAATGACAGAAAATGACAACAGGAGCGTACAAAAGTGCACTCCCTGGGTGAAAACCTTCACTGCAATAGAAATCAATTGGTGTGCATATTAGACAGGTGTGAACTATAAAAAGACAAAAATAGCGGTTGACATAACACTAGTGTAAGGAAGAGAAATAAAACAAATATACTCTCAAAAAATTCACAATCAAAAATGACTATGGAGCGATCCCCTCAGGAAATGCCAGGTGGGATAGTGGAATCATGAAATGTCAGCAATAACCAAATTGCAAACAGAGAAACGTAACTAATGGTTAAAACCCCTTCATGGGAGAAGCAATAGGCGGACTTCCAGCTTTTTCATCCTTATGATCAAACAGGGCTGATGGTATAACAATGTTGAAATTGCTTGGAAGAAACCATCATTTTTTACATATATATTTTTTACATATATTTTTTTTACATTTGTTTCATTTCTTTTCATTTAATTTGTGTTTTTTTGCCCGTGCATATTGCCATTAATTGCTATTAATTATGAATTTTGATTATCTGTTGTGATTTTTCCATGTCATATTTATGAGTGTGAGGTCCAGCAATCAGCAAAGCATAGAGTTATATCTAAGGAATTTGTGACTATATATTATTCATATTTATTATTTATATGTATGTGTTTTTCTATACATATATATTTTTATCCCAACTTCATTATATTTTTTATAATATATATTTTTTATTTTTTTACTTATTGTATAATGTATTAAATAATTGTTTTTATTGCTGAATATTATTAGAGAATCAGACATTCAATATATACTGTATAGGATTTTTCATCTGTCTAGATATCCTGATGTAGCACATACTTTGTTTTTGTGGAATACAGTGAGTGTATAAAATCGCTTCTCTATGGAGATGTTACAAGCATTTATCTGTTTACTGGAGATGTTTGTCTCCGACCACTGATTAAAGTTTCGATTGCAAACAGGATATGATGATAGAGGAAGGAATGGGTGATTTTCACCCATTGGCCGCAAATGGCTGTCACTCACTGAGCATAAAATAAATGAGTTTCTACGTGAGCAGGATGTTAAGTCTTTGATAACGCCCTGGGGGAGGGGCAAAACGCGTCGACGCAACATCCTGTCCACGTCTGCCTGATTTGCTACCAGTGACATCACTTCCTGGTGTTGGTGGAACGCACGCCGGAGAGCGGCGAACCGACCAAATATCTGAATGCCTGCTCTGCATACCGGTCCCGTGAGTAGCGCATATATGCGCAGGTGACCCCTGGTATCCTAAGGTTTTATGCTATATGCTTCTCCTTTCTCTTTTGGTGGAACGCGAGCTTTGTGGTTTCTTCCAAGCAATTTCAACATTGTTATACCATCAGCCCTGTTTGATCATAAGGATGAAAAAGCTGGAAGTCCGCCTATTGCTTCTCCCATGAAGGGGTTTTAACCATTAGTTACGTTTCTCTGTTTGCAATTTGGTTATTGCTGACATTTCATGATTCCACTATCCCACCTGGCATTTCCTGAGGGGATCGCTCCATAGTCATTTTTGATTGTGAATTTTTTGAGAGTATATTTGTTTTATTTCTCTTCCTTACACTAGTGTTATGTCAACCGCTATTTTTGTCTTTTTATAGTTCACACCTGTCTAATATGCACACCAATTGATTTCTATTGCAGTGAAGGTTTTCACCCAGGGAGTGCACTTTTGTACGCTCCCGTTGTCATTTTCTGTCATTGTGCAGCATTATGCACAAGAATTGATCTATCACATTTATTATATTGAAGGTCTTGTGGTTTTGGTAGTGCACTCCTGCGCACTCTCACACAAAATTGGGTGTGTTGCGCAGGGTGCATGTCCAGTTCTTTGACACCTTTATATTCACTATTTGCGACACCTTTATATTCACTATTTGTGTTTTTTAGTCTATTCTGATGTGGTATATCTTATTTATACATAGTTGCTAGCGCAGTTCACCTACTTAACCACATGACCCCAGTTAAATACGATCACCTGTTACTTTGTGGGGACTTCAACATCACCACAGATCCTCATATGGACACCTCTTCCCGCATATCCAACCGCAAACCTGCATTGAGTAACCTACTTCATTCGGAAGAGTTATATGATGTCTGGGGGTGTCAACACACCAATGAAAAAGATTATACCTATTTCTCTCCTAGACATAATACATACTCTCGTATTGACATGTTTATTGCTGATAAGTGGTCATTGTAAAAAATATCTTCCTCTCATATCTACGATATTACATGGTCAGACCATGCTGCTATATCTGTTGAGATTGAAGAATAAGGTGTCCCCTCCTCAACACCTATCTGGCGCTGTAATACCAGATTAATCCAAGAACCTGAGAGCTTGAAATTATTTACCCAACATCTCCGCAAATTCTTTTTCATCCAACGATGGGTCAGTCGACGACCCATATATCCTTTGAAACGCGCAGAAAGCGTTCATAAGAGGCATACTAATCGAACAGGGAGCTAGAGCCAAAAGATGCTACAACCTACGCCTTACCAAACTCACTGCTAAAATCCATAAACTGGAGGCCAGTAATAAAGTTCAACCCTCAATGAAGCTCAGACTCCCTTTGCGCCCTCGGAGAAGAACTAAGATCTCTGTTACTGCAACAGTATTAAAAACACCTAAGGCGCTTAAAACTAAACTCATATGCTAATGCCAACCGAGCAGGCAAGTTTCTGGCCCATAGGGTAAAAGTTGCACAATCCAAATTAAGGATCTTGCACTTGATCCATTCCACCCAACAACATAAGATAACCAAACCAAATTGCGGATCAAATTGCCCGATTACTACTGGGCATTATACAATCTCAAAAATTAACCTCTTACTCCCCAAACTTCGGCAGAGAATATCATTGCTTTTCTAGATAAAATAAATCTTCCTAAACTATCAGATTCGCAGCTCTTGCACTTAAACTCCCCATTCACTACTAGTGAAATAGGAAAGGTTGTAGCATCTTTACCTAACGGTAAATCCCCAGGTCCTGATGGACTACCAAACGAATACTATAAGATTTTCAGTGCGGAACTAACACCTCACCTAACCGCAGTGTTCTCCACAGCGGCTCAAACCTCTTCTTTTCCTGTGGAGATGCTAAAAGCCTATGTAGTAACGCTACCCAAACCTGGGAAAGAACTAGTTAATCCTGTCAACTTTAGACCCATATCACTCTTGAATACAGATATCAAGGTATACACCAAATTATTAGCGCACCGCCTAGCCAATATTATACCTTCTTTAGTACAAAGCGACCAGATGGGGTTTGTGAGAGGAAGACAACCCTCAGATGTGACTAGGAGAATTCTGAATGTTGCAATGCATTTTGCTGAGACTACCCAAACAGCCAGGAGGGCTGTTTTGTCCATCGACGCAGAGAAAGCGTTTGATAGGGTCAATTGGCAAAAAATGTCAATGGTACTATCCCAGTTTCCAAGGTTCAATAATGACTGCAATTTTAGCCCTTTACTTACATCCTTCAGCCCAAATCTACACTTCCGGCTTTCCTAAATAGCATAAATATAATGTCTACTATCAAACGTCCAATGGAGACCTAGCAAAGATCAGGACACAAATACACACACACAACTAGACAGACAAATAAACAGACACACAGACAGACGAACAAACAAGCAGAAAAAAAATAATGGGGGGGAGGAAAAGACAAGGACAAAAAAAAAAAAATGTCCATGTCTCCTCACCATTGAGAGGGCATATAACCTATTTCTAAATAAACCACCCGAAAAGACCTGGTGAATGTATAGTGCAAAGATCCAATAAGTATAACATAGCCCAATGATGGATAGGGCTCTAATCGTACAGAAAAGGAGCATAGCTTACAAAACCATTTAGGGTCGTAGTTCGCCTTTAAAGATTAAAGATCCAGCGTGATTCCGAACGCAAAATTTGATTATCGAAATCTCCTCTCCGGGGATTTGGATGTATTCTATCAATTGCTATAAGCCGGAAGGTGTCCAAATTACATGAACCGCATTCATTAAAATGTCTTGCAATGGGGCGCTCAGGGACACCATCCCTGATATCACTTACATGTTCCTTAATACGTTGCTATAGCATACGCTTTGTTTTAACCACATAGAACGCATTACATCCTCCTGTCAGTAAGTAAACTATGCCCCTTGTTTCACAATTGACAAAATGTCTGGGCCAGATGGTAGTAGATCCAATTACCAAAGGATCCTTGAGTTGCGTTACTGTGACCTTCCCCATATTTCTTGAATGTACTGGAACCTTCTAGAAATGGGGAGGGAAGGTAAGGTGGAGCTGCATGGAGTATTCTGAGGGCCTTGACACATCCCCAACTTGAGTTGCAGGCCCCCGCAAATACTCAGGGTAAGCCCAGCTGGGGAGGAGAGTTTGTGTAGAGGCTGGAGATGGAGTGTTAGGCTGTCGTGGCCTTTGAGGGAGCTCCCCAGTCGGGGGGGGGGCATGGACCTGGGCTCGGGTGCGGACGGGATCTTCCCAAAATTATAGAGGTGTCCTGGCCAGGAGGCACTGGGAGAACAGTGGGAAAACACTGCCGGGCAAGTCTCCAGGAGCAACAGGAACAGCCAGGAGGGCTGGTGAGTGATGCACAGTTAGAAGGACTGGGAGGCATGCCTGAGAGGACTGGGATGGGTGCAGAGCCAGTCAGGAGGACTGTGGTGCCATAGGCAGTGGAAAGGGGCAGCTGCAGCCAGGAGGGCTGGCAGTGCCTGTAGAGGTGGTACTGGGAGTAGTAGCCACATGTAGGACTGCTAGCACTAAGGACTACCATATTTTTGCTACACCATAGGGGTCCACGGTCCCTGCCTGCAAAGGGCATTTGCTTTGGGTCTGACAGAGCCAGTGTCAGGTCCCTACATCAGTGCTAGCTAGTTCTGGGAGTGATAGTCTGCACGCAAGTGTATGTGCTGGAGATCAAGAAGAAGAGGTTGTATATATACTTGGAGTGTATATAGTTGAGTCCCTACAAATTCCTTCAATCAAGTGGGCATCCCATTTGCACCCTATCCCCATCCAAGTTCTATTCCTCTAATTAAAAAAAACAAAAAACAAAGTACAAGGACTGCTTCTTGACTCTGTGTGTCTGGAAATTCGTGTGCCTGGCTGTGCAGGGTGGGAGAAAAACCATATTCAACAGCAACCCCTACGGAGGTAGGGCTACATCACCAAAGCTCTATTTGTGGAAAAAAAGGACATACATTTTATGCGGGCACAGGGTCGTACGACCGCGCAATTGTCTGTTAAAGTAACACAGTGCCATATCACAAAAAATGGCCTGGTCATGAAGGGGGGGAAACCTTCTGGAGCTGAAGTGGTTAAACATCAGCCTTAACCATTCATTAATCAGTCCAAAACAAAAATAAAGTTTGGACTTTAGATATACTTCAATGACCACATTTTGGCATGGATTTGGTTCTTTGTATTGAAACCAACAAAGGTTAAATAGTCTTTCCAAAGAAGCAAAGGGCTCTTCCAAATTGTAAAATAATTTAGCACACAGTTTTACTTTCACTCGTTTTTCTATGTAAAAGGAGACAGGCCGCAGTGGGGTTGATTCATTAACTGGGAGAAAAGCCCAATAAACTCAACATTGGAGTCATTCCACCTTTTATTCTATGAAAATATTAAAATGAAGTGATTTCTATGGAAAACACTTTTAATGGCTGAGCCTCCATGTGTGTCCCTGTGACACCTTACTTCCCTTTAGGACTAAGTAATAACCAACGGTTTGGTCCGAATGTAGGTTTACCCTGAGCTGTGCCTGTTCGGTGGGAGCCTAGCATCATATAATGATGCAATATTTCTACCACTTCTATACTGTAGATGACATCTTCCTGACATCTCCCCTAAGGAAGCGGCAGGTGTTTGCACCCGCAGCATCCCTGGGGACCGCCAATGTCATGGCACATTGCCTTACATCGCTGGGCCTCTAGCCACATAAGCAAAGGGGTGGGGATACCCAATCCATCTTCTCTGCTACTCTCTTTCTACCTCTTTTCTTACTTTCCCCTCTTCCTATTCTTTGCTATCCCTTCTCTGCATTGTACTGTATTAGCTGACCGCATTTAATTATGATGTTTTGAATAGTTGCAATGGACAGGTCACCTCTACCGCTAAAGGAGTGTACTGCTGTGGTTCACCTCTTGGCTCATTTTGGGGAGCCAGGTCCATACCCAATATATTCCTTTGATATGTGAAGGTATGCTTATGCTTTTGTTTTTGGTTATTTTCTCCATTTCTTTTTACATAAACCTCATGAACAGTGACGGCAGTACAACTGCTGTCGTGCTGCTATAGCTAGCTTTATTATATTGTGACAATGGTTCCTGTCGGTCAAACATCAACCATGTGTGTTGAGATTCAGCCTTTTGTTTCTACAACTGTGCTATTAGTGATCGCATTAATGAACCAATGATCCTGCATTTGTTTCTGTGTTTCAACAAAAACCTTTTCCAATAAAAATATTAAAAGAGAAAAATTAACTGCTCCTGGAAAAATTGAATTTTTTTTTTTGCATCAATACAGTATCCTGCAGCATTGCCAAAAAAAAGCCCTAGACCAGTGATGGCGAACCTATGGCACGCGTGCCACAGCTGGCACGCCGAGCCCTTTCTGTGGGCACTCAGCGCGCCGCCAGGATAGGGGAGGGAATCCCCCAGCAAGGTAGCCTCTTGCACTGGCAGTGCAGGCGCGGAGGAGTCGGCTCGCTTCCTATCACTAGTGTCTGCCTCTGTAACCAGCGCTGCGATACAGAGGAAGAGAAGAATTACTCCTCCCTTCCTGGACTTTGAAGCCAATAGGAGAGCGGCTTCCTGTGCAGGGGCTGGGGCGGAGGGCACTAAAGCATGACAATGTGGAGGACTCTGCACATACACAGGTAGGACAGTGCTATGGGGGAAGGGGGGGCGCAGAGGACACTGCTGTGTATGTGGTGGGTATGTGAAGGGGCCAGAGGACACTGCTTTAGGAAGGGCCATCCTCATAGCAGTGTCCTCTATTGGCCTTCACATCACCCCCAATCCATGTATTCTGAGCACAACGCATGTCTGATCCCTGTATTCTGAGCACAACGCATGTCTGATCCCTGTATTATGAGCACAACGCATGTCTGATCCCTGTATTCTAAACAGAACGCATGTCTGATCCCTGTATTCTGAGCACAACGCATGTCTGATCCCTGTATTATGAGCACAACGCATGTCTGATCCCTGTATTCTAAACACAACGCATGTCTGATCCCTGTATTCTGAGCACAACGCATGTCTGATCCCTATATTCTGAGCACAACCCATGTCTGATCCCTGTATTCTGAGCACAACGCATGTCTGATCCCTGTATTCTGAGCACAACCCATGTCTGATCCCTGTATTCTGAGCACAACGCATCTCTGATCCCTGTATTCTGAGCACAACGCATCTCTGCATTCTGAGCACAACGCATGTCTGATCCCTGTATTCTGAGCACAACGCATGTCTAATCCCTGTATTCTGAGCACAACGCATGTCTGATCCCTGTATTCTGAGCGTATCGCACTCCTTTGAAAAAGCAGAAAAGGTTTTTTCTGGGCAGAATTGTACATTTTTGGTCCCTTATGCCCCGTACACACGGTCAGATTTTCCGACGGAAAATGTGTGATAGGACCTTGTTGTCGGAAATTCCGACCGTGTGTGGGCTCCATCACACATTTTCCATCGGATTTTCCGACACACAAAGTATGAGAGCAGGATATAAAATTTTCCGACAACAAAATCCGTTGTCGGAAATTCCGATCGTGTGTACACAAATCCGACGGACAAAGTACCACGCATGCTCAGAATAAATAAAGAGATGAAAGCTATTGGCCACTGCCCCGTTTATAGTCCTGACGTACATGTTTTACGTCACCGCGTTTAGTACGATCGGATTTTCCGACAACTTTGTGTGACCGTGTGTATGCAAGACAAGTTTGTGCCAACATCCGTCAGAAAAAATCCTAGGATTTTGTTGTCGGAATGTCCGAACAAAGTCCGACCGTGTGTACGGGGCATTAGGGCTCATTCAGAGGGATGATCAGTCCCATCCTCTGTACAGAGCCGCTAGTAGGTTTAATTCCATGTTGGCACTTTGAAATAAATAAGTTGGTTTTGTGTCACTGTGTGGGCATTCGGGCTCAAAAAGGTTCGCCATCACTGCCCTAGACCCATGATGACCTGCTCATCTTACATTACAAGTACAATTAGCAAGAGTAAATTATGAAGACAGCACACAGAGTTCAGCATCTGTCAGAAGGAGAGCAGAGAATACACAGAGAAATAATTGCAATTTTAGAAAATGCTGTCATACTCTCTACCTCCCCTATTTATTAGTTCATTGTACACTTGCTGAATGGTGAATATCCTCTTGTTAAAGCAAAATCAAGGAGTCTATTTATAATGTTTTAAATGGGTTAGTTCAATCCTTTTTTTTTTTTTTTTTTTACCATTACTGATTTATTAATAAAAGCTTGTTTGAGGGCAGTATCAGCATTTCCTCCTAAAGTTCATGACTACTGTATAACAGATGTCACTTGCCACCCCTTTCATAACCACCACCCACTAGCTGCATACCCCAACCTTTTACCCCAATAATTGAGACAACCACCATATGGAGTAAAATATTGGCCGTAGCAGCCAATTAACTTTATTAAAATATAACCATTAATAATAATAATTTATCAACATCATATAAACCGTATAAAACACCTGACATATCCTTTTTCTTAACTACCACTCCCGTTGGTCTTTGCAGGGAAAAACCCACCAAACTTCAAACTCAAGAAACTCAGGCACTGCGGTACTATAACTATAAACTAGGCCTCCAGCTGACAAGCTAGCTCGGAGACAATCAACCAATAGCCCACAGTGCCCCAATAACCAATTCAAGCTAAAACCCTTGTTAGCTGAAATCTCACCAACGGGCCTCATACTAGCGATGGGTCCCGATCTCTTACATATCTGGGGTTTAATCCTTCACCCGCAAAGGCCAACATCACGCCACTGCCACGACTGCCTCTCTACAATACAGTACCACCACTTAATCTCTTAACTTACCCAACTTACCACATGATAAAGGGAGGGAGGGTGGGACGCTTGTTCCTACGACACCACTGAGCTTGGGCGGGATCTTCCCCCCAGCTAAGTTCCCTCTGTTCCGCCCCATCCTCTTCCCCACCAACCACAACCTTCCTTACAACCACCCCACCTAGCAAGTAACCCTATTAACCCTGTCATGCCCGCCCTCTGCCTATTTCATTTTTGTCTTTTGGCTCCGGGCTTACTTGACTACTGTATAACAGATGTCACTTGCCACCCCTTTCATAACCACCACCCACTAGCTGCATACCCCAACCTTTTACCCCAATAATTGAGACAACCACCATATGGAGTAAAATATTGGCCGTAGCAGCCAATTAACTTTATTAAAATATAACCATTAATAATAATAATTTATCAACATCATATAAACCGTATAAAACACCTGACATATCCTTTTTCTTAACTACCACTCCCGTTGGTCTTTGCAGGGAAAAACCCACCAAACTTCAAACTCAAGAAACTCAGGCACTGCGGTACTATAACTATAAACTAGGCCTCCAGCTGACAAGCTAGCTCGGAGACAATCAACCAATAGCCCACAGTGCCCCAATAACCAATTCAAGCTAAAACCCTTGTTAGCTGAAATCTCACCAACGGGCCTCATACTAGCGATGGGTCCCGATCTCTTACATATCTGGGGTTTAATCCTTCACCCGCAAAGGCCAACATCACGCCACAGCACACACCAGGGTAAAACCTTACCCTTGTGTGCCCTGCCACACCCTCAAAGCTCGCTGGATCCCATCTTGCAGACCCAATGCCCATAAATCTGTCCCCACATCGTTCAGGTGTACCCCATCTCTCCTTAAATATCTCCAGGTATCCACCTCCAATTCCAAATGCCTTATCGCTAGACCTCCATTCCTCACTACAAAGCTGCTAATCTCTTTGTTGACCTTCTTCCTTGCCCGGTTGATCTTGTCAACCGACCTGGCCAATCTCCAAGTGGTACGCGCCACGATATCCGACCACACAATGAGCATGCGTGGAAAAGACATCCTGAGCTGCCAAAAATCAAACTTAATGTCCTTCACCAAATCCAACATTGACCTCAATCCCAGATCATTGCCGCCCACATGCAATAATAACACGTCCGGCGCTCTGTCTATGCGTGCCAATTTGTGAACTTCTGACACTGTCCTACCCCACAGCATGCCCGGCACCCCAAACCACCTTAAACAAACTTCCTGCCTAGAAAAACCCAGCTGCCTCCCATCCCTCCTAGCATCCCCTCTCCTGGCCCCCCAACAGACATACGAGTGGCCAACGATCCACACAAGGCATTGCTGTCGACCTGCAAGAAGGAAACACAAACAAAAACCCCCCAAAACGTCAATACCTCCCAACCATGTACCAACATAACAATACATAATACCATACTCCCCCATTACTGTAAACCCACCCGAAAACCCTTTTTTTTTTTTTTTTTTTTTAATTATATAGACCTACAACAAGTGCGGGCGAACATAAGACCTAAACCGCCTCGATTCCCATCTCCCAATCCTCTTTACTGCCCCCTCATTCAATCCCCACCGAACAGCTTCAGTAGCGGCCCCTATTCTAAACGAGTGGGATGAAAACTTTTCACCTTCCAAACCTAATATCCCCAAACATTTTTTGAAAATCGCAATAAATTGAAAGCGAGATAAAAACAACCCATCCTGATGTATTAGAAAGGGGACCTCCCCTCCCGGGCATATCTCTGCCAACCTTTTTACCAGCTGTACTGGGCACAAAGGAGAGCCGGGCAGCGCGAAAACCTGCACAGTCCTACCTTTGCCCCGCTGATCCGTTTTTGACTTTTTTACCAGGATGGACAACCTGTCCTCCCAACAGCTGACATCCGACCCTCCCAACCCCCCTTTTTCTTTTTTGGAGATACTAACTAACTCACTAATCCTGAATGCCCCAAAAAACGCTAATGCGAATGCCGCCTTGAACAACACCGCCTCGTATCCTGGCGAACATACATTGTCCAAGCACCCGACAATCCGACCCAACAACTGGAACGAAACTGGCCGCCTGGAGTCTCTCCCCGGCTTAGCCCGTCTGTAACCCTTCAATGCCTGCCTCACCCAAAAATCTTTAGTAAAATTAGGTAAGCCTTGAAATCTTAACAAAAATGATAGAGCTGCCAATTTCTTTTCGATCCCAGACACCGACACCCCATCCTCTAAATTCCTGGCAACGAAGTATAAAACTAGCAACCTGAGTTCCCGGTCTTCATGTCCTTCATCCACCTGTCTCAGCAGAGCTGCCCATTCCTGCCATACTCTGTTGTAAGCAGCCCACGTCGCATCGCTCACCGACTGTTTGATCCATCCTACTAGTCCTCCAAAGCAATCCTCCACAGCCAGTCTGGACACGGGATCCCGTCTTGCTCCGCCCCTGGCTCCAATTCCCGGAATCTGTCCCACTGAAAGCGAGACAGAGCGTCAGCCACGACATTCTCCACCCCTGGGAGGTGCACCGCATAGATAAACACGTTTAGCTGTAAGCATCTCAGTACAAGGTGTCGAAGCAACCTGATCACCGGCGGTGAAGCCGCTGATACCTTATTGATCACCTGCACCACTCCCAGGTTGTCCCCATGAAACCTAACCTTTAAATTCCTAAACAACTCACCCCATAACTCCACTGCCAACACCACCGGGAACAGTTCCAAAAGCAGCATGTTCTTCAGCAAACCTGCGTCCTTCCACGACTGCGGCCAAGGCCCTGCACTCCACTGTCCTCTGAAGAATGCTCCAAAACCTGCTGATCCTGCCGCATCCGTGTACAATTCCAAGTCGAAATTGCTCACTGGCCCTGACATCCACAACGCCCTGCCGTTAAACTTAGCCAGGAACGTGTGCCAAACTCGTAGGTCTTCCCTGTGAGTCTTCAGCAAACGTACGTAGTGCCTTGGAGATTCCACCCCTGCCGTACTTGCAGACAGCCGCCTGCAAAACACCCTTCCCATAGGCAAAATTCGACACGCAAAGTTCAACTTACCTAGCAATGATTGTAACGCCCGTAATTGAACTTTCCGCAGCCCGCTGATACACCGAATTTCCGCCTGTAACGCCGTCAGCTTATCCTCAGGTAGTCTACACTCCATTGCCTCAGTGTCCAGAATGAT
The DNA here is from genome assembly GCF_042186555.1 of Aquarana catesbeiana. Lineage (NCBI taxonomy): Eukaryota > Metazoa > Chordata > Amphibia > Anura > Ranidae > Aquarana > Aquarana catesbeiana. Next base: position 111,696,289 of record NC_133334.1, read on the forward strand.
GCCCAAAAAACTCAACACCGTTTTGGGACCTTCTGTCTTCTCCGGAGCCAACGGGATTCCAAACTTCTCCGCCATATGCTCCAACGTTGCCAACAGGACCGCACAAACTTCCGACCTAGGAGGGCCGATGCAGAGAAAATCATCCAAATAGTGGATGATGGAGTTCAATCCCGCGACGTCCCGGACCACCCATTCAATAAAGGAGCTAAACTTTTCGAACAACGCGCAGGATATCGAACACCCCATAGGTAAACAACGATCTACGTAATATTCGTCCTGCCAACAACAACCCAGTAAACGAAAACTTTCGGGATGAACTGGTAACAGGCGAAAAGCCGACTCTATGTCAGCTTTTGCCAACAATGCCCCTTGCCCATATTTCCTAACCCAAACAACTGCGGCATCAAATGACGTGTACGACACCGCACACTCTTCCGGATCGATGCCATCGTTCACCGACTCCCCTTTTGGGTACGACAAGTGGTGTATCAGCCTAAACTTATTGGGCTCTTTCTTAGGCACCACCCCCAGCGGGGACACTACTAAATCCGGTATTGGCACTTCTGCAAAAGGACCACTCATGCGCCCAAACCTAACTTCCTTCTGTAACTTCTCCCCCACCACTTCCTCATGAAGCAATGCTGACTTCAAGTTGCGCGACCTCGGGGGCGTGTCAACTAAGCGAGAAGGTATTCTAAAACCCTCCGAAAACCCCCGAGCTAGTAATCGCGCTGCCTCCTTATCCGGGTATCTATCTAGGAAGGGCTCCATCCTTCCCACTCTCACCGGTGTTGTCCCCTTTACTAATAGACTCTCCGGCACGGCCTTTTCCTTGTTTAAAACACCGCGATAGCGGATGGCTCCCCCCCCCCGCAGCCTGAACATTCGTGCTTGTACTTGCACGACCCTCCAAATCTACATGACCCCTCATTGAATTGCCAACAAACCCCTTTTTTTCTTGTGGCCGATTGACCGGAGTTAGCTGATCCACCGGCCCCCCCCTGAAAAAACTGACCCGTCTGCCTAGTTTAAGTCATGAGACGCATCCATAGGCTGATGTCCTTGTGGTCCCACCTCAACGCCGGGCGGATGGCCCTCCGCTGTCGGAATTGCTCATCATACCGCAGCCAAGCCGTGCCCCCGTAGACTCTATAAGCTTCTCCAACGGCGTCCAAGTAGCAGAACAATGCCGAACAGTGCTCTGGATTCTTCTCCCCAATCACGCTTGCCATGATTGCAAACGCCTGTAGCCAGTTCGTAAATGTCCTAGGTATTAGCCTATACCTCCTTTTTTCTTCATCCTCTTTTTAAGTATCCTCCGGCTTCACTCTATCTAAATTAAACTTTTCAAGGGGCAATAGAGCAAAAATCTCTACGTATTCCCCTTTCCAAATTTTTTCTCTAACTTCAGGCTTCAAATGTGCACCAAGCGGACCCTCAAAGCACACATAAACTTCGCATTTTGCGGCGTCCGCCAGCCTCACTAAGTCCTGCTTCTTTGCCCCCTCACCCGCAGCCCCGTCCTGTGTCCTAGGAACCTCCGCTTGCGCAGCCGCCCCTGTGACTTCTCCCACGGGCGCCGCAACACTAGGGCCAATAACAGTCCCCGTGCCCACCCCCAGCCCCTCCCTGGGATCAACCCATGCCGCCGCCGGAGACTGGCTCCCGCTTGGCCCTGGCTCAAACCTCTTTAGTAATTCCTTCAAACCTGTAACAAAACCCTGCAACCCTGAATCCGCCGATGCGCGGTCAGCGACCTGCGCGGCCAGATTAAAAGGCACGGTCGCTGTCGACCGCCCCGCTACTGCCAGTTCCCCCCTACCCCCCGCCCCCACATCACCCTCCACAGTAACAGAATTATTAAGACGTGTCCTCTTACCCTGCTGCCTGGTAGGTTGTCCACCAGCCGAAGGTCCCGTCACCGCCACCGCCGGCTCTTCCTGCTGCCCATCGCCGTCCGACTGTGACAGCTCTCCTTCCGACCTGTCTTCCTCCATTTCTTCTCCGCTCACCGATGGCCCTCCAGCAGCTGCGCCACTGGATGCCGCGAATGCTCCGTTCTCCCCACTCCTCCTCCGCACAGATGATCCGCCCACCGATTTATTGCTCGCCTTTCTTGGCCCACCGACCTCGTACCTGTAGTGCCGCCCAAGGCCACTACCCGCAGCCCTCTCTCTCTCGTCTCTCACCGTGGGGCCACCCACCGCTGTGCCAGCGTGCCCTGCTGCCGCAACATAGTCCATTCTGTGCTGAAACCCCGCCGTGGATCTGCCTGGGGCTTGGCTCTCAGGGCCCGAACTATCTTCACCAGCATCCGCACAAGGCCTGCTGGCTCTCCTCCCTTCTGAATTACTGCCACTGCCGCTGCTGATCTTCTGTCTGTGCCCCATCCTCCCCACCGGTTGTAGTGTGCGTTCCGCCCTGCCCTGCTGTCCTTGTTCATCACCTGAACGTGTGGGCTGGGGATGATCCACCTGCTTCCTGCTTCTCCCCACCGCTGTCCTCTTCACGGGCGGCCCTGCCTCCGACCGACCCGCCACATCCCGCTGTTCTACCCTCCCAAGCTCCATAGCGACCGGAGGAGACGATCCCCTTTGACCCCGCTCCTGGCGCGCCGCTAATCTCTTTGCGGGAGGCCCAGAAACCGGCCGACCCGCTCGCCCCTTCTGCGCCTGCGTCCTCACTGGGCTAGGCGCATCAGGCAAGAAGCGAGTAGGCGGCCTGGTTCGCCTACCTCTCGCGGACTCCCTTTCCACCGCCGAGACCGCTGGGGAAGCCTCACCCAGCGCCGCTGCTAACCGGCCCTCCAGCCATCCAGGTCCCCTGGACGCCGCCTCCGCTTTTAAACGGGCAAACAGGTCCTCCACCGGTGACATGCTTACACGCTTGTTCCTACGACACCACTGAGCTTGGGCGGGATCTTCCCCCCAGCTAAGTTCCCTCTGTTCCGCCCCATCCTCTTCCCCACCAACCACAACCTTCCTTACAACCACCCCACCTAGCAAGTAACCCTATTAACCCTGTCATGCCCGCCCTCTGCCTATTTCATTTTTGTCTTTTGGCTCCGGGCTTACTGGACGTAGTGCTGTAAAATATGAATTACGGCAACATAAGGCAATGACAAGCTAAGCTGAATTGTGGTGCTATTTATTTTGAATGTCACCCCAACAAATGCATTCATGTAAAAAACAGTTGACTTTCTGCATCCAGACTGATACAAGCAATTAGCAGTTTTAAAAGGAGGTCACAAATCAGAATATGCAGACTTAGTAAAGTCTGCATATTCTGATTCCAGTAGGAAGAGGTAGAAACATAGAAACGTGTGATATATCAGCAGGGCTTTAAAGTACTGTAAACCTTTTCTAATAAAAATACAGGGGCTGCCATTGGCGATCTTACAAAAAATTGCTGGTCGCATTAGCCGTCTGTTATTCTGATCCACTGGCTTCAATACATTTGATCTAAAATAAGCACGCATATTAGCAAAGTTCTTTTCTGCATACTTGTTCAGGTAGTAACTCTGAATTGAAGCTAAAGGGCCAGCATTACAGTCATGCAACTAGCATTTGCAAAACTTTCACATTGGTAGCATTCAGGTCTTTCTCAGGACATAAAGGATTGTTTACACCAAAATAAAAACATACTTCAGGCTGGGATTATTGCCCTCTAAGGCTCTTCCAGATAGACAGTAATGCTCTTACTTGCAGTGGATCAATGTGCAGAGGGCAGTATAGCAGCAGCTGGCATATAATCAAGAGGTGCACTGCTACTGTCACCTCCTGACGCCTGTTTTTTTTTTGTTTGTTTTTCTTATTTAATTGTCAAATGGAAATTTTACATTGTGGGACTGCACTATAAAACCCTTTGCTTGTAGTTGTGAGGTGGCCCCATTGATCTCAATGGGTGAATTTGACAGGCGGAGCTGCCCATCAAACTCTGCAGCTTGAGTTAAAATGACAGCGGCCGTGAAGCAAAGCATTGTGATCGCAGAATGTGTACAGCCCTTGTTTTCCCTGCCCCCTGGTTGCAAGTGTGAAAAAGCCCCAAAACATTTTCCTTGTTTGTAATATCCTAGACCTTGCCAGTTTTGCATGTTTAGAAATGAGAGCTTTCTCAAGTTATATCTTTACCCTGTACCAGAAAATTGGATTGTCAGGATTAGGGCCCCATTTGCATTGTTTACCTTCTCAGATAAGTCATTTTGAATAGTATCAATATATTATCTTCCACCCTTTTGCAGGTTCATAGATCTAGCACCACATGGGAAAGATTGTGAAGGCTGGACTCGTTTTGGAATACAGAATCAACTCCACAGTGGCTTCTCTGTAAATAAATGAAATACACATCACTGGCATTTAATCCAAAGTTTAGGAGGTGAGACTCAAAGACTGAAATAAAAAGCAAAATATTCCACAAACCCAAACCTTTGTCATGTTTTACTCATCTGCATACAGGAGACCATTGTCTAATAATGTCCGCTACGACAGCTATTGTTCTGTAACTTTCCTTCTCCACTCCATACTTCCTGTTGTGCTCTGTTGTCACATCATTTAGGTGGTACAGCACAGAACGGCTAGGCCCCTTTCACACGGGCGGATAGAATTCAGCTTTTAGCTGCAGATAGATCAAGTTATCTACTGCAGCTAAACTCACACTTACCTATTGCCCCATTCACACACTGCATTTAGCCACGGTTTTGTTACATTGGTTTTGGTGCGGATAGAAAAAATAAATGTGACTGCGTCCAGGAACGATTTATTGCTGCTATCTGCGCATAACTACAGGTAATCGTAGTGTACTATTTCTCCTGCAGATAGCAGCGGCAACAAGGAAAGAAAAACAACAGGAAGCACATCAGAAATGGCAAGAATGTTCCAACGCAGCTAAACACAGCCGCATGTAAACGCACCTAAACGCAGCTAATCGCAATGTACAACTGCTGTGCCAGGATTCTCTGAATTTCAAAATAACAAAACATGCTTTTAACAGCGGCAGAACAGCCGCCCGTGTGAAAGGGGCCTTACTTGCGTCTCATAAGTTCGACTAGAACATCGGGTGTTCGCCCGTTCAGCGAATACCGAACTTTATGGGGCACTCGTGGCAAATTCGAGCGCTGAACGCCCCATGATGCACTGCGAGATTGCAGTGCATTGATGTCTAATGATTGGCCAAAGCATGCACCTGACCTGCATGCTTTGGCCAATCACAGCACGCTCTGCTGTGCGAGCCATGATTGGCCAAAGGCAGGGTGCTTTTAGCCAATCATGGCTCAGGGGGCTAAGTCCACGCCCCACACTATATAAGGCTGACATGGCGGCTGTATATAGTGTTATGAATGAGAGAATGTTAGCTAGAGGCAGTTTAGGAGACATATATATATATATATATATATATATATATATATATATATATATATATATATATATATATATATATACACACACACACAGTGTAGTGTAGACTATATATACAGTGAAGGCAGTCTAATTTAATCATATATAATTAGACTGCCTGCACTGTATACTGTATATAGTCTACACTACACTGTATGTATATAAATGTGATGTGTGTATCTCTCACTCTATCTCTCTCCCCCTCTCTCTCTCTCTCTCTCTCTCTCTCTCTCTCTATATACACACACATACATATACACACACACACAGTGCAGTCAGTGTAGAATATATATACAGTGCAGGCAGTATAGTGATTAGAGCTGGGCGATTTTCTCAAAAAAAAAAAAAAAAAAAACTCGATTCACGGTTCGAATCGAGTTTTTTTTTTTTTTTTTTTTGGACACCTCCAGAGTGCTCAAGACCTCAGACTGGGCCAAAGGTTTACCTTCCAACAAGACAATGACTAAGCACACAGCTAAAATAAGGAAGGAGTGGCTTCACAACAAGGGGTCTGAATACTTTCCGTCCCAACTGTGTGTGTATATATATATATATATATATCACTATTGGGGCTGGGGAAAAAAATCGATTTGAATCTTGAATCAAGTTGAGAGGTCAAATCGATTCAAAATTTCAGCAAATCGTTTTTTTTAGATTTTTTTTCACCGCGCCGGTCCTGAGGAGCTGCGGGCAGAAGCTTTTAGGCGAGGCCGTGGCTTCGGCCTAGTCCACGGCATAGGGTTGCCACCTTTTCTTCGAGCCAAACCCGAACACTTCAGCGGGGCTTGGCATTTTTTTTGTAGCATACACAATGAGATTGTAAAATACCTGGGACACCTCTGTGTGCCCTAGGGGAGTATTAATGTGGCACGCGCAGCGGTGAACCGTGGGTGTAGCCAATTGCATATAGTGCAGGTGTGTAATGTGCAATATAGTGTATTTAGTGCAGGCGTGTGTAATGTACAATATAGTGTGTATATAGTGCAGGCGTGTGTAATGTACAATATAGTGTGTATATAGTGCAGGCGTCTGTAATGTACAATATAGTGTGTATATAGTGCAGGCGTGTGTAATGTACAATATAGTGTGTATATAGTGCAGGCATGTGTAATGTACAATATAGTGTGTATATAGTGCAGGCGTGTGTAATGTACAATATAGTGTATATAGTGCAGGTGTGTAATGTACAATATAGTGTGTATATAGTGCAGGCGTGTGTAATGTGCAATATAGTGTATATAGTGCAGAGTGTGTAATGTGCAATATAGTGTATATAGTGCAGGTGTGTAATGTACAATATAGTGTGTATATAGTGCAGGTGTGTAATGTACAATATAGTGTGTATATAGTGCAGGTGTGTAATGTACAATATAGTGTATATAGTGCAGAGTGTGTAATGTACAATATAGTGTATTTAGTGCAGGCGTGTGTAATGTACAATATAGTGTATATAGTGCAGGCGTGTGTAATGTACAATATAGTGTATATGTAGTGTGTAATGTTTGGTGGGGAGCCTCCCAGTGTAATTTTGGGGGGTGGGGGAGGTCTCCTGGTGTAGTATGGGGGGACAGGGGAGAGGAGGAGGGGGGCTGACAGAGGGGAAGGGGGGGCTGACAGAGGGGAAGGGGGGCTGACAGAGAGGAAGAGGGGGCTGACAGAGAGGAAGAGGGGGCTGACAGAGAGGAAGAAGGGGCTGACAGAGAGGAAGGGGGGCTGACAGAGAGGAGAGGGGGGGCTGACAGAGAGGAGAGGGGGGCTGACAGAGAGGAGAGGGGGGCTGACAGAGAAGAGAGGGGGGGCTGACAGATAGAAGAGGGGGGCTGACAGATAGGAGAGGGGGGGCTGACAGAGAGGAAGGGGGGGGCTGACAGAGAGGAAGAGGGGGGCTGACAGAGGGGAAGAGGGGGGCTGACAGAGGGGAAGAGGGGGCTGACAGAGAGGAAGAGGGGGCTGACAGAGAGGACGAGGGGGCTGACAGAGAGGAAGAGGGGGCTGATAGAGAGGAGGGGGGGGCTGACAGAGAGGAGGGGGGCGGACAGAGAGGAGGGGGGGCTGACAGAGAGGAGGGGGGGCTGACAGAGAGGAGGGGGGGGCTGACAGAGAGGAGAGGGGGGCTGACAGGGAGGAGGGGGGCTGACAGAGAGGAGGGGGGGCTGACAGAGAGGAGGGGGGCTGACAGAGAGGAGGGGGGCTGACAGAGAGGAGGGGGGCTGACAGAGAGGAGAGGGGGGCTGACAGAGAGGAGAGGGGGGCTGACAGGGAGGAGGGGGGCTGACAGAGAGGAGAGGGGGGCTGACAGAGAGGAGGGGGGGCTGACAGAGAGGAGGGGGGCTGACAGGGAGGAGGGGGGCTGACAGAGAGGAGAGGGGGGGCTGACAGAGAGGAGGGGGGCTGACAGAGAAGAGAGGGGGGGCTGACAGAGAAGAGAGGGGGGGCTGACAGAGAAGAGAGGGGGGGCTGACAGATAGAAGAGGGGGGGCTGACAGAGAGGAGATGGGGGCTGACAGAGAGGAGGGGGGGCTGACAGAGAGGAGATGGGGGCTGACAGAGAGGAGGGGGGCTGACAGAGAGGAGGGGGGCTGACAGAGAGGAGAGGGGGGCTGACAGAGAGGAGAGGGGGGCTGACAGATATAAGAGGGGGGGCTGACAGAGAGGAGATGGGGGCTGACAGAGAGGAGGGGGGGCTGACAGAGAGGAGATGGGGGCTGACAGAGAGGAGATGGGGGCTGACAGAGAGGAGGGGGGCTGACAGAGAGGAGATGGGGGCTGACAGAGAGGAGGGGGGCTGACAGAGAGGAGGGGGGGCTGACAGAGAGGAGGGGGGGGCTGACAGAGAGGAGGGGGGGGCTGACAGAGAGGAGGGGGGGCTGACAGAGAGGAGGGGGCTGCCGCTGCGATCATACCTTTGGGTTCCCGCATCCCGCTGTGCTGACAAGGTCTCGGGCTCCCCTGTCACCTCTCGTCTCCCACGGTCCCCAGCTGTGGTGGAGCAGGAAGAGGGCGAGGCTGAGGCTCCATGAGATGAGGGCCGTGAGGTCGGTCGGAGCTCACGGCTGCTCGCCTCTTACACAGACAGGCTATACCGGCGGTCTGTGATATGGAGCAGAGAGGCACGCGCCGCACAGCCGCCCCGGCCACATAATAAATACTGAGCTATGGGGCGGAGGACGGGACACAGACAGAGGCACTGGATATTAGTTGTGCCCGGGTTTCCAGGGGACAGAAACCCGGGCACAAGTTGCCAAACCCGTACTGTCCGGGTCAATCCCGTACGGGTGGCAACCCTACCACGGCGTCCGGCCTCGCGGAATAGGCCGAAGCCGCGGCCTCACCTAAAAACTCCTGCCCGCAGCTCCTCAGGACTGGCGGGGTGAAAAAAAAATCTAAAAAAATCGATTTGCTGAAATTTTGAATCGATTTGACCTCTCAACTTGATTCAAGATTCAAATCGATTTTTTTCCCCAGCCCCAATAGTGATATATAGATAGATAGATAGATAGATAGATAGATAGATAGATAGATAGATAGATAGATATACACACACACAGTGGGGATGGAAAGTATTCAGACCCCTTGTTGTGAAGCCACTCCTTCGTTATTTTAGCTGTATGCTTAGAGTCATTGTTTTGTTGGAAGGTAAACCTTCGGCCCAGTCTGAGGTCTTGAGCACTCTGGAGAAGTTTTCATCCAGGATATCCCTGTACTTGGTCGTATTCATCTTCCCCTCGATTGCAACCAATCGTCCTGTCCCTGCAGCTGAAAAACATCCGCACAGCATGATGTTGCCACCACCATGCTTCACTGTGTGGACTGTATTGGACAGGTGATGAGCAGTGCCTGGTTTTCTCAACACATACCGCTTAGAATTAAGGCCAAAAAGTTCTATCTTAGTCTCATCAGACCAGAGAATCTTATTTCTCACCATCTTGGAGTCCTTCAGGTGTTTTTTAGCAAACTCTATGCGGGCTTTCATGTGTCTTGCACTGAGGAGAGGCTTCCGTCGGGCCACTCTGCCATAAAGCCCAGACTGGTGGAGGGCTGCAGTGATGGTTGACTTTCTACAACTTTCTCCCATCTCCCGACTGCATCTCTGGAGCTCAGCCACAGTGATCTTTGGGTTCTTATTTACCTCTCTCACCAAGGCTCTTCTCCCCCTATAGCTCAGTTTTGCCGCACAGCCAGCTCTAGGAAGGGTTCTGGTCATCCCAAACGTCTTCCATTTAAGGATTATGGAGGCCACTGTGCTCTTAGGAACCTTAAGTGCAGCAGAAATTTTTTTGTAACCTTGGCCAGATCTGTGCCTTGCCACAATTCTGTCTCTGAGCTCTTCAGGCAGTTCCTTTGACCTCATGATTCTTTTTTGCTCTTACATGCACTGTGAGCTGTAAGGTCTTATATAGACAGGTGTGTGGCTTTCCTAATCAAGTGCAATCAATATAATCAAACACAGCTCAAATGACTCAAATGAAGGGGTAGAACCATCTCAAGGATGATTCAGAAGAAATGGACAGCACCTGAGTTAAATATATGAGTGTCACAGCAAAGGGTCTGAATATTTAGGACTATGTGATATTTCAGTTTTTCTTTTTTAACCACTTGGCGTCCGCGCTATAGCCGAAAGACGGCTACAGCGTGGACTCCAATTGCCGGGAAGCCATCCCTGGACATCCTCCTGTTTACTTCCGCGATGCGCGCTCCCGCGATGCGCGCTCCCGCGATCGCGCATCGGGGAAATTCTGCGCTGTCAGTCACAGATCGCTGTAGATGGCCAATCACAGCGGCCGTTTTCAGCGCGATCGGAGCTTCCAATGAGAGATGATCTCAAGTGTAAACATATGAGATCATCTCTCATTGCCGGCTCTCTCTCCTCACACAGAGACAGCGTGTGAGGAGAGAGAGGATCTGTGCTAAATCGTGAGTGCCAGCCGTTTTGTAAAAACACAGTAGAAACACACATCAGAGCCCAACAGTGCCCATACAGTGCCACATCAGTGTCACAGTGCTCATTACTGTTGGTGTCACAGTCCCATCTGTCATCAGTGCCATCTGTCGTCAGTGTCATCTGTCAGTGTCACCTGCCACATCAGTGCCACGTGTCATCAGTGCCACATCAGTGCCATGTATCAGTGCCATCTATCAGTGCCACGTATCAGTGCCATCTGTCCCCAATGCCATCTGCTATTGTCACATGTCATCAGTGCCACGTATCAGTGCCATCTGTCAGTGCCATCTGTCATCAGTGCCATCTGTCATCAGTGCCATCTGTCAGTGTCACCTGCCACTTCAGTGCCACCTGTCTGTCCCCTGCCACATCAGTGTCACCTGTCAGTGCCACCTACCACATCAGTGTCGTGTGTCATCAGTGCCACGTATCAGTGCCATCTGTCGACAGTGCCATCTGTCATCAGTGCCACCTGTCATCAGTGCCATCTGTCAGTGTCACCTGCCACATCAGTGCTACCTGTCTGTCCCCTTCCACATCAGTGTCACCTGTCAGTGGCACCTACCACATCAGTGTCACGTTTCATCAGTGCCACGTATCATTGCCATCTGTCACCAGTGCAATCTGCCAGTGTCACATGTTATCAGTGCCACATATCAGTGCCATTTGTCATCACTAAAAATGTCACAAAGATTATTTTCAGCCGAGGAGGCATACAATATTCTTGCGGCCGACGAGAGCAACAGGGAGCTCTCCGCTTCAGGATTCCTCCCCTCATTCAGATTCTGAGTCTGACGTAGACTACGTGCCTGTCCTAAGCAGTGTTACACTGACAGCCTCAGAGGAGGAGGAGAGTCTGCCCGCCAGACGAAGGCGTACTGGTGAGGAGGCAGTGCCATCCACCAGCACCGCAATGCCATCCACCAGCACCGCAATGCCATCCACCAGCACCGCAGTGCCATCCACCAGCACCGCAGTGCCATCCACTAGCACCACAGTACCTCGGCAAAGGCCACGTACCAGTGGGGTGTCACCTCAGTCCCAAAGGGTTAGGTCCTATGCCAGCCTTCCCTATTCCCTTCAGAACCCCTTATGGCTTCCTCCTAATTCAGGAGAAGCTATCATTCCCCCTTTCACTGCCCAGCCAGGAGTCCAGGTGGACACAGAAAATTTTTCACCAATAAATTTTTTCAACCTTATTTTTACTGAGGACATGCTTTCATCAATTTTGGCCCAGTGCAACCTATATACCCAACAATTTATAGCAAGTAACCCAACGTCCTATCATGCCCGTCCCTACGAGTGGAGAGCCCTAACAGTGGAGGAGTTGAAATTTTTTTTTGGGCCTCACATTCTGTATGGGACTAACCAAAAAAAATGTATTACAATCCTATTGGTCTACCCTCCCCATCCATCACATGCCCATCTTTTCCTCAGTAATGCCCAGGACCAGATATCTCATGATTATGACATTCCTACACTACAATGATAATACCCAGTGCCCTCCCCGAAATGACCCAAATTTTGACAAGCTTTATAAAATTCGGCCACTACTAAAATATTTTTCTGATATCTTCCCCCGGTTGTTTACCCCAGACCAACACATATGTGTGGATGAGTCCCTTGTCAAATTTACTGGCAGGTTGGGCATAAAACAATTTATTCCCACCAAAAGAGCCCGCTATGGGGTGAAAATGTATAAATTGTGCGACCGAGCTACAGGGTATACCTATGCCTTCATGATATACGAAAGGAAGGACACCCAGCTACATCCCCCTAATTGCCCAGAATACATTGGAAAAATCCCTCCCAGAGCAACAGGCCAAAAACGGCAGAAAAAATGCCGGGTGTGCACCAAAGGAGGAGTGAGAAGAGACACCACTTTTTATTGTCACCAATGTCCTTCCCAACCAGGCCTCTGCATAGTTGACTGTTTCCGCCATTACCATACTTTACTAAATTATTAGTGAAGTATGGTAAACATAACCCTCACTTCCTGCCATTTACCTTCACACCCCTTAAGCCTCTACTTGCTCTGTAACTGACCCTGGCTTGTTATTCGACCACGCTTGTGCCCAGGGCCGTCTTTAGCGCAGGGCAAACGGGGCACTTGCCCTGGGCCCAATCTTTGTTGGGGGGCCCGCGCTAGCCGTGAATTGGGGCCCCGATGACAGCTTTGCAGAGCGCACAGAGGACACGGGAGGATGTATTCCTCGCTAGCCAGCTGAGAGGGGGCGGGGCCGGGAGCTCCACTGACGCTCTGACCCCGCCCACATGCAGCCTGTGTACTCGGAAAAGAGCTTCTGTAGTGAGAGCCAGTGATCGGAGTGGGAGTGTCAGTGGAGCTTCCGGACCCGCCCCCTCTATACTGGCTGGTGAATACAGAGGTCCGGGGGCGGGGCCGGGAGCTCCAATGACACTCCCACTCCGATCACTGGCTCTCACTACAGGCGCTCTATTCCCAGTACACAGGCTGCACGTGGGCGGGGTCAGAGCGTCAGTGGAGCTCCCGGCCCCGCCCCTCTCAGCTGGCTAGCGCGGAATACATACTCCCATGTCCTCTGTGCGTTCTGCAAAGCTGTCATCGGGGCGACCATTCACGGGTGATGTGGGCCCCCCAACAAATCATCAGTGGAGCTCCCAGCGGCTTTAGTGAGAGCAGAGAGTGGAAGCCCCGCCCACAGTCCTGAATGTATGTAGTAAGTTTGGCTGGCCAGGTATGTCCTTACAACCATAGAATGCCTGACTGTTTGAACCCTGAGCTGTGTTATTAAACTGTAAAGCTGTGCATTGCTGAAAGTTCTCTGACCATCCCCTGTATAATGTCTGCAGTCTCTGATTGTCTCCTGCAGTATGTCCGCAGTCTCTGATTGTCTCCTGCAGTATTTACACAGTCTCTGATTGTCTCCTGCAGTATGTCCGCAGTCTCTGATTGTCTCCTGCAGTATGTCCGCAGTCTCTGATTGTCTCCTGCAGTATGTCCGCAGTCTCTGATTGTCTCCTGCAGTATGTCCGCAGTCTCTGATTGTCTCCTGCAGTATGTCCGCAGTCTCTGATTGTCTCCTGCAGTATGTCCGCAGTCTCTGGTAATCTCCTGCAGTATGTCCGCAGTCTCTGATTGTCTCCTGCAGTATGTCCGCAGTCTCGGATTGTCTCCTGCAGTATGTCCGCAGTCTCTGATTGTCTCCTGCAGTATGTCTGCAGTCTCTGAACCTCTCCTGTAGTATGTGTATTAATGTGCCCCTTTAGTTGCTCAATTATTTGGGATTGCTCCACTGCTCAGTGAGAGGTAATGATGTGCATGAACCTCTAGCAACCAATCAGCAAACAGTAGTGATCTGCTTTAATCTCTAGCAACCAATCAGTAAGTGCTAATGATGTGCTGTAACCCCTAGCAACCAATTAGTGAGTGCTAATAATGTACAATAACCTCTAGCAACCAATCGGCAAGCAGAAATTATGTGTTGTAACCTCTAGAAACCAGCCATTGAGCAGTAATGATAGGCTGTAACCTCTGGCAAACAATTGAAATCGCTGCGTGATCTGCTGCAGTAAACTGATTTTGAGTCTACCTGCTATTTTTTGTATGTCTCAGAATGGAGGGGGGCCCCAAGAAAATGTTTGCCCAGGGCCCAATCAAAATTAAAGACGGCCCTGCTTGTGCCTACCAATTCTGTTCATATCTCTGCCTGATCTGGAACTGACCCTGGCTTGTTATTCGACCGCGCTTCTGCCTACTGATTCTGTACATACCTCTGCCTGATCTGGAACTGACCCTGGACTGTTTGACCATCCTTTTTGCCTGCCTCTTGGACTGATCTTGTACCCTTCCACTGGACTAGTGGGATTCATAACACAGGGGTCTCACATATGTGAGGGGCTCCAGAATTGTTTTTCTGGATGAAGAAAACATTTTTTTTTTGTTTTCTCATTCCTAGATTAGGGTCTGGAGACTCGGAGGCTTCAAAGAGATTTGGGTGGGAGAAGCCTCTACCCCTGTCCCCATTCTGTCCTTAACGAGGCCCTACTTCTGCCTGCTGCCTGTAGGACCTATGCCATCATGCCTCTGCCTGTCGCATGAACTGACCACACCACATGGATGGACCATGTTCCTGCCTACTACCAGGATCAATATTTTGGCACTGCTGACAATCTCTGCCTGCACTGACCCTGGACTGTATATGGACAGTATCCCTGCCTGCTGCCTGTACTGACTATGGACAGTGTTCCTGCCTGTTGCCTAGACAATTGTGTTCGCTTTTGCTGACCAAATCCCTGCCTGCTGCCTGGACCAGTGCTATCCTCCTGTGGACAACTGTGCTATTAAAACCACAGGTAATCTTTTTTTTTTACCCTTTGCTCAGCAGAATGTATTTTGGGGTGTAATTCTTGGTATGTGCATGCTATGTGTCCCTAGAACACCTTACGGTGTTCCTTGTATGTGGCCAGGCTGTGTAAAAGTCTCACACGTGGGGTATCGCCATACTCAGTAGGAGTAGCAGAATGTATTTTAGGGTATCATTTTTGCTATGTACATGCTATGTGTTGTAAATATCTTATAAATGGACAACTTTGTGTAAAAAAAAAAATGCGTTTTCATTTTTTTTCCACATTTTCCAAAAACTTCTGGAAAAAAATGAACCGTTCAAAAGACTCATTATGCCTCATAGATTATACGTTGGGGTGTTAGCTTTCCAAAATGGGGTCATTTTGTGGGCTTTTCCTTTGTCCTGGTGCTCCAGGGCCTTCAAAAGTGTAATAGGTGGTTTAGAAATGAGATGTGTAATTTATGCTCCTAGAACACTTGATGGTGCTCCCTGCATGTTGGGCCTCTCTATGTGGCTAGGCTGTGAAAAAGTCCCACATGTGGTATCGCCATACTTAGGAGTAGGGATGAGCTTCGAGTTCGAGTTGAACTCATGTTCGACTGGAACATCAGCTGTTCGCAAGTTCGCCGAACAGCGAACAATTTGGGGTGTACGCAGCAAATTCGAATGCCGCGGAACACCCTTTAAAAGTCTATGGGAGAAATCAAAAGTGCTAATTTTAAAGGCTTATATGCAAGTTATTGTCATAAAAAGCATTTGGGGACCTGGGTCCTGCCCCAGGGGACATGGATCAATGCAAAAAACGGCTGTTTTTTCAGGAGCAGTGATTTTAATAATGCTTAAAGTCAAACAATAAAAGTGTAATATCCCTTTAAATTTTGTAGCTGGGGGGTGTCTATAGTATGCCTGTTAAGGGGCGCATGTTTCCCGTGTTCAGAACAGTCTGACAGCAAAATGACATTTCAAAGGAAAAAAAGTCATTTAAAACTACTCGCGGCTATTGCATTGCTGGTCCGACAATACACATAAAAGTTCATCGATAAAAACGGCATGGAAATTCACCACAGGGGAACCCCGAACCAAAATAAAAAAAAAAAAAAAAATGACGTGGGGGTCCCCCTAAATTCCATACCAGGCCCTTCAGGTCTGGTATGGATATTAAGGGGAACCCCGGCCAAAATTTAAAAAAAAAACGGCGTGGGGTTTCCCCCAAAAAATCCATACCAGACCCTTATCCGAGCACACAACCTGGCAGGCCGCAGGAAAAGAGGGGGGGATGAGAGAGTGCCCCCCCCCTCCTGAACCGTACCAGGCCACATGCCCTCAACATTGGGAGGGTGCTTTGGAGTAGCCCCCCAAAACACCTTGTCCCCATGTTGATGAGGACAAGGGCCTCATCCCCACAACCCTGGCCGGTGGTTGTGGGGTCTGCGGGCAGGGGGCTTATCGGAATCTGGAAGCCCCCTTTAACAAGGGGACCCCCAGATCCCGGCCCCCCCTGTGTGAAATGGTAAGGGGGTACAAAAGTACCCCTACCATTTCACTAAAAAACTGTCAAAAATGTTTAAAACAGTTTTTGACAATTCCTTTATTTAAATGCTTCTTCTTTCTTCTTTCTTCTATCCTCCTTCATCTTCTTCTTTTTCTTCTTCTTCTGGCTCTTCTGGTTCTTCCTCCGGTGTTCTTGTCCAGCATCTCCTCCGCGGCGTCTTCTATCTTCTTCTCCTCGGACCGCTCCGCACCCATGGCATGCCGGGAGGCTCCCGCTCTTCTCTTCATCTTCTTCTCTTCTTCATCTTCTTCTCTTCTTCATCTTCTTCTCCTCTTCATCTTCTTCTCCTCTTCATCTTCTTCTCCTCTTCATCTTCTTCTCTTCTTCATCTTCTTCTCTTCTTCATCTTCTTCTCCGGGCCGCTCCGCACCCATGCTGGCATGGTGGGAGGCTCCCGCTGTGTGACGCGTCTCCTCTTCTGACGGTTCTTAAATAATGGGGGCTGGGCCCGCCCCCTCTGATGCATGGTGACTTGACAAGACTTCTCTGTGACGTCACGGGGAATGCCACAGGGAAGTCCCGTCATGTCCCGTGCGTCATTATTTAAGAACCATCAGAAGAGGAGACGCATCACACAGCGGGAGCCTCCCACCATGCCAGCATGGGTGCGGAGCGGCAGGCAAATCGAGGAAAGCTGGAAGCCGCACACCGGTATAATGATGAAAGCTTTATTAGAAAAGCTGAATCATGAAGAAACACAAAACATAACAGCAGAAGCGTACAAAAACAGCTGACGTGTTTCACACTCACGATGAGTGCTTATTCATAGCTGGTGCGGAGCGGCCTGGAGAAGAAGATGAAGAAGAGAAGAGAAGATGAAGAAGAAGATGAAGAAGAGAAGAAGATGAAGAGAAGAGCGGGAGCCTCCCCCCATGCCATGGGTGCGGAGCGGTCTGAGGAGAAGAAGATAGAAGATGCCGCGGAGGAGATGCTGGACAAGAACACCGGAGGAAGAACCAGAAGAACACAAGGAGAAGGAGGCGCCTCTGGGTGCAGACGTTTAAAACAATTTATTAAAACAAAGCAACAAGTGGTATAGCACTCACATTTGCGTGGTCAATATAAAGCATAAAAGTGTCCCAGATCAATCCAGGGGGTTCGTGGAGTCATTTCATCTCTGCTGGTAGATGTAGGGGTCTGGGCGGTCTCACAGCGCTGGATATGCTCGGCCGAGCAGTAGAGACAGGCACCAGAGCGAGGCTTGAATGGCAGCCGATCCAGTCGAGGGATGATGATGTCACACGATGTGCGACGCGTTTCCTAAGCTGGCACGCCGTGAATGGTGTGACGGCGGCGCTCCTTTGTCAAGCTGATTGGCTGGGAGCTAGACAGGATGTTTTTATGCAAGACAGTGATGGGGAGGAGAGCGGAAGAGGGGGTGGTGAGGAAGGGAGGGGAGTGACCTTTGGTGTGGAAGTGTCAGCAATGTAAGAGAACGGGAAGAGACACAGCATGAGGGGAATGGGGCGGGGGATGATGCACAAAGGGGGGAGAAAGAGAATAAAGGGGGGAGGAAGACAAAGTAGTGAGAGGGATATGGGCAACATGTAATGGATATAGAAGAAGATGTAGAGAGAGAAAAGCAGAATAAAAGATAGAATGACAAAGATAGAGGTGGAAAAGTCGACTGTAAAATAAACAAAATAAACATGACTGAAATGGCATGTGTATAAGATAAATGGGAATATGAAAAGGATGCACCATGATTATATGTGTCTTGATTAGACTAAGAAAAAAAACAAAAAAACATGGGTAGACACATATACAAAAGCATGTGTATATAGCATGTGCTGCATGTCCGTTGGCGGGACAGGTCAAATTAATATCTGGATTATAGAGTAGAAGAGGAAAGTGACCAAATAAGAATGTATGGCATGTAAAAATACGGGTAGGTGGTATATGCATATGATGATGCGTATCCACAGAAATGATGCGGCAAAAAAAGGGGGGGGGGGGGAGGAAGGGGGATAGTAAATATGCCTACGCACACATATATATATATATACACATATACATATATATATACATATATATATACATACACATACCTCCACATGTATGTGCATGTACACACAAGGAGGAGGGGAAAGGGAGGGGAAAGGGAGGGCAAAGCCAGAAGAAGGGGGGGGAGGAAGGGGGATAGGGAGAGTGGGGGAGGGGAAAAGACAGGAGAGTAATAGGGGGTGAAGGAAGGGGAGGGGGGGGAAAGGACGAGAACCACTGTGTGCATTTCTACACACAGAGTCCAGGTGAAAGTGAGGAGGAGGAGACATATCTATATATTATCAACATATATGTAGGACAATAAAAACACATGATAAAACAATTAAATAAGAGGCTAATTTTGCCCCCTCATATGCGAACCTGGCCATGGGTTTTTGGGAACAACAGTACATTTACCAAAACAACCCCTATTCGGCCAATATCGTCTTTTTTGGCAGATATATTGACGATATAATAATTATTTGGGACGGACCCTCGGATCTCATTCCATCATTCACCACACATTGCAACAATAACAAGTACGGACTATCTTTTACATACGACCACAACCAGACTTCTCTAGCTTTTCTAGATCTGGAATTAAGACACGATAACCATGAGATATATGCTAAAAACTACACCAAGCCCACTAGTGGCAACTCATACCTCCATTTTAAGAGTTGCCACTATCCTCCGTGGATTAAAAATATCCCAAAAGGTCAATTCTGTAGATTGAGACAGAATTGCACCAGAAAAGCAGACTATGTTGATGCCAGTATTCACCTCAAAAAGAAGTTTTTCGAAAAAGGATATCCGGAAGATTTAGTGGAGACTGCTTACAACTTATACCTTCACGCAAAACCCACACGCAATAATACACCCCCCACCCATTGCCCCATCAGGTTCATCACCACCTTCCATTCTCAGCACAACAGGATGGAAAAGATTCTCCGAAAACATTGGGATATTCTCCAACAAGATCCCCACCTCAAATCCATCCTCCCCACGCACCCTCAGGTTACCTATCGTAGGGCCCCTAATCTCAAAAACAAAATTGCCCCCAGTAAACTCAAGACTACCCCGGCTTTCCCACCCATCACCCCACTCATTCCTCTAGTAGGGATGTTCCAATGCCGAAAAAAATTGTGCAAGACTTGCCATTTTGTCCATCACGGCCAAAAATCCTTTTCCACCAAAGGCCAGACTTACACCCTCAAAGATTTCTATAACTGTTCATCCGACTATGTTGTGTATGGCTTGATTTGTCCATGTGGTCTCATATATGTTGGCCGTACCATCCGGCCCCTGAGACAACGATTTGGAGAACACAGGAGATACATTGAGGGGGGCACTGACCCCCACAGTGTACCGAAACACTTCGCCACAGCCCACAAGGGCTCCACCATTGGACTATCCGTTTGGGTCATTGAACAGATCCCTAGGTCTCTCTCCCCTGCCGAAAGGTTCAAAAAATTATGTGCGAGAGAGACCTATTGGATCTATCGTCTAGATGTCCTCTCGCCCGGGGGAATAAACGAATGTATCGAAACCTCCACTATTCTGTGAGATTTATATCACATTAGCCAATAGGGTTCTTGTTTTCCCATCCTCCTACATATTCCCACTATCCTATTGATTTTAACATCATCACTATTGTTCTCATAACATTTTTTATCAGTTGCCATTCATGAGACTTCCATTCTGTGTTTTACTGTGAAACGAGGCCTCTTATTTAATTGTTTTATCATGTGTTTTTATTGTCCTACATATATGTTGATAATATATAGATATGTCTCCTCCTCCTCACTTTCACCTGGACTCTGTGTGTAGAAATGCACACAGTGGTTCTCGTCCTTTCCCCCCCCTCCCCTTCCTTCACCCCCTATTACTCTCCTGTCTTTTCCCCTCCCCCACTCTCCCTATCCCCCTTCCTCCCCCCCCCTTCTTCTGGCTTTGCCCTCCCTTTCCCCTCCTCCTTGTGTGTACATGCACATACATGTGGAGGTATGTGTATGTATATATATATGTATATATATATGTATATGTGTATATATATATATATGTGTGCGTAGGCATATTTACTATCCCCCTTCCTCCCCCCCCCCCCTTTTTTTGCCGCATCATTTGTGTGGATACGCATCATCATATGCATATACCACCTACCCGTATTTTTACATGCCATACATTCTTATTTGGTCACTTTCCTCTTCTACTCTATAATCCAGATATTAATTTGACCTGACCCGCCAACGGACATGCAGCACATGCTATATACACATGCTTTTGTATATGTGTCTACCCATGTTTTTTTGTTTTTTTCTTAGTCTAATCAAGACACATATAATCATGGTGCATCCTTTTCATATTCCCATTTATCTTATACACATGCCATTTCAGTCATGTTTATTTTGTTTATTTTACAGTCGACTTTTCCACCTCTATCTTTGTCATTCTATCTTTTATTCTGCTTTTCTCTCTCTACATCTTCTTCTATATCCATTACATGTTGCCCATATCCCTCTCACTACTTTGTCTTCCTCCCCCCTTTATTCTCTTTCTCCCCCCTTTGTGCATCATCCCCCGCCCCATTCCCCTCATGCTGTGTCTCTTCCCGTTCTCTTACATTGCTGACACTTCCACACCAAAGGTCACTCCCCTCCCTTCCTCACCACCCCCTCTTCCGCTCTCCTCCCCATCACTGTCTTGCATAAAAACATCCTGTCTAGCTCCCAGCCAATCAGCTTGACAAAGGAGCGCCGCCGTCACACCATTCACGGCGTGCCAGCTTAGGAAACGCGTCGCACATCGTGTGACGTCATCATCCCTTGACTGGATCGGCTGCCATTCAAGCCTCGCTCTGGTGCCTGTCTCTACTGCTCGGCCGAGCATATCCAGCGCTGTGAGACCGCCCAGACCCCTACATCTACCAGCAGAGATGAAATGACTCCACGAACCCCCTGGATTGATCTGGGACACTTTTATGCTTTATATTGACCACGCAAATGTGAGTGCTATACCACTTGTTGCTTTGTTTTAATAAATTGTTTTAAACGTCTGCACCCAGAGGCGCCTCCTTCTCCTTGTGTTTTGCAGTACCTTTGGGATAATGGCTTTCACTCCCACCAGAAGGCAGCCCTGAATGTGGACTCTACACATAACTTTTGCCCCCTTCACTTACTGTGTTACATTATGGACTCAGTTTTCATGCTATATTTATGAGATATATATATACAATGTTTTTTTATAACCCATCTTTGCACATTACTGTTATCTGGATATAGCTGTCATTACTTGCGCCGAATACTTGTTACACATTGAAGAACCAGAAGAGCCAGAAGAAGAAGAAAAAGAAGAAGATAAGGGAGGATAGAAGAAAGAAGAAAGAAGAAGCATTTAAATAAAGGAATTGTCAAAAACTGTTTTTAACATTTTTGACAGTTTTTTAGTGAAATGGTAGGGTTACCATTTCACACAGGGGGGGCCGGGATCTGGGGGTCCCCTTGTTAAAGGGGGCTTCCAGATTCCGATAAGCCCCCTGCCCACAGACCCCACAACCACCGGCCAGGGTTGTGGGGATGAGGCCCTTGTCCTCATCAACATGGGGACAAGGTGTTTTGGGGGGCTACCCCATAGCACCCTCCCAATGTTGAGGGCATGTGGCCTGGTATGGTTCAGAAGGGGGGGCGCTCTCTCGTCCCCCCTCTTTTCCTGCGGCCTGCCAGGTTGCGTACTCGGATAAGGGTCTGGTATGGATCTTTGGGGGGACCCCACGCCGTTTTTTTTTTTATTTTGGCGCGGGGCTCCCCTTAAAATCCATACCAGACCTGAAGGGTCTGGTATGGAATTAAGGGGGACCCCCACGTCATTTTTTTTTAAATTTTGGTTCGGGGTTCCCCTGTGGGGAATTTCCATGCCGTTTTTATCAATGAACTTTTATGTGTATTGTTGGACTGGCAATGCAATAGCCGCGAGTAGTTTTAAATTACTTTTTTTCTTTGAAATGTCATTTTGCTGTCAGACTGTTCTAAACACGGGAAACATGCGCCCCTTTACAGGCATACTATAGACACCCCCCAGCTATGAAATTTAAAGGGATATTACACTTTTATTGTTTGACTTTAAGCATTATTAAAATCACTGCTCCTGAAAAAACGGCCGTTTTTAAAACTTTTTTTTTGCATTGATCCATGTCCCCTGGGGCAGGACCCAGGTCCCCAAACACTTTTTATGACAATAACTTCCATATAAGCCTTTAAAATTAGCACTTTTGATTATTCATGTTCGTGTCCCATAGACTAACGGTGTTCACGTGTTCGAACAAACTTTTTTCCTGTTCGCATGTTCTGGTGCGAACCGAACAGGGGGGTGTTCGGCTCATCCCTACTTAGGAGGAGTAGAAGAATGTATTTTGGGGCATCATTTGTGGTATACACATGCCATGTGAGAGAAATAACCTATTACAATGACAATTTTGTGGGAGGAAAAAAAAATCTTCATTTTGCAAAGAATTGTGGGAAAAAATGACAACATCAAAAACATCACCATGCATCTTACTAAATACCTTGGAATGTCTACTTTCAAAAAAGGGGTCATTTGGGGGTATTTGTACTGTCCTGACTTGTTCGTGTCACAAGAAATGAGATAGGCCACCAGTACATCAGGTGTGATCAATTTTTTATGATTTGCACCACAACTTGTAGACTCTATAACTTTCACCCAGACCAAATAAAATCCACTAATTTTGGTTATTTTTACCAAAGATATGTAGCAGTATAAAGTATAAAGTGTGGCCAAAATTTATGAAGAAAAATTAATAATTTGCAAAATGTTATCACAGAAACTAATGTTTCTAACTAAACTAATGTTTTTGGTCTATTTTCATTTATAGCGCAAAAAATAAAAAACCCAGAGGTGATCAAATGGCACCAAAAGAAAGCTCTATTTGTATGAAAAAAAGGACAAAAAATTCATTTGGGTACAGTATTACATGACTGAGTAATTGTCATTCAAAGTGTGAGAGCACTGAAAGCTGAAAATTGGTCTGGTCACGAGGGGGGTTTAAGTGCCCAGTTGTCAAATGGTTAATAAATCTGCAAAAATGTCAACAATTCTGTGTTTCTCTGTCAATATGGGGTGCTGTGTGTACATTAATGAGGAAAAAAAATGAACTTAAATGATTTTAGCAAATGGCTGCAATATAACAAAGAGTGAAAAATTTAAGGGGGATCTGAATACTTTCCGTCCCCACTATATATATATATTTATTAATTATAGTGGGGACGGAAAGTATTCAGACCCCCTTAAATTTTTCACTCTTTGTTATATTGCAGCCATTTGCTAAAATAATTTAAGTTCATTTTTTTTCCCTTATTAATGGACGGGACCCAGCAGCTATCAAACACCAGCCAATGGGATGGGATCTGGGCGGGCCGCTACGTGTATGTGGCCCCGCCCCTTTTCTTAAGCAGCCCAATCATTGGCTGGTGTTTGATAGCTGCTGGGTCCCTCCCGCCCACCCCGGCCGGGTCCTGCCCACCCCCGACATTAAGCTCAATTCTGACAGCTCCTCTCTCCTCTGTTACTTGTAAGTTTCACACACATTTACACTCGGCTCAGTGTGAAACCTGTCAGTGCCACCTGCCAGTGCCATCTGTCAGTGCCACCTGCCAGTGACAACCAGTGCCATCTGCCAGTGACAACCAGTGCCACCTGCCAGTGACAACCAGTGCCATGTGCCACCGCCAATCAGTGCCACCTGCCAGTGCCAAAAGTGCCATCTGCCAGTTCCAAACCGGTGCCACCTGCCAGTGCCACTTGCCAGTGCCATCCAGTGTCACTGCCAAACAGTGCCACCTGCCACTGCCAACCAGTGCCACCTGCCACTGCCAACCAGTGCCACTGCCAACCAGTGCCACCTGCCAACCAGTGCCCCCTGCCAGTGCCAATCAGTGCCATCTGTCAGTTCCAAACCAGTGCCACCAGCCAGTGCCAGTCAGTGCCAACAAGTGCCACCTGCCTAAGCCAACCAGTGCCACATGCCTAAGCCAACCAGTGCTGTCAGTTCCAAACCAGTGCCACGTGCCACCTGCCAGTGCCAGCCAGTGCCACCTGCCAGTGCCAAACCAGTGCCACCTGCCAGTGCCAACCAGTGCCACCGGCCAGTGCCAGCCAGTGCCATCTGTCAGTTCCAAACCAGTGCCAACCAGTGCCAGCCAGTGCCACCTGCCAGTGCCAACCAGTACCACCTGCCAGAGCCAAACAGTGCCATCTGTTGCCAGCCTTACTCTTTCTGGCCAGCCGGTAACCCTGATGTAACAGCGTTATGTTGGATTTATTGACTGGGTGCTCCGTTGTGAGTTAGGGGGCCGAAAATTACTGGCCTTACCCCGGGAGCTGACAATCCATACCACTCTAAAAAAACTGGCTCCTAACTTTTTCAACTGGCTTCTAGATTCAAAGCAAATTTGGCAAGCCCTGGCCTATGATGAAAGGTACATCATTCCTACTGTTAAACACTGAGGTGGATCACTGATGTTTTGGGGATGTGTGAGCTACAAAGGCACAGGAAATTTGGTCAAAATTTATGGCAAGATGAATGCAGTATGTTATCAAAAAATACTGGAGGAACATTTGCATTCATCAGCAAGGAAGCTGCGCATGGGACATACTTGGACATTCCAACAGGACAATGATCCAAAACACAAGGCCAAGTCAACCTGTCATTGGCTACAGCAGAATAAAGTGAAGGTTCTGGAGTGGTTATCTCAGTCTCCTGACCTCAATATCATTGAGTCACTCTGGGGAGATCTCAAACGTGCAGTTCATGCAAGACAGCCCAAGAATGTACAGGAACTGGAGGCTTTTTGCCAAGAGGAATGGACAGCTTTACCACCTGAGACGATAAAGAGCCTCATCCACAAATAAACAAGGGGGCAGTATGTGCAGCTGCTGGCTTTTAATTTTTGCAGCGGTGGGCGGACCTCCGCTTTAAGCGTAAACCTGCAATAAGGAGCTTGGCAGAAAATCGGTCTTGGTGATACTGAGCACCATCAGTTGGTGATACCCCTTCTACAAAAAAAAGATATGCGAAGCTGACAGCACTAGCGTAATCACAAAATGCACATAAAATACAGTGCCTTGAAAAAGTATTTATACCCCTTGAAATTTTCCACATTTTGTCATGTTACAACCAAAAAGTTAATGTATTTTATTGATAATTTATGTAATAGACCAACACAAAGTGGCGCATAATTGTGAAGTGGAAGGAAAATGATAAATGGTTTTCAAATTTTTTTTACAAATAAAAAGCTGAAAAGTATGGCATGCATTTGTATTCAGCCCCCTTTACTCTGATACCCCTAACTAAAATCTAGTGGAACCAATCGCCTTCAGAAGTCACCTAATTAGTAAATAGAGTCCACCTGTGTGTAATTTAATCTCAGTATAAATACAGCTGTTCTGTGAAGCCCTCAGAGGTTTGTTAGAGAACCGTAGTGAACAAACAGCATCATGAAGACCAAGGAACACACTAGCCAGGTCAGGGATAAAGTTGCAGAGAAGTTTAAAGCAGGGTTAGGTTATAAAAAAGTATCCCAAGCTAATGGAGCACTGTTCAAAACATCATAAAAGTGGAAAGAGTATGGCACAACTGCAAACCTACCAACACATGACCTTCCACCTAAACTGACAGGCCGGGCAAGAAAAGCATTTATCAGAGAAGTAGCCAAGAGGCCCATGGTAACTCTGGAGGAGCTGCAGAGATCCACAGCTCAGGTGGGAGAATCTGTCCACAGGACAACTATTAGTTGTGCACTCCACAATACTGGTCCTTATGGAAGACTTATGGAGTGGCAAAAGGAAAGCCATTGTTGAAAGAAAGCCATAAGAAGTCCCATTTGCAGTTTGCGAGAAGCCATGTAGGGGACACAGCAAACATGTGGAAGAAGGTGCTCTGGTAAGATGAGACCAAAATTAAACTTTTTGGCCTAAAAGCAAAACGCTACGTGTGGCAGAAAACTAACACTGAACACACCACCCCCACCGTGAAACATGGTGGTGGCAACATCATGTTGTGGGGATGCTTTTCTTCAGCAGAACAAGGGAAGCTGGTCAGAGTTAAAGGGAAGATGGATGGAGCCAAATACAGGGCAATTTTAGAAGAAAACCTGTTATGCCGCGTACACACGGTCGGACTTTTCGTCTACAAAAGTCCGAAAGCCCGTCCGACAGACTTTCGGCGGACTTTTGGCGGACTTGCGGCGGACTTGCGGCAGACTTTCTAACGAACGGACTTGCCTACACACGATCATACAAAAGTTCGACAGCCTAGTACGCGGTGACGTACACCAAGTCCGACGAGACTATAAAACGGAAGTTCACTAGCCCATACGACACCCTTTGGGCTCCTTCTGCTAATCTCGTGTTTATCTCGTGTTAGTAGAAGTTTGGTGAGAGACGATTCGCGCTTGTGAGACTCGTATTTTTCAGTTAGTTTTAACTGTTGTTCAGTCTGTGCTTGTGAGGTTTGTATCTGCTTTTCAGTGCGTTTGGTCAGTTGGCATTGAGAAATCTTTGTTTTATTGTCCGCTCATTCCTGATTTTCAGGTCGCTCTTCACAGGCCTGCGTTCTGTTAAGTGCGTTCTGACCAGCCGACCATTTTGAAGCCATGTTACCTGTACGTACTAGTCATCGAGCTCGTGCATTGTATGTGCTTGGTGCTGTAGTTCATTCTTCAGCCCAAGACCAGTCCATGAACAGGGCGAGGAGGAGTTCTTGGACCAAGAATTGATTGCTCCAGCGTGACCAGTTCTGTCACATGCCATTGCTCCGTGAGATCTGTGAGAATAATCCTGAGGATTTCGGGAACTTTCTCCGGATGACGAACCCCGTTTTTGACCGTTTGTTGGCTTTGCTGACCCCCTATATCAGCAGGCAGGATACCTGCATGAGGCAAGCCATCACTCCGGAGCAGAGGCTAGTTGCCACGTTGCGGTACTTGGCGAAAGGGAAAAGCCTGCAGGACCTCAAGTTCTCGACAGGCATCTCCCCCCAGGCTCTGGGGATCATTATCCCAGAGACCTGTTCTGCCATCATCCAGGTCCTGCAGAAGGACTATATTAAGGTAAGAATTTTTTCTTTTATTAGCATCACATGTTATTTTATTTAATCTTTGATAATGTAATGTATTTCTTAACTCAAACACTACTTACCATCATTGCAATATAGTGTGAATGTCCCCTTTTTCTCCTCATGCATGCTGTAATTTTTTCCTGTTCTTTTTTGTCATGCATGTATATTTGCCTTCACTAACCTCCCCAGCATACAATGCTGGGCACATATCCACCTAGTCTACTCAGTTTGAATGTATTTAGTCAGCTGCATTGTATTTTGTTTCCCCTAAACTCCATCCAAATAGTGTGCGTGTCATAAACTGGATTTCCAACCCCCCCCCCCAAACTCCATCCAAATAGTGTGCGTGTAATTAACTTGATTTCCAAACCCCTCCCCCCCTAAACTCCATCCAAATAGTGTGCGTGTAATTAACTTGATTTCCAAACCCCTCCCCCCCTAAACTCCATCCAAATAGTGTGCGTGTAATTAACTTGATTTCCAAACCCCTCCCCCCCAAACTCCATCCAAATAGTGTGCGTGTAATTAACTTGATTTCCAAACCTCCCCCCCCCTAAACTCCATCCAAATAGTGTGCGTGTAATTAACTTGATTTCCAAACCCCTCCCCCCCAAACTCCATCCAAATAGTGTGCATGTAATTAACTTGATTTCCAAACCCCTCCCCCCCAAACTCCATCCAAATAGTGTGCGTGTAATTAACTTGATTTCCAAACCCCTCCCCCCTAAACTCCATCCAAATAGTGTGCGTGTAATTAACTTGATTTCCAAACCCCCCCCCCCCTAAACTCCATCCAAATAGTGTGCGTGTCATTACCTAGATTTCCAAACCCCCCTAATAATTTTCTATAATGTTCTGTGGTGTTGATTTTTACAAAGCAAATATATGTTGCACTTTGCAAAATGCATTTGCACTCTGCAAGTGCATTTGCTCCAGGGCTTTAGTAAATGAGCAGAAGCTCTGCTGATTTCCATCATCCAATCATGTGCAAGCCACAAAGTGTTTGGATTACTTGCCCTTGCATGTGATTGGGTACTCCTTGCAACATGAAGCCTTTTTACCTTACCTCATTTACTAAGCTGTGGAGCAACTGCACTTTTCAAACTGCACAGTCTTGTAGCCTTTAGTCAATAAAACCCTGCGTGTCCTTAAACTTTTAATTTATAATTTCACCACCCCCTAAAATGTAACAATCTGATAAGTGTGCCTTTCCATATTATTTTTTCAAGAAGATGTTATACAGATGCTGGGCAATAATGTTTTAAGTGTATAATGTTCTTGCAATGTTCTTTTCTAAATTACTGAGTTTTGTTTTCTTGTTTGATTCCCCAGTTTCCTTCAATGCCACAGGAATGGCAGACTGTGGCATCCCATTTTGCCACCCGTTGGGACTTTCCCAATTGTGGAGGGGCTATATAGATAGGAAACATGTCCACATCGTGCCACCACCACATTCTGGGTCATACTATTTTAATTATAAGGGGTTCCATAGTATTGTCTTAATGGCGGTGGTGTCGGCACAATATGAATTTCTCTATGTGGACGTGGGGAAGAATGGCCGGATGTTGGATGGAGGAGTATTTGCCCAGACGGAGTTCTGCCAGTGTCTCCAGAGTGGTGGCCTGGGATTGCCACCTGATGCGGATAACGTGGAAGGACTCCCCTTTGTCTTCATAACAGATGAAGCCTTCGCTCTGAGCAAGCACCTCATGAGGCCATTCCCCCAAAGAACCCTCACCCCGGAGAGGAGGGTTTTTAATTTCCGGCTGGCCAGAGCGAGAAGAGTTGTTGAGAATGCTTTTGGGATTCTGGCCAGCCGGTTCCACCTGTTTCAAATATCCATTAACTTGGCGGAATACAAACTTAATTTCATCATTTTAGCGTGCTGCATCCTGCACAACTTTTTGCACAAACATTCAACAAATTATATTGTGCCATTTGGGCCTGAGGCCGGACTTATTAGTGACAATCTGACGGGCCTGGATACTGTCCGTACTGGCTTGGCCCCCCAAAGTGCCCGTCAAGTTTGAGAGCAATATGTAAATTATTTTATGGGTAGGGGGCCATTGCAATGCCCCAGGATATTTAAATTCTCCAAATTAAAAATCTTGATGAAATATTGAATTATATTTATTGCTTGCCTTTCTTTTTGGCTTTCTCCTAGGTTATGGTAGAGCATTTGTAGTGCCAAGTGTATTTTCCTTGACTAAATAAGCACCATTGTCACTGTAAACAACTATTTTAAATTTAAACAAACTGATACTGAGCATTGAAATAACAAACCACACATTTAGTTAATTACTAAACAGATGTTTTAATATTCTGTATACATTCACTTATGCACTTATGCATTAGTAAAAAATGTTGATAGTCAAAACAAATCTATATATTTACAAATTTTGAACAATATAATTAGGTTTTTTTTTTTTTTTTATTTTAAAATATATATTTTTTGGGGTTCTAACAAACAGGCCTCTTTTTTATTTATTTATTTATTTTTAAAAACAGCCCTCTTTTTTTTTTTTTTTTTTTTTTATTGGTTTTTTAAAAACAGGCCTCTTTTTTTTTTTTTTTTTTTTCTTTTTTTTGGTTTTTTAAAAACAGGCCTCTTTTTTTTTTCTTTTTAAAGACAGGCCTTTTTTTTTGTTTTTTTAAAAACAGGCCTCTATTTTTAAAATTTAAAAATAAAAATTTTTTTTTTTTTTGGGAAAACAGGCCTCTATTTTTTATTTTTTTTTTTTAAACTTTTTTTTTTTTTTTTTGGAAAACAGGCCTCTATTTTTGTTTTTTTACTCGTACAGTAAAGAAAAGCACATGGAGCAGTATACAAGGTAATAAACAGAAGATGAACACACGACAAGTACTTACATTTTTTCAGCACTTTACGGATCTGTCTGTACTGATCCGGCTCCTGGAGTTTGAGGTCGGACCATCTTTTCCGAATCTGATCTTTCGAGCGCCGTACCCCAAAAGAAACATGTAATGTCTTCACCACCTTCGCCATTATTTTTGCTTTTCTCAAATTTGGCCAGGCGTACGGTCCATACTTCCCATCATAGTCCTTTTTTTTCAGAATTGCCACCATTTCCACCATCTCTTTAAAGGACATATTGGAGGCCTTAAATCTCGGCTTCCCAGATCGTGACGTTCCGGCCTCCGGGCTTTCGTCGCTACCTGAGGTAGTACACGCCTGATGTGTCTCCGCCATTATTCATCCCACTACGCACCGTAGAAAGAATGGGCGGAGAATATGAGTTAAAATCGAACGTCAGGGGCGGGCGACGCAGGCGGAGTTTCACACATGCGCAGTGTATAAAGAGGGGTCTTGCGCACATGTCGTACGTACGTTCTGTGCGTAGAGTCAAGGGGCGGAGAATCTGATTTAAAATTGAACGTCAGGGGCGGGCGACGCAGGCGGAGTTTCACACATGCGCAGTGTATAAAGAGGGGTCTTGCGCACGTGTCGTACGTACGTTCTGTGCATAGAGTCAAGGGGCGGAGAATCTGAGTTAAAATTGAACGTCAGGGGCGGGCGACGCAGGCGGAGTTTCACACATGCGCAGTGTATAAAGAGGGGTCTTGCGCACGTGTCGTACGTACGTTCTGTGCGTAGAGTCAAGGGGCGGAGAATCTGAGTTAAAATTGAACGTCAGGGGCGGGCGACGCAGGTGGAGTTTCACACATGCGCAGTGTATAAAGAGGGGTCTTGTGCACGTGTCGTACGTACGTACGTTCTGTGCGTAGAGTCAAGGGCGGGGTATATGCGTAAAGAAAAAGAACGTCAGGGGCGGGCCAAGCAGGCGGAGTATTACGCATGTGCAGTGTATAAAACGTTGTTACGTATTGTGTTGTACGTACGTTCTGTGCGTAGGTGATAGTGGACCGGGACGCTACAAAACGAAGGTAATTTTAAATTTATAAATTTGGTCAAAACTTTGTAGCAAGCAGCCTATATGGCTTGACAGATTGGAGACGTTGTTAAAGAAAATTGGGATCTTGAGGAACATGTATAAGAGGGAACATAACAAGATCCAGGAATCCATGAGATCAGGAGCATCAGCAGATGATGTATATGTACCCAGGCTGTGGTACTACAATAAACTACGGTTTCTTGATGACCAGACTGAAGCCAGGGCATCACTTTCTACCCTTCCCTCCACCCTTCCATGCACTCTTCCATGCACCCTTCCCTCCACCCCAGCAGAGGCTGATGAGGACCAAGCTGGGTCTTCCATCCTGGAAGAACCGGATATGACCATCTGGAGTCAGGTAAATTAATTTCACAAATATTTACTCTCCTAATATTAATGATGTTAACTGGATGTTATAATTGATTAAAATAATTTTCTCCTAAAAATGATGTATACGTTGACAGTAGTGGCCAAATATGTTTGTCACCTGCTTAAAAAAATTATGGTGTCTGATTTCTAGACTCTTTTATTAAGAGATGTATTCACACTGAACTTGCAAGTCATGATAAGCAAATTGTGTGTCATTGATGAACCCAAAAAAAAAACCTAAAACTATGTCCCTTTTTTATACACAGGATGAGGGCAGCCAGCAGGAATGTGGGGAAAGTGGCAGGCAGGAGGAGACCGGGCCCATGGACAGCCTGGAGGAGGCCGGATACAGCGTCATCCTGGAGGAGGCCGGACCCAGTGTCATCCTGGAGGAGGCCGGACCCAGTGTCATCCTGGAGGAGGCCGGACCCAGTGTCATCCTGGAGGAGGTGGCTGGGCCCAGTAGGAGCCTGACACAATCACAAGTGCCTCCCCTCCGCCTTCCAAAAAACAGGGCCAGGAAGGGGACGGTGACACAGGAGGCATCCCTGTGCCATGCGAGAGGCCACCAATTTTTTGAGGAGCCCCCCCGAAGCTGAAGAGGCCTATGGGTGCTACTTAGCCAGCAGGCTGCTTCAAATGGAGTGGGGCCAACGCCTCATTTGTGAGAGACTGTTTGGGGAAACAATACACAAGGGGCTGCAGGGCAAGCTAACCAGCAACACACAATTACATGAGGCAGCCCCCCCTCCTCCTTCTCCTCCTCCTGCCACAACTCAAACACCAGAGCCACAGCCTCCAAAGAAGGCTGCAGGGAAGGCTGCAGGGAAGGGTGCAGGGCAGCATGGAGGAAAGGCTGCAGGGAAGAGAAGAAAGTGATGACCTGGGTTCAGTCTGGTCTGACAGAAGACGCAGGCTGTTGTAGTACCACAGTCTGGGGACATCTATATCATCTGCTGCTGCTGTTGATCTCTGGGATTCCTGGACCAGATTGTGCTCCCTCTTATATGGACTCCTCAAGATCCCAATTTTCTTGTCCACAGACTTTTTCCAGCGTTGACTTCCTCTTTATTTTCTTTAGACCATAAATAAATGGATATTTGAGTTTATGAAAAGACTTTATGTGTTTTAATTTAAATCATTGATTTAGACACAATGTCAAATTAACAAGGGACAACAATCTCCTTGAGGTTGCAAAAACACACAAAAAAATGTTCTAGTGGTAACTTAAAAAAAAATAAATTATACATAACCAAAAAAGGTTCTTTGTGTTAACTTTATATACAAAAGAAAAAAACACAATAAACAAAAAAAATGGTTCTTTGTGGTAAGTTAAAACAAACAACATTAAAAACAAACAAAAATGAAAGAAAAATGTATTTGTGTTCAATTTAAGAACTACAAAACTAAAAAAAAAAAAAAAAAAAAAAAAATGGTTCTTTGTGGTAATTTTACAAACCCAAAAAACAAAAAAAACAAGAAAGGTAGATAAAGATAAAATAAGTTCGACAACAATCATAAAATAAACATCTAGAGAAAATCTAAAATAAAAGATGACTCCCCCCAAAAAAACAAGTGTAAAAATTATTATTAGTATGGAGACATTGTTTTTAAAAATAATACTATATCATTCATGAGATCAAAGAGAAAAAGAATCCAGAAATCAGTTTGGGAGAACTCTGTTTGAATATGAACAGCAAAACATCTTCGTTCTTATAGCATTATTAAAGAAGACATTAATGCGCTGCATTCAACGATCACAGAATTTGCAGCGTGAGGAATGTGCTACCTACAATACGAACACTAGTTTTACTAGACCGAGTGCTTCCGTTCAGTTTTTGCTTATGAGCATGCGTCGTTTTTTTGTCCGTCGGACTAGCATACAGACGAGCGGATTTCTGGGTCCGGCGTAGTTACGACGTAAAGATTTGAAGCATGTTTCAAATCTAAAGTCCGTCAGATTTGCGGCTGGAAAAGTCCGCTGAAAGTCCGGGGAAGCCCACACACGATCGGATTGTCAGCCAGCTTTAGTCCATCGGCGTCCGTCGGACTTTTGTAGACGAAAAGTCCGACCGTGTGTACGCGGCATTAGAGTCTGCAAAAGTCTTGAGACTGGGGTGGAGGTTCACCTTCCAGCAGGACAACGACCCTAAACATACAGCCAGAGCTACAATGGAATGGTTTAGGTCAAAGCATATTCATGTGTTAGAATGGCCCAGTCAAAGTCCAGATCTAAATCCAGTTGAGAATATGTGGCAAGACTTGAACATTGCTGTTCACAGACGCTCTCCATCCAATCTGACAGAGTTCGAGCTATTTTGTAAAGAAGAATGGGCAAAAATGTCACTCTCTAGATGTGCAAATCTGGTAGAGACATCCCCAAAAAGACTTGCAGTTGTAATTGCAGCGAAAGGTGGTTCTACAAAGTATTGACTGAATACAAATGCACACCACACTTTTCACAGATTTATTTGTAAAAAAATTTGAAAACCATTTATTATTTTCCTTTTACTTCACAATTATGTGCCACTTGTTGGTCTATCACATGAAATCACCAATAAAATACATTTACATATTTGGTTGTAACATGACAAAATGTGTAAAATTTCAATTTTCATGCTGTGATTGGACATGTTTAAAGAGCTACGTCATTGGCTCTTTTACAGAGATCAGTTTGCGCTGTGTCCTAGGGACACGGCACGACTGTGATCGCTGCGCTACATGCCCCTGCCAAGCCCAGGCTTCTCCTTCTTTTTCCTCCTCCATCTGGCACAACTTCCTCCTGGGACTTATAGTACCACCAAGTCTCTCAGTTTAAAATCTCCAGATGGGCACTACATCCCCCACAAATCCCTGCAGCTCCCAGCAGCCCTTCACAGCTCCCTGGGTGAGCTTTCTCTCCCCAGGATATTCTGCCACCAATCCTTGCCCTCCTGCTGTCTGAGTGGTAGGTGGGACCGCCATCCAGCAGCCGCAAAGTCCTTCTTTCTCCTCTTCTCTAGCGCAGCAGCTCTGGCAGGGAGAAGTAGAGAGTGTGCAGGGTAAGCTGTGTGTCACGACCCATCATGCAGAGGGACAAAGCAGCACCACTGCCCAGGCTGCAAAAGCAGTAATGTATTCAAAAAACAGTACAGGGATTTAACCGCTTTAAGACCAGGCCTTTTTTTGACACTTGTTGCTTACAAGTTAAAATCTGTATGTTTTGCTAGAAAATTACATAGAACCCCCAAACATTATATATATTTTTAGCAGAGACTCTAAAGAATAAAATGGTGGTCGTTGCAATATTTTATGTCACACTGTATTTGCGCAGCGGTCTTTTAACCACTTCAATACCGGCGTATAGACATATGACGTCCACAGATGGGATCTCCCATCCTGGGTGGACGTTATATGACAGCCTCGGGTTCCCGGCCGTCTAGGAGGCGCGCGCCCCCCGCGTTGCTCGGGACCCGGTGCGTGTGCCCGGCGGCCGCGATGTCCGCCGAGCACCTGCGATTGCCCGTTAACCGGGCCGGTTAACACACAGATCCACGTCCTGTCAGGTGAGAGGAGAGAGATCTGTGTTCCCAGTACAGCGGAACACTGATCAGTCTTCTCCCCTTGTACGTCCCCGCCCCCTACAGTTAGAAGCATTCCCTAGGAAACACATTTAATCCCTTGTGTCCCCCTAGTGGTTAACCCCTTCCCTGCCTGTCACATTTACACAGTAATCAATGCAATTTTATAGCATTGATCGCTGTATAAATGTGAATGGTCCCAAAAATGTGTCAAAAGTGTCCGATGTGTCCGCCATAATGTCGCAGTCACGGAAAAAAATCGCGATCGCCGCTATTACTAGTAAAAAAAATAAATAAATCATTTTTTTTAAAAAATGCCATAAATCTATCCCGTATTTTGTAGACGCTATAACTTTTGCGCAAACCAATTAATATACGCTTATTGCGTTTTTTTTTTACCAAAAATATGTAGAAGAATACATATCGGCCGAAAATGTGTTTTTTTAAAAAAAAAATTGGGATATTTATTTTAGCAAAAAGTAAAAAATATTGTGTTTTTTTCAAAATTGTCACTCTTCTTTTGTTTATAGCGCAAAAAATAAAAATCGCAGAGGTGATCAAATACCACCAAAAGAAAGCTCTATTTGTGGGAAAAAAAGGACGTCAATTTTGTTTGGGTACAGCATCACGCGACCGCGCAATTGTCGTTTAAAGTGCGACAGCACTGAAAACTAAAAATTGGTCTGGGAAGGAAGGGGTGAAAATGCCCTGTATTGAACCGGTTAAACGCAATTTTTTGGGGAAAAATACACTTCAATTAATTTAAAAAAAACAGTAAAGTTAGCCCAATTTTTTTTTGTATAATGTGAAAGATGATGTTATGTCGAGTAAATAGATAACTAATATGTCAAGCTTTGAAATTGCGCAAACTCATGAAATGGCGCCAAACTTCGGTACTTAAAAATCTCCATAGGCAACGCTTTAAAAATACATTTTATGGTTACCCATTTAGGGTTCCAGAGGAGGTCTTGTGCTAGAATAATTTATCTCACTCTAAGGCCCCTTTCACACTGGGGCGGTGGGGGCGTCGGCGGTAAAACAGCGCTATTTTTAGAGCTGCTTTACCGTCATTTTTGCTGTGGTATCCGGCCACTAGCGGTGCGGTTCTAACCCCTGCTGGCGGCCGAAAAAGGGATAAAACCGCTCGCATAGCGCGACTATAGCCGCGGTATTGCCGCAGTATAGCCGCGCTGCCCCATTGATTTTAATGGGAAGGAGCGGTTTAGGAGCGGTGAATACACCGCTCCAAAGATGCGGTTTGCAGGAGTTTTTTTGCCAGCGCACCGCTTCACCGCTTCAGTGTGAAAGCCCTCGGGCTTTCACACTGAACAAACAGTAGCAGCTGTTTTGGGTCGGTTTGCAGGCGGTATTTTTAGCGCAATAACGCCTGCAAACCGCCCCAGTGTGAAAGGGCTCTAACAATCGTGGCGATACCTCACATGTGTGGTTTGGACACTGTTTACATTTGCGGGCGTGACTTGCATATGCGCTCATGAGCACGGAGGGATGGGGGGCTTTAAAAAAAAAAAAAAAAAGATTCTCTTATTTTTTTTTACACTGTCACTTTAACCACTTCAGCCCCGGACCATTTTGCTGCCCAAAGACCAGAGCACTTTTTTGCGATTCGGCACTGCGTCGCTTTAACTGACAATTGCGTGGTCGTGCGACGTGGCTCCCAAACAAAATTGACGTCCTTTTTTTCCCACAAATAGAGCTTTCTTTTGGTGGTATTTGATCACCTCTGCGGTTTTTATTTTTTGCGCTATAAACAAAAATAAAGTAAAATATTTTTTACATTTTGCTATAATAAATATCCCCAAAAAATATAAAAAAAACATTTTTTTTCCTCAGTTTAGGCCGATATGTATTCTTCTACATATTTCTGGTAAAAAAAAAAAATGTCCCCCGCAGTGTCCGTGGGCTCTGTCCTCCTCCGAAGCCTCTCCGTGCCAGGCTCCGTTCCCTGCGAGCGTCGCGACGCACGGGGGCGGAGCCTGGCGGCAAATTAAAAAAAATGTAAAAATCATAACACATACAGTACTGTAATCTTACAGATTACAGTACTGTATGAAATTATTTCACATCCCTTTTGTCCCCAGTGCTTTGGCCCATGCCCTGCATGCAGTTTTTTATTACATATACTGTTCTTTCTGCCTGGAAACTGGAGATTGTCCATAGCAACCAAAAAGTGTCCCTTTACGTCAAAAGTGGTTTTAGACCAGCTAGAAAACAGCGATAGTAAATTAGAACACTTGCAGAATTGAGCGATAGTGAATCGTGGGGAAATTTATTTTATTATTATTATTATTTTTTTTTTTTTAATTATTTATTTTTATTGATTATATTAAAATTTATGTTTTTGTGTTTCAAACTTTATCATACCCGGGATATTTACTAGACTCTTGGTGGACAGATTTAAGTGTGTTATTGTTAAGAATTACAGACCTGCAATATAAAGCGCCAATTTTCCATGCAAAATAATTGTACCGCTTTCAGCACTTAAAATCCGAAATAATCATACCGCCAGGGAGGTTAACCACCATGGGGCTAGGGAGGGGTTAAGTGTGTCCCACATCACTGATCACCGCTCCCAAT
This sequence comes from Aquarana catesbeiana, assembly GCF_042186555.1. NCBI lineage: Eukaryota > Metazoa > Chordata > Amphibia > Anura > Ranidae > Aquarana > Aquarana catesbeiana. The sequence goes on from NC_133334.1 coordinate 111,734,052, forward strand.
TACAGGGAGCTGTGATCAGTGACATTGTCACTAGGCAGTATGGGGAGATGCTTGTTTACATTAGCATCTCCCTGTTCTTCCTCTCCGTGAGACGATCGCGGGTATCCCCGCAGACATCGAGCCTGCGGGACCCGCGATCCTACTCACGGAGCTCACGGTGGGAGCGTGCGCGTGCCGTCGGTGGCATGCACGCGATGGCACGGCGGCAAAATTCAAAGGGACGTACAGGTACGCCCATTTGCGCAGCCTGGCCATTCTGCCGACGTACAAGTACATGCGGCGGTCGGTAAGCAGTTAAATTACTATTTAATTATTTACTATTTAATTTATTTAATTAATTACTATTTTTTTATCACTATTATTGCTGTCACAAGGAATGTAAACATCCCTGTGTCAGTAATAGTCACGTGTCAGGTATTTTTTTGGAGGATATGACTAAATAATTGATAAAAACACCGGGGTTAGTAGTCAAGGATTACAGCTTATAGCGAATCAAAAACCCGTCTCATCAGGGTGGGGTCCCTCAACAGAATTTAAATACTCAAATTTGAATCTGAGGGTCAAGAGACCACCCAAATAAGTATCTGTAAAGTAGAGCTGGGCAATTTTCTCAAAAAAAAAAAAAAAATCTGCGATTTAAAAAAAAAAAAAAAAAAAAACTTGATTCACGATTTGAATCGAGTTTTTTTTTTTTTGGACACCGCGTTGGTCATGAGGAGCTGAGGGCAGGAGTTTTTAGGCGAGGCCGCGGCTTCGGCCTAGTCCGCTGAGTCCGGCCTTGCGGACTAGGCCGAAGCTGCGGCCTCACCTAAAAACTCCTGCCTGCAGCTCCTCAGGACCGGCGCGGTGTCAGCGCTGGTCCTGGTGAAAAGAAAAAAAAAAAAAAAAAATCTAAAAAAAAATCAATTTGCTGAAATTTTGAATCGATTTGACCTCTCAACTCGATTCAAGATTCAAATCGATTTTTTCCCCAGCCCTACTGTAAAGTAAGTGCCAACTGCAGCATTTTTGAGGTTTTTCGTTTGGGGGGGGGGGGATCTGGGGTCTATAAGGCCCCAAATCCCTCCTTTGCATTTAAAAGTAGTCAAAAAGCCAAGATTGGTGTTTTTGAATGCTGACTTTTTTTTTAAAGTTGGTGCTGTTGGCTGTCGAGTAAACCGGAAGTGACGTTGTGACGCTGCTTCGGGGGTTACTATATCCTAAGAGACATGATGAAAGCCGATTCTGGCTTTGTTTGGGTATCCCTCCAGCTGGCAGATGTGCCGGCTGGTCGCTGGGGCCTCCTGGTGGGACGGAGAGCCCAGACATAGCGGCGATGGGGACGTCCCCTCCCGCTGCTTGTGATAACAATTGAGCGGCTGCTTAGCCGCATTGTTTGTTATCACAAGAAAGCCGACCGTCGGCTCTAAAAAAACAGTAGCGGGGTGATGCCTGCAGCTGCATATCACCCCGGTACAGCCACTTGTAGCAGAATAACGTACAGGTATGCGATTTTGCATCAAGTGGTTAAAATGCAACTACTATAAGTACTTAAATTTGGCTTACTATCAGCCTCGTAGGTTGCTGGTCACAGACTGGAGCAATGTGTCCCATGTTTCCAAATGCAACATTGAACAGTAAGGTTTCCATTTTATGAGGCCCGTTCTCATCTGAGTGATGTGCTGTCATCCCAGAGAAGTACAGACACTTCTTTGGGGCAGGATCACATGTTTTTAGCCCAACAGAAATAAATTGGAGCACCTGAAAAACACACTTAACACGTGTTTTTATGCCTAATAGCCAGTCTCCTCCTCCAAGTAACCTCCTTCCAATTGGCTGAAACAAAAACCCTTACACCTGAACATGCATGAAAATCACATATAAACACAACTGAAGAAGCCGACACTCACGTGTGCACCTAGCTTTAGCACAGTGGCGTAGCGTGGGGGGTGCGGGGTGTGCCGTGGCCCCGGGCGCGACATTTAGGGGGGCGCAATTTCGTGCCAGTAGTGTCACTACTGGCTGCCTCCTCCTAATTTAATTTCCTGTGTCCCCCACGCTCCGCCGCCATGTCCAGTGTTTGGCGCCCTGTGATTGGGCGTATGGGGGTCATGTGCGGCGTGGGGCTGGCCTATCCGCGATCACGGTTGCTCCTGAAGTCCCACCTCCGCACATGACCCCCATATGCCCAATCACAGTGCGCCGGGAAACAATGAATATGGCGGCCGGAGCGCAGGGGAGAAGAGCACTGGAGAGTGTGAGCCGCCGGGGCAGCTGTCTTCTCCTCCTCCTCCTATCCTCCAGACCGATGCAAGACACCGATACAAGAAGGTGAGGAATGGATAAACACGGCGGGGGGGCGGGGGCTAGAAAAGAGACAGGCGCCGTATATGTAGTGTCAGTATAGGAAGACTAGGCAGGACAGTATAGTGTACAGTGTAGTATAGTGGTCAGTATAGTATAGTGGACAGTGTAGTATTGTGGTCAGTATAGTGTAGTGGACAGTGTAGTATTGTGGTCAGTATAGTGTAGTGGTCAGTATAGTGTAGTGGACAGTGTAGTATTGTGGTCAGTATAGTGTAGTGGTCAGTATAGTGTAGTGGACAGTGTAGTGTAGTGGTCAGTATAGTGTAGTGGACAGTGTAGTGTAGTGGACAGTGTAGTATTGTGGTCAGTATAGTGTAGTGGTCAGTGTAGTATAGTGGTCAGTATAGTGTAGTGGACAGTGTAGTATAGTGGTCAGTGTAGTGGACAGTGTAGTGTAGTGGACAGTGTAGTATAGTGGTCAGTGTAGTATAGTGGTCAGTGTAGTATAGTATAGTGGTCAGTGTAGTATAGTGGTCAGTGTAGTGTAGTGTAGTGGACAGTGTAGTGTAGTGGACAGTGTAGTGGTCAGTGTAGTGTAGTGGACAGTGTAGTATTGTGGTCAGTGTAGTGTAGTGGACAGTGTAGTGTAGTGGTCAGTATAGTGTAGTGGACAGTGTAGTATAGTGGTCAGTGTAGTGTAGTGGACAGTGTAGTATAGTGGTCAGTATAGTGTAGTGGTCAGTGTAGTGTAGTGTAGTGGTCAGTGTAGTATAGTGGTCAGTATAGTGTAGTGGACAGTGTAGTGTAGTGGACAGTGTAGTGGTCAGTGTAGTGGTCAGTGTAGTGTAGTGGACAGTGTAGTATTGTGGTCAGTGTAGTGTAGTGGACAGTGTAGTATAGTGGTCAGTGTAGTATAGTGGTCAGTATAGTGTAGTGGACAGTGTAGTATAGTGGTCAGTGTAGTGTAGTGTAGTGGACAGTGTAGTATAGTGGTCAGTATAGTGTAGTGGTCAGTGTAGTGTAGTGGACAGTGTAGCGGAAAGTGTAGTGGTCAGTGTAGTGGTCAGTGTAGTGTAGTGGACAGTGTAGTGTAGTATAGTGGAAGTGTAGTACTGTAGTCTGTATAGTGTAGTGGACAGTGTAGTGGTCAGTGTAGTATTGTAGTCAGTATAATGTAGTGGTCAGTGTAGTGTAGTGGACAGTGTAGTGGTCAGTGTAGTGTAGTGGACAGTGTAGTATTGTGGTCAGTATAGTGTAGTGGTCAGTATAGTGTAGTGGACGGTGTAGTGGTCAGTGTAACGTAGTGGACAGTGTAGTATTGTGGTCAGTATAGTGTAGTGGTCAGTGTAGTGTAGTGGACAGTGTAGTGGACAGTGTAGTATTGTGGTCAGTGTAGTGTAGTGGTCAGTGTAGTGTAGTAGACAGTGTAGTATAGTGGTCAGTGTAGTGTAGTGGACAGTATAGTGGTCAGTGTAGTGTAGTGGTCAGTATAGTGGCCAGTATAGTGGACAGTATAGTGGTTAGTGTAGTGGTCAGTGTAGTATAGTGGTCAGTGTAGTGTAGTGGACAGTGTAGTGTAGTGGACAGTGTAATGGTCACTGTAGTGTAGTTCTCAGTGTAGTATAGTGGTCAGTATAGTATAGTGTAGTGGACAGTGTAGTTCTCAGTGTAGTGGTCAGTATAGTGGTCAGTGTAGTATAGTGGTGAGTGTAGTGGACAGTATAGTGGTCAGTGTAGTTCTTAGTGTAGTGGACAGTATAGTATAGTGGTCAGTGTAGTGTAGTGGACAGTGTAGTGGTCAGTGTAGTGTAGTGGACAGTGTAGTATTGTGGTCAGTGTAGTGTAGTGGACAGTGTAGTGTAGTGGACAGTGTAGTGTAGTGGACAGTGTAGTATAGTGGTCAGTATAGTGTAGTGGACAGTGTAGTATAGTGGTCAGTGTAGTGTAGTGTAGTGGACAGTGTAGTATAGTGGTCAGTATAGTGTAGTGGTCAGTGTAGTGTAGTGTAGTGGTCAGTGTAGTATAGTGGTCAGTATAGTGTAGTGGACAGTGTAGTGGTCAGTGTAGTGTAGTGGACAGTGTAGTATTGTGGTCAGTGTAGTGTAGTGGACAGTGTAGTGTAGTGGACAGTGTAGTATAGTGGTCAGTGTAGTATAGTGGTCAGTATAGTGTAGTGGACAGTGTAGTATAGTGGTCAGTGTAGTGTAGTGTAGTGGACAGTGTAGTATAGTGGTCAATATAGTGTAGTGGTCAGTGTAGTGTAGTGGACAGTGTAGCGGAAAGTGTAGTGGTCAGTGTAGTGGTCAGTGTAGTGTAGTGGACAGTGTAGTGTAGTATAGTGGAAGTGTAGTACTGTAGTCTGTATAGTGTAGTGGACAGTGTAGTGTAGTGGTCAGTGTAATATTGTGGTCTGTATAGTGTAGTGGTCAGTGTAGTGTAGTATAGTGGAAGTGTAGTACTGTAGTCTGTATAGTGTAGTGGACAGTGTAGTGGTCAGTGTAGTATTGTAGTCAGTATAATGTAGTGGTCAGTGTAGTGTAGTGGACAGTGTAGTATTGTGGTCAGTATAGTGTAGTGGTCAGTATAGTGTAGTGGACGGTGTAGTGGTCAGTGTAGCGTAGTGGACAGTGTAGTATTGTGGTCAGTATAGTGTAGTGGTCAGTGTAGTGTAGTGGACAGTGTAGTGGACAGTGTAGTATTGTGGTCTGTATAGTGGTCAGTGTAGTGTAGTGGTCAGTGTAGTGTAGTAGACAGTGTAGTATAGTGGTCAGTGTAGTGTAGTGGACAGTATAGTGGTCAGTGTAGTGTAGTTCTCAATGTAGTGGTCAGTATAGTGGCCAGTATAGTGGACAGTATAGTGGTTAGTGTAGTGGTCAGTGTAGTATAGTGGTCAGTGTAGTGTAGTGGACAGTGTAATGGTCACTGTAGTGTAGTTCTTAGTGTAGTATAGTGGTCAGTATAGTATAGTGTAGTGGACAGTGTAGTTCTCAGTGTAGTGGTCAGTATAGTGGTCAGTGTAGTATAGTGGTCAGTGTAGTGGACAGTATAGTGGTCAGTGTAGTTCTTAGTGTAGTGGACAGTATAGTATAGTGGTCAGTGTAGTGTAGTGGTCAGTGTAGTTCTTAGTGTAGTGGTCAGTGTAGTGTATAATGGTCAGTATAGGAATCAGGTAGGTCAGTACTATTGTATTTGAAGGGACTCGGGGAGTGATAAAAGTCCGCAGGTTAGGGGGGGGGGGGGGGCGCAAATTACTTGCCTTGCCCCGGGTGCTGACAACCCACGCTATGCCACTGCTTTAGCATGTTGTAATTCCGGCAGAACTGGCCAATCAGTAGCTTTGTCTAAATAGTAACCATATTTTCTGCAACAACCATGTGACCAGAGTCTCAGCAGCACTGGAATGAGCGATTTCCCAAAAAGGATACAATTAGGATTTATTAACCGCTCCTGGACCGTCCCACGTATATATACTGCGGCAGGGTGGCCCTTCAGAGCAAAATCCTGTAATGATTTTGTTTTTCTTTGGAATGGGGTGCCGCCAGCGACCCGCTGTGATTGGACACAGCGGAAGCCAATCAGCGGGTCCAGTGGACCCGATGTCTGCTGGGACCCGCCGATCGCTCCCGAGGCAGACAGAACGCGGTCTGCCTAGCCTCCGCCGTTGTACTGCGGCAGAAGGCACGGGCAGGTGAATTGTCGTTATGTTACGTCGCTCCCTCTGGTGGCCACTAAGAGCGCACACCCGCAGCTCGCCCCCTGGAGCCGATGCGAGTGCCCGGCAGTCTCGATGACTGCCGGGCTCCCGCGATCGCTCGTAACACGGCGCGAACTGGGATCTCTGTGTGTAAACACTGTGATCCTGGTTCTCTGAGGGGAGAAGTGACAGATCGTCTGTTCATACAAAGTATGAACAGCGATCTGTCATCTACCCTAGTCAGTCCCCTCCCCCCTTCAGTTAGAACACACACTAGGTAACACAATGAACCCCTTGATCGGCCCCTAGTGTTAAACCCCTTCACTGCCAGTGACATTTTTACAGTAATCAATGCATTTTTATAGCACTGATTGCTGTATAAATGACAGTGGTCCCAAAAATGTGTCTGCCATAATGTCGCAGTCACGATAAAAATCGCTGATCGCCGCCATTACTAGTAAAAAAAAATAATAATAAAAATGCTATAAATCTATCCCCTATTTTGTAGACGCTATAACTTTTGCACAAACCAATCAATATATGCTTATTGCGATTTTTATTACCAGAAATATGTAGAAGAATACATATCGGCCTAAACTGAGGAAAAATTAGCTTTTAAAAAAAAAAAAAAAATGGGGATATTTATTATAGCAAAAAGTACAAAATATTGTGTTTTTTTCAAAATTGTCGCTCTTTTTTTGTTTTTAGCGCAAAAAATAAAAACCGCAGAGGCAATCAAATACCACCAAAAGAAAGCTCTATTTGTGGGAAAAAAAGGACATCAATTTTGTTTGGGTACAACATCGCACGACTGCGCAATTGTCAGTTAAAGCGACGCAGTGCTGAATCGCAAAAAGTGCTCTGGTCAGGGAGGGGGTAAAATCTTCTGGGGCTGAAGCGGTTAAGCACTGATCACTGTATCGATGTCCCTGGTCCCCAAAAAGCGTTACTTAGCCCTGGTTCACATTGATGCTACTTTCAAATTGCGCTACTTCATTTGAAGTAGCGCGATTTCAAAGTAGCAAGGTCAGTGTGATTTCAGGTGCTACTTGATAGACATCTGTGTGTCTTCATGCACAGATGTCTAATGAAGCTGCACCTGAAATCGGCAAAAGTAGTGCAGGAACTACTTTTGCAAATCAGTGCGGCACCACAAAATCGGTGTCGCACTGATTGGAATAGTGCCATTGCCTTCAATAGGCTGCGATTTGTCATGCGAGTTGATCTCTCAAATCACATGACAAATCGTTCCAATGTTAAGCTAGGCTTAGTGTCCACAATGTTCGCAGTCCCGCTAAAAATCGCTGTCATTACTAGTAAAAAAAAACTATATATAAAAATATCCAATTGTTTGTAGAAGGTATAACTTTTGAGCAAACCAATAAAAATACGCATATTGGGATTTTTTTAACAAAAATATGTAGCAGAATACATATTGGCTTAAATTGATGAAGAAAACATTTTTATTTTTATTTTTATTGGATATGTTTTATAGCAGAAAGTAAAACTTTTTTTTTTCTCTCTCAGTTGTCGGTCTTTGTTTATAGCGCAAAAATATATATATATACATACACACACACACACACACACACACACACACACACACAAGCATGTGTATTTGAGCTTTGGGGTGCACACCCTAATGCAACTGGCTGCGCATGACTATGGACGGCAGGTAGGAGAAGCTGCCATAAGGACCATGATAGTAAGGCACTGAGGTATAGTAACAAAGTATAACCTAAACTGAATTAGTAAAAATACAAAATGTACTTTATTATATATCAAATGATAAATGTAATGTAACCAGGGGTGGACTGGCCATGCCCGAGGGCCCGGGACCAGTAGGGGCCCCATGAGTCTCCTGGGCTGGTATCTTTATTGGGTCACCACTTGCCCGCTGTAAGTCTCCCCTCTCATATGACAGCTCCTGTGTTTGTATCTGGCTCAGACCGGACGGGCGTCCTTATGTCACGGATTTCCACGTAGTGGGCGGCCCAGCTGGCCAGTGTTTACCGTTGCTAGGATACAGGGGGCCGCCTGGGGGCACACACACTACTAAGTGGGGGCACAGAGATCCCCACCTGTGGGCACACAAACTACCAAGTGGGGATAGAGAGATCCCTGACGGGGGGCACACACTACCCAGTGGGGGCACAGAGATCCCCATCAGGGGGCACACACTACCCAATTGGGGCAGAGAGATGCCTGATGGGGGCAAAACTATCCAGTGGGGGCACAGAGATCCCCCGCCAGGGGGCGCACACTACCCAATGGGGGCACAGATCTGTTTACTCGGCGTAACTTTATCTTTCACATTATGCAAAAAAATTGGGCTGACTTTAATGTTTTGTTTTTCTTTTTAAAGCAAAAAAAAACGCATTTGATAAATTGCTGTGCAAATACTGTGCGAGATAAAAAGATTCAATGACCGCCATTGTATTCTCTATGGTCTCTGCTAAAAAAAATATATAATGTTTGGGGATTCTATGTCATTTTCTAGCAAAAAAATGATGATTTTTACATGTAGAAGAGAAATGTCAGAATTGGCCTGGTTGGCAAGCCCTGGACCATTTGGCTGGCCAAAGACCAGAGCACTTTTTGCGACTGGGCACTGCGTCGCTTTAACTGATAATTGCGCGGTCGTGCGACATGGCTCCCAAACAAAATTGACGTCCTTTTTTCCCCCACAAATAGAGCTTTCTTTTGGTGGTATTTTATCACCTCTGCTGTTTTTATTTTTTGCACTATAAACAAAAAAATAGCAACAATTTTGAAATAAAGGCATTATTTTTTACTTTTTGGTATAATAAATATCCCCAAAAAATATATAAAAAAACATTTTTTTTTCCTCAGTTTAGGCCGATACGTATTCTTCTACATATTTTTGGTAAAGAAAATTGCAACAAGCGTTTATTGATTGGTTTGCACAAAAGTTATAGCATTTACAAAATAGGGAATAGTTTGATGGCAGTTTTATTACCGTATTTATCGGCGTATAACACGCAAATTCATTTTAAGAGGGAAGTTTCAGGAAAAAAACAAAAATTTTTAATAAGGAACTTTGAAGCAAAATAAGGGTCAATGCCCATCTGCAGCCTCACAAGTGCCTCATTAGTCTACATCAATGCAGCCTCATTAGTCTACATCAATGCAGCCTCACCATTTCCATCAATGCAGCAGCCTCACCACTGCCATCAGTGCAGTCTGATCGATGCCCATCTGCAGCAGCCTAGAGGGGACAGGGAGGGGGCGGGACAAGCGCCGACAGATTACATACAGTGAGAATCTCCTATGATAGACAGAACAGTGGTCCAATGGCGGCCCAGGAGATGGGACTTTCTATTACAGAGGCCGCCAAGTAAACAGGAGATTCTCACTGTATTTAATCTGACGGTGCTCATCCCGCCACCCTCCCTGTCCCCTCAGAGGCAGCTAAAATTGAAGTATTGGCGTATAACACGCACACGCTATTTGCACCCAATTTTCATGGTGAAAAAGTGAGTGTTATACGCCAATAAATACAGTAATTTTTTTTATTAGTAATGGCGGCGATCAGCGATTTTGATCATGACTATGACATTATGGCGGACAGATCGGACACTTTTAGCGCAATTTTCGGACCATTCACATCTGTACAGCGATCAGTGCAATTAAAAATGCATTGATTACTGTGTAAATGTCACTGGCAGTGAAGGGGTTAACCACTAGGTGGCACTGTAAGGGTTAAGTGTATCCTAGGGAGTGATTCTAACTGTGGGGGGGAGGGGCTGTGTATGACACAACACTGATCACCGCTCCCGATTACAGGGAGCTGTGATCAGTGACAGTGTCATTAGGCAGAACGGGGAAATGCTTGTTTACATTAGCATTTCCCCATTCTTCCTCTCCGTGAGACGATCGCAGATATCCCTGCAGACATCGAGTCCGCGGGACCCGCGATCACTCCCACGGAGCTCCTGGCGAGCGCCCGCAAGCCGCCTCTTAAAGGGCAACGTACAGGTACATTAATCTGCCTGTATGTGCCCTTCTGCCGCAGTATATCTGCGTGAGGTATTCGAGAAGCGGTTAAAGGAGAAGTACAGCCAAAGTTCGTTTTGCACTCCTATGACACGTCACAGAAGTCGGTCCAGAAATCCGCGTCATCACAACAATGGAAGTCGGGATCCACCAGGTCCCTGGACCAACACCTGTATCAGCCTCTCAGTGAGCCGCTGAGAGCCTGAGCTGGCCACTCCACCCCCTCCACAGCCCAGCGCTCCAGTGAGCGAGGAGGGGGCAGAGCAGAGAGCGGTGACTGACAGTCTGCAGCTCTCTGCTCACAGAGCTGTCAGAACCGAGGGATCTACAGTTTTCGATCGCTCGGTTCTCCATGTAGAGGGGCCGGGGGACAGATGCAGCATCCACCCAGGTACGGGACAAGAGAAGTGGTACTGTGGAGAGTCCATAATTACAGAATAAGAAGAGATACTGAGAATGACACCCAGCATACGGGACAAGAGAAGTGGTACTGTGCAGAGTCCATCCATACAGAATAAGAAGAGATACTGAGAATCATACCCAGCATACGGGACAAGAGAAGTGGTACTGTGCAGGGTCTACACATACAGAATAAGAAGAGATACTGAGAATTATACCCAGCATACGGGACAAGAGAAGTGGTACTGTGGAGAGTCCATAATTACAGAATAAGAAGAGATACTGAGAATGACACTCAGCATACGGGACAAGAGAAGTGGTACTGTGCAGAGTCCATCCATACAGAATAAGAAGAGATACTGAGAATTATACCCAGCATACGGGACAAGAGAAGTGGTACTGTGCAGAGTCCATCCATACAGAATAAGAAGAGATACTGAGAATTATACCCAGCATACGGGACAAGAGAAGTGGTACTGTGGAGAGTCCATACATACAGAATAAGAACAGATACTGAGAATTATGCCCAGCATATCCAGCCATTAAAATGACCATAGTACAGTTTAATTATATGTAAAATCTTTGAAATGATTAAAATTGTATTTGGCTACAGCATTACATGACCGAGGTATTCCCAGTCAAAGTTTCCAGGCCTGAAAAGTGGCAGCTGGTATGAGGTGTGTGATGTCACAGTTGGCTGCAAACCGGTTCAAACCGAACTGCAGTTGTTTCAAAACATTCCTGCACTGGAAGCTGACCGAGTCACGTCGTCAGATTGTGTCTCCTGGGATTATTAGCATTTCTATTCAAATATATTGCTATCGTACTATTATTGTATATATTACTATTATTATTAATATTAACCACATGCTGACCGGGCCATAGCCGAAAGACGGCTACAGTGCGGTCGGCTTATCCTGGGAGGGCGTCCATGGACGTCCTCCCAGAACACTGCTCTCGTGCGCCCCCTGGGGCGCGCACCCGAGAACTTCCATGACCGCCGGGTCCAGAGGACCCGGCGCATCACGGATCATGACGGAGCGATCACATGTAAACAAACTGGCATCATGTCATGACGCCGGTTCCTCCCTCCCCTCTGTGTACCGATCGGTACAGGGGGGAGGAGCGGGGGAGGGATCGGATGGTAGCAGTGTTGTGGGCTGCATCTGTAGTGCCCACAACGCTGCTCTGTGACAAATACAGTCACATCCATCCATCCATGCTGAGCCATCCCTCCATACTATAATACCCCACAATACTCTGCAATACCCCACAATACTCTGCAATACTCTGCACTACTCCGCAACACCCCACAATACTCTGCAATACTCTGCAATACCCCGCAATACCCCACAAAACTCTGCAATACCCCGCAATACTCTGCACTACTCCACAACACCCCACAATACTCTGCAATACCCTGCAATACCCTGCAATACTCTGCACTACACCGCAACACCCCGCAATACTCTGCACTACTCCGCAACACCCCACAATACTCTGCACTACTCCGCAACACCCCGCAATTTTCTGCAATACCCCGCAATACCCTGTCATACTCTGCAATACCCAGCCATACTCTGCAATACCCAGCCATACCCAGCCATGCGCAGCCATGCTCAGCCATACTCGGCCATATTCAGCCATATTAAGCTGTACTCGGCCTCTGTATGTGGCCAGGCTGTGGAAGTCTCACACATGTGGTATCGCCGTACTCAGGAGGAGTAGGAGAATCTATTTTGGGGTGTCATTTTTGGTATGTACATGCTATGTGTTAGAAATATTGTATAAATGGGCAACTTTGTGTTAAAAAAAAAAGTGTTTTAACCACTTCCTGCCCGCCGGCCATCATACAACGTCCTTGACTTTGTGCGGGGATATCTGAATGATGCCTGCAGCTACAGGCATCATTCAGATATCAGCTTTTTCAGCCGGCGATTCCCTACACCATAGGAATGATCATAGCGGCTGTTCCACTGCTTGATCGTTCTTATGGGAGACGAGAGGGGATCTCCCCCCCTTCCCACCGCCCTCCGGTGCTTCTACCGACTCACCGCTACAATCGAAGCCAGGATCGTTTTTTTTTTTTTTAATTTCAGGCTTCCCAGCCTAGAGCTGAGATTTGGGGTCTTATTGACCCCATATCTCACTGTAACGAGGACCTGTCATGCCATATTCCTATTACAAGGGATGTTTACATTCCTTGTAATAGGAATAAAAGTGATCAAAAATTTTTTTTTTTTGGAAAAAAGTATCAAACTAAAATAAATAAAGTAAAATGAACAATCAAAAGAAAAAAAAAATTTTTTAAAGCGCCCCTGTCCGTGTGCTCGCATGCAGAAGCGAATGCACACGTAAGTCCCGCCCACATATGAAAACGGTGTTCAAACCACACATGTGAGGTATCGCTGCGAACGTTAGAGCGAGTGCAATAATTTTGGCCCTAGACCTCCTCTGTAACCTAAAACATGTAACCAGTAAAAAATTTTAAAGCGTCACCTATGGGGATTTTTAAGTAGCGAAGTTTGGCGCCATTCCACGAGCGTGTTAAATTTTGAAGGGTGACATGTTAGTTATCTATTTACTCGGTGTAACTTCATCTTTCACATTATGCAAAAACATTGGGCCAACTTTACTGTTTTTTTTTTTTTTTAAGCACAAAACTGTTTTTTTCCCAAAAAAAAGCGTTCAAAAAATTGCTGCGCAAATACCGTGCGAGATAAAAAGTTGCAACAACCGCCATTGTATTCTCTAGGGTCTTTGCTAAAAAAAATATATATATATATATATATATATATATATATATATATATATATATATTGTTTTGGAGTTCTATGTAATTTTCTAGCAAATAAATGATGATTTTTACAAGTAGGAGAGAAATGTCAGACTTGGCCTGGGTGCTCCAGAACGCCTGGAGGTGCTCCCCTGCATGTTGGGCCTCTGTATGTGGCCACGCTGTGTAAAAGTCTCACATATGTGGTATCGCCATACTCAGGAGTAATAGCAGAATGTGTTTTGGGGTGTAATTTGTGGTATGCATATGCTGTGTGTGAGAAATAACCTGCTAATATGACATTTTTGTGAAAAAAGAAAAAGAAAAAAAAAAATCTTGATTTTGCAAAGAATTGTGGGAAAAAATGACAACTTCAAAAAACTCACCATGCCTCTTACTAAATACCTTGGAATGTATTCTTTCCAAAAAGGGGTCATTTGGGGGATATTTGTACTTTTCTGGCATGTTAGGGTCTCAAGACATTAGATTAGATTAGGCCGTCAGTACTTCAGGTGTGATCAATTTTCAGATATTGGCACCATAGCATTTGGACTCTATAACTTTCACAAAGACCAAATAATATACACCGATTTGTACTTATTTTTACCAAAGATATGTAGCAGTATAAATTGTGGCCAAAATTTACGAAGAAAAATTACTAATTTGCTAAATTTTATAACAGAAACAAAGAAAATTTCATTTTTTTACCGAATTTTCAGTCTTTTTTCTTTTATAGTGCAAAAAATAAAAAACCCAACGGTGATTAAATACCACCAAAAGAAAGCTCTATTTGTGTGAAAAAAAGGACAGAAATTTCAAATGGGTACAGTGTTGCATGACTGAGTAATTGTCATTCAAAATGTGAGAGCACCGAAAGCTGAAAATTGGTCTGGTTAGGAAGGGGGTTTAAGTGCCCAGTTTTCAAGTGGTTAAAGTGCATGTAAACCCGATTTTTTTTTTTTTTTTGATATCATACTGTAGAGTATAAGATTTCCTATCATTTGAGCCCAGTCTTGCCCCACAGAGTTAATCCACCTCTGAGTAATCCTCTTTTATTGTTTAGTGAGAGAAATCTTGACAAACTGACAAAAACTTTGTCAAATACTCCCCCTTGCTGTGAGTGACAGCCTAAGACACAGGCATTATTTTTTAATTCCCTCCCCCACTCCTTTCTTCAGCAGCTCTGCAAGGATTGGCTGTTCCACACCTCAGTATGATTTGGCATGCTGAAGTCATGTGGTTACTTTCCTGTCTTTTCACTGGATGTTAGAGATCATAGCAGAAGTTCAGTGTTAGAAATACACAGGAGAAAATGCATATTGACAAGAGGAGTGTAGAGGTGGGCGGGGAGACTATTGACATCACGACTCCACCCACCGAGCTCCAGACAACAGACCCACCTACAGAATATGCAGTTTTTCAGCTCTCATAACAGACAGAGGGGAAACATTTGACAGGTAAAGATACATGCAGGAGACATGTATATCCTTATAGATAACCCCTATGGCAGTAGTTTAGAAAGGATGACATTGGGTTTACATCCACTTTAAAGATTTTTAGTTTTTTTCAGGTACCCTGGCATCAGTCGCCACCACCATGCCACGAGCTTCACGACGTCGGTCCCGTGAAAGGCGATCCTGTCAGGAGGGCGGAGAGGATCCAATTGCACATCGGACAAGAGGACAACTTTGGAGGAGACGGGAGGAGGCAGAAAACAACAGGAGCCTTTCTCCAGGAGACAGGGATGCTCAACAACAGCCAGCACCACAGAGTCCACCGGCAATGGAGCAGCCTACCTGTTCTATTTGCCTCGGTGAGTATAATGCAGAGGACACCCGAACATTACCATGTTCTCACACTTTCCATTCTGATTGTATTAACAGATGGCCTCAACAATTCCCAACTTGTCCTATCTGCCGGGCAGTTACATAACCTTATGTAGACCCTGTCTTGCAGAATCGTTTTCTCGTGAGGCTTCGCTGAAATCTAGGCATCCGATGGTTTATCCACTAATGTACCACCTTTCTCTTTTTGCCTCAAAAACATCATGGGGTAATGTACAGTATATCAATATGTATGTTCTTTTTTTATATTTCCTGCTTATAGTATATAATGCCAGGAAAAAAAAATATACTTCCGACAATTACCACTGAAAAGGAGTCCCTCCACTCTGACACGGCCTCTAGATCACAGGTGGAGGCTCCCAGACAATTACCACCGAAAAGAAGTCCGTTCATCCTGATGGAACAACTTCCTCTCAGGTGAACACTCCAGACCAGGATACAAAGTGTAGCATCAAATTCAAAATGTAAACAAAACACATTTTTTTTTTTAAAACCAGAGTTTAGCATCACTTCTTTACCATCTAACAAAAAAGGAGAGAGTGATTAGCCGGCTATTAGGGGATGGAGAAGGCCAGATTGAAATAATCCGGCCTTTTTCTCTAAAAAAAAAATAAAATAATTTTATATTATATACCGTATTTATCGGCGTATAACACGCACCCCAATTTAGGAGGGAATTTTAAGGAAAAAAAACTTTTAGGAGGGAAGTTGAAGGGAAAAAAACTTACATTTAAATGCCCATCATTGCAGCCTTCTCAGTGCAGCCTTGTCAGTGCAGCCTTGTCAGTGCAGCCATGTCAGTGCAGCCATGTCAGTGCAGCCATGTCAGTGCAGCCATGTCAGTGCAGCCTTGTCAGTGCAGCCATGCAGCCTCGTCAGTGCAGCCATGTCAGTGCAGCCTTCCCCAGTGCAGCCTCCCCCAGTGCAGCCTCCCCCAGTGCAGCCTCCCCCAGTGCAGCCTTGCCCAGTGCAGCCTTGCCCAGTGCAGCCTTCGATCTCCTGTCTTCAAAATCGCCGACCGCGATTTGAAAATGGCGCCGCCGGCGCCGAAATACACAGAGCCGGTCCTCGGCTCTTTCCGGCGGCTCTCTTTCACTTTCGGCTCCACTCGTAGTCCCGAGCGGAGCTATCCGAACCTAGCCGAGTAGGTTCGGATAGCTCCGCTCGGGACTACGAGTGGAGCCGAAAATGAACGAGAGCCGCCGGAAAGAGCCGAGGACCGGCTCTGTGTATTTCGGCGCCGGCGGCGCCATTTTCAAATCACGGTCGGCGATTTTTGAGTTGTGCAGTTCGGGATCGGCGTATAACACGCACCTGCGACTTTCCCCTGATTTTAAGGGGAAAAAAGTGCGTGTTATACGCCGATAAATACGGTATATATATATATATATATATATATATATATATATATATATTAAACATAGGTAAGATAAGGATATGATAAGATAGCATGTATGTTTAGTTTTATTTATAAAAAATTTAAAAATACACACACACATTATCTATATGTGTATGTATGTATGTATGTATGTATGTATGTATGTGTATATAGCCCTATCAGTGCCCACCAGTGCAGCCTATCAGTGCACACCAGTGCCGTCTCATCAGCGCACATCAATGGAGGAGAAAAATTACCTGTTTGCAAAATTTTATAACAAAACTATGAAACATGATTTTTGTTTTTCCAAATTTTCCATCGTTTTTTGTTTGTTTAGCAAAAAATAAAAACCCCAGCTGTGATTAAATACCACAAAAAGAAAGCCCTATTTGTGTGGAAAAAAGGATAAAATTTTCATTTGGGTACAGTGTTGTATGACCGCGCAATTGTCATTCAAAGTGCATCAGCGCTGAAAGCTGAAAATTGGTCTGGGCAGGAGGGGGGTTTAAGTGCCCAGTAAGCAAGAGGTTAACTCCCAAATCTAACGCCCAAAGCCCATTTCAGGAAGTTAGATTCAAAAAAAAATATTTTTTTAAACTAAAGTTTAGAGTCACTTCTTACCATCTAACAAAAAATGAGAGTGATTGGCCGGCTATTAGGGGATGGAGGAGGCTGGATTTTTTTTTTTGTTTTTTTTTATACACTAAATAATATATTTTTTTAGTAGAAATTCATACACATCCACTAGTTAATGGTCCTACTACATCCCTCCTTTTTCCCTCATGTCTGTTTTAAAACGAGCAGTGCATGTTATTTGCAGTCATGTTCACTGCTCTATGTACACTGCAAAGCCCATAGTCAAATTTTATAGCCCTAGCCCAAAGCCCTTTTCAGGAAGTTGGATCATAAAAAAAATAATAAATGGACCTGAGTTTAGTATCACTTCTTTACCAACTTACACAAAAGCAGCATGATTGGGCGGCTATAAGGGGAGAAGGAAGCCCATAGCCCAAAGCCCATAGCCTATAGGCCCGAGCATAAAGTCTAAAGCCCATAACCTAAAGTCCAAACCTCCTAGTCGAAAGCCCATATCCCAGAGCCTAAAGTATAAAGTCCAAAGCTCATTGCCCGTAGCCCAGAGCCCAAAGTCCAAAGCTCATAGTCCAAAGCCCATAGGCCAGAGCATAAGGTCTAAAGCCCAAAGCCTAAAGTCCAAAGCTCATCGCCCATAGCCTACAGCCCACAGCAGGAAGTCGGATAAAAAAAATAAAAAAAAATGGAGATTTGGAGAAGTCTGAGATCAGTAAAAATCACTTTTTTGGGTTAAGAACACATACCTAAATTGGATATTTTTTTAAACCAAAGTTTAGCATCACTTCTTTACCATCTAAGAAAAAAGGAGAGTGATTGGCCGGCTATTAGGGGATGGAGAAGGCTGGATTTTTTTTTTTCCATGACACTAAATATCTAATATTTTAAATAATCTATACAGATCCACTACTCCATGTCACTGTAATTTATTTTTAATGAAATCATTTCCTTGTCAAAACCTCTGTTAACTCCTGAACCATTACCACCGAAAAGGAGACCCTTCATCCTGACGCGGCCTCTAGCTTTAGGGTGAAGGCTCCCAGACCATTACCACCGAAAAGGAGTCCCATCATCCTAATGCAGCCTCGAGCTCGCGGGTGGAGGCTCCCAGACCATTAACACAGAAAAGGAGTCCCTTCACCCTGACGCAGCTTCTAGCTTGCGGGTGGAGGCTCCCAGACCATTACCACCGAAAAGGAGACCCTTCATCCTGATGCGGCCTCTAGCTTTCGGGTGGAGGCTCCCAGGCAATAACCACCGAAAAGAAGTCCGTTCATCCTGATTGAACCACTTCCTCTCAGGTGAACACTCCAGACCAGGCTACAAAATGTAGCATCAAATTCAAAATATAAACAAAACATTTTTTCTTTAAACCAGAGTTTAGCATCATTTCTTTACATCTAACAAAAAAGGAGAGTGATTGGCCGGCTATTAGGGGATGGAGGAGGCCGGATTTTTTTTTCCATGACACCAAATATATAATATTTTAAATAATCCATACAGATCCACTACTCCATGTCACTGTAATTTATTTTTAATGAAATCATTTCCTTGTCAAATCCTCTGTTAACTCCTGAACCATTACCTGACCATTACCACCGAAAAGGAGACCCTTCATCCTGACGCGGCCTCTAGCTTTCGGGTGAAAGCTCCCAGACCATTACCACCGAAAAGGAGTCCCTGCATCCTGATGCAGCCTCGAGCTCGCGGGTGGAGGCTCCCAGACCATTAAACACAGAAAAGGAGTCCCTTCACGCTGACGCAGCTTCTAGCTTGCGGGTGGAGGCTCCCAGACCATTACCACCAAAAAGGAGACCCATCATCCTGATGCGGCCTCTAGCTCACGGGTGGAGGCTCCCAGACCAACACCACTGAAAAAAAAGAGTCCCTTCACCCTGGCGCAGCCTCTAGCTTTCGGGTGAAGGCTCCCAGACCATTACCACCGGAAAGAAGTCCGTTCATCCTGATTGAACCACTCCCTCTCAGGTGAACACTCCAGACCAGGCTACAAAATGTAGCATCAAATTCAAAATATAACCAGAGTTTAGCATCACTTCTTTACTATCTAACAAAAAAGGAGAGTGATTGGCCGGCTATTAGGGGATGGAGGAGGCCGGATTTTTTAATCTTTTTTTCATGACACTAAATATATAATATTTTAAATAATCCATACAGATCCACTATTCCATGTCACTGTAATTTATTTTTAATGAAATCATTTCCTTGTCAAATCTTCTGTTAACTCCTGAACCAATACCTGATCATTACCACTGAAAAGCAGTCCCTTCATCCTGACATGGCCTCTAGCTTTCGGGTGAAGGCTCCCAGACCATTACCACCGAAAAGGAGTCCCTTCATCCTGATGCAGCCTCGAGCTTGCGGGAGGTGGCTCCCAGACCATTACCACTGAAAAGGAGTCCCTTCATCCTGACGCAGCCTCTAGCTCGTGGGTGGAGGCTCCTAGACCATTACCACCAAATTTGTTTTTCTGCTTCCTTGTACTGCAACATCCTCCATGAGCTCCCACACCTAATTTTCCCCTTCACTTCTGTTTGTTTGGAACAAGCAGTGCACGTTCGTTGCAGTTATGTACACTGCCCATAGTCTACAGCCCACAGCAGGAAGTCGAATTACAAAAAAAAATATGGAGATTTGGAGGAGTCTGAAACCAGTAAAAATCACTTTTTTGGGGTTAAGAACACATATCTGAATTGGATATATTTTTTTAAACCAGAGTTTAGCATCACTTTTTTACCATCTAACAAAAAAGGAGAGTGATTGGCCGGCTATTAAGGGATAGAGGAGGCCGGATTTTTTTTTCATGACACTAAATATATAATATTTTAAATAATCCATACAGATCCACTACTCAATTTCACTGTAAGTTGTTTTTAATGAAATAATTTCCTTGTCACATCCTCTGTTAACTCCTGAACCTCTCCCCTCACTTCTGTTTGTTTGAAAAAAAAAAAAAAAAAAAAATTTATATATATATATTGTAAACATAGATAAGGATATGATAAGATAGCATGTATGTTTAGGGGAGAGAGAGAGAGAGAGAGAGAGAGAGAGAGAGAGAGAGAAGAGAGAGAGAGAGAGAGAGAGAGAGAGAGAGAGAGAGAGAGAGAGAGAGAGAGAGAGAGAGAGAGAGAGAGAGAGAGATGAGAGAGAGAGAGAGAGAGAGAGAGAGAGGAGAGAGAGAGAGAGAGAGAGAGAGAGAGAGAGAGAGAGAGAGAGAGAGAGAGAGAGAGAGAGAGAGAGAGAGAGAGAGACTGAAAGACTATGCTCTTGGGCACAGTGGGGATCATGTAGAATAAATGTAGCCACCCAACAGGAAGTCACATTACAGGGTAAAAAAAAGGAATTTGGAGATTAAGAGGGTGAGAGCAACAGAAGGAACTTTATTTGAGTTAAAGTGATTGTAAACGATCACCTTGTAAGACAACCCATTCAGTTTAACCACTTCAGCCCTGGAAGGTTTTTAGGGACCAGTGACAGTGACCAGTGACACTAATACAGTGATCAGTGCTAAAAAATATGCACTAACACTGTACTAATGACACTGGCAGAGAAGGGGTTAACATCAGGGGCAATCAAAGGGTTAAGTGTGCTCCTAGGGAGTGCGTTCTAACTGTGGGGAGAATGCTGCCACTGGAGGAACACAGAGATCTGTGTTTCTGCTTAGCAGAAACACAAGATCTCCATCTTCCTCTCTCACAGAACGGCGGTCTAGGCAGAGTGCTGTTCTGCCTCTCCAGAGAATGATCGGCGGGTCCCGCGCACGCCTCAGACCCTGTGCATAAAATCACGTACCTGTACGTGCTTTCGCGCAGGAGGGCCACCCTGCTACAACACAAAAACATTTTTTACTTATGTGACATGGCTGTTGCTAGGCAGTCTTCCTAATCTGCCTCTTCCTACACCGCGGTGATCTTCTGCTCCCCGCGTTGTTTTCTGGGGAATGGGGTGCGGTGTGTTATGGGAACTGTGTGTGTCCCACAACACATCGCGTCCCATTCACAAAGTGCCGCGCCGCTCGCGCCTGCGCAGTAGGAAACTGGCAGTGAAGCCGCAAGGCTCCACTGTCTGTTTCCCTTACTTAGGATGGCGGTGCCGGGACCTGAGAGCTGAGGGACGGGTCAGCTTCGGGTGGCCGACATCGCGGGCACCCAGGACAGGTAAGTACTTATTTAAAGTCAGCAGCTACAGTGTTTGTAGCTGCTGACTTTTAATTTTTTTTTTCACGGCCGGAATCCCGCTTTAATTGTTTATGGTAATACTGCCACTCTGTGGCCATTGTTTTAATTACACTTATTTTCTGTAGTTCTTTTTTGTATGCTGTAACTTCCTTCTTCATTGTGAGTTCCTGCATTGTTCCTGCAAGATGCACTTTGAGGTTTAGAAAGAAATATTCCTTTTGACCTTCACTCAAATGACAACATCTACCATCATATTGTGTGCCTCAACCCTTCAGCGTGCAATAAACATACTCATGGATGCCAAGTGTTTGGCTGATAAGGATTGCCTGCAGTGATTGTCTCTGCTATATATTTAGGTCAGGCATAGATGTCTCAGGAAGAAATAGGTCACGGTTACAACAATTGCAGTCAGAATAATTACAGTAGTGGGGTATGCACCCATACAGTAACATAACACGATTCACATGTTGTGTGTTGTGGTGGGATGGGTTACCAAAACAGGGTCACATCAGATTTTCTTTTTGCATTTATATGCAATCTGGACAATTCAATATGCACTGACTGTTGACGTGTTCATTAATGTAGTATGTTGTGTAAATGAGGCCTTAGATGTTTTAATTTTTTTCAGCCAGTTACCCATATCAAACTAAACAATTGGTGAGGGTACCAAATACATGTATAAAAAAAAATGAAATGCAGGATTAGTGCAATCTATAACAGCGGTGTGCACAGTGGGAGTGCACCGCTCCAAAGTGGTCACCTCTCCTAAGAACAGCTGTCTTCGCAATCAGGCAGGGTGCTGGCTCTGTTTGCAACAGAGGTAATGGAAAAATAGAGCGCTGGATAGCCGCACTCCAAAAAAGTTCATCTTTATTAAAAAATTAATATCAAAGCATCACAGGGCAATACAGACAACCTGCACAGCCACTGACGCGTTTCACACCAGATATGGTGCTTAGTCATAGCTAGAGTGCTAAAGATACATACAGATATATATACCAAACAAAATAATTAAACATATCATTAAACAAATGAGTAAATCATGTGTGTCATTGGATCCCAATGAGAAATGCAGGTGCACATGCTGGTTTATGCCCAGTTTTTTAATACATATGTTATGGTTTTATTTTTTTATTTTGTGTAATTTTTCTACTACATCACACTTGTGGTCTCCTTTTCGTTCTTCTCACATTAGATATTTACCGTTGCTATCACTTTCTTTATGTGGTATTTTTGCTGGGTGAAGGGAGGGGGATTTTCTTCTCTCTTCTCCACCCAATGGTTAATTCGTGAATTTTAGGTGGCCACAGGTGCGTTTCTCATTGGGATCTAATGACAAACATGATTTACTCATTTGTTTAATGATATGTTTAATTATTTTGTTTGGTATATATATCTGTATGTATCTTTAGCACTCTAGCTATGACTAAGCACCATATCTGGTGTGAAACGCGTCAGTGGCTGTGCAGGTAGTCTGTATTGCCCTGTGATGCTTTGATATTCATCTTTTAACCACTTGCTTACAGGGCACTTAAACCCCCTCCTATCCAGACCAAATTTCAGCTTTCAGTGTTGGTGCACTTTGAATGACAATTGCGCGGTCATACAACACTGTACCCAAATGAAATTTTTATCATTTTTTTCACCACAAATAGAGATTTCTTTTGGTGGTATTTGATCACCTCTGCAGTTTTTACTTTTTGTTAAAAAAATGTAAAAAACTGAATTTTTTTAAAAAAAGTTTTTTTATTTTTTTATATTTTGTTATAAAAAAATTAAAATGGGTCATTTTTCTCCTTCATTGATGTACGCTGATGAGGCGGCAGTGATGGGCACTGATAGGCGGCAGTGATGGGCACTGATGGGTGGCAGTGATGGGCACTGATGGGTGGCAGTGATGGGCAGCACTGCCGGGTGGCACTGATTGGCACTACAGGTGGGCATTGATAGGTGGCACTTGTTGGCATTGATAGGTGGCACTGTGGGCACTGTTATATGGCACTATTATGGTGGCACTGATGAGGCAGATGTGCCTCTTCCACTTGGGGACCGATGTCCCTCACATCCGAGCTGGTGATCGGGTTTTTTTTCTACTCACGCTGAAAAAACGATTACCGATCTTTTGTTTACATCATGTGATCAGCTGTCATTGGCTGACAGCTGATCACATGGTAAGGGGCCAGGATCGGCCCCTTACTCGGATCGGTGATCAGCCGAGTCTCAGTGACTCGGTGATCACAGTGCACTCGGCGCGCACCCTGCAGGGCGCGCGCAGGGAGCGTGCACAAGGGATGCCGTCATATGTTAATAAAAGGTGGTTAATAAAAGGTGAACTTTTTTGGAGTGCGGCTATCCAGCGTTCTATTTTTCCAGCCGTGTGCACAGCTATTGTAATACTGTCTTTCTCTTTGTATACAGCGGGGACGGAAAGTATTCAGACCCCCTTAAATTTTTCACTCTTTGTTATATTGCAGCCATTTGCTAAAATCATTTAAGTTCATTTTTTCCTCATTAATGTACACACAGCACCCCATGACAGAAAAACACAGAATTGTTGATATTTTTGCAGATTTATTAAAAAAGGACCATGTAATATATCAGTTTTTCTAAGTATTCAGACCCTTTGCTGTGACACGTGTGACAGACCTAGCCGGGACAGATGCTTTTGGAGGGGACTGAATGTTAGCCTCTTGCCGACCGATTATGGGCACTGGCATTTGGGGGAACAATGCTCTCTGTGAGCTGTATGCCTGGGGACCCTTGAGGTGGCGTTACTTTAGATTCGGGTCCCTGTCCCCCAAGACACACAGACTCTGGGGACCCTGGATATGCCACATTACAAATAGTGACTGATTCCAGTCTGACCTGTAGTGAAATCCTGATTTATCATAACAATGACCAGGCTGCTTAAAGGGATTAGTTAATAAGATCATGTTAATTAGGTCTGGTCACAGGTGTATTTTCAGAGTAATATGAGCAGGAGGTATGCACCTCCTCCTTTTACTGTATATAAGACTGTATTTGTTTCAATAAAAATGCATTCCTGCTTAAACCTCAAGACAGAGCATCTTGTCTCGTACTTGGGGGGAGAATTATTTGTATGGGTTCCTGGTTCGGCTGATTGAAGTGTATCGTAGCTGTCTTTGTGATTGGAAATAGAATGTCTTAAACGACTTTAACCCCTTTCATACTCGGGGTGTCGTTACAACTGGTGGCAAGCAGCGGGATCATTCCCACAGCCCAGGACAGCTACAAGAGGACAAAGGACAATGGAAACAGAGTATGAAAGGCTAAAGCTCTCTTCCCTCACGGACTTACTGGAGAACCAGGGCCGACCGGCCAACAACCATAAGAAGAGGGACATTATCGCAGAACTAGTCGAAATGGATAGAGCTGAAAGACAAAACTGTCAGTACTAGGATCCCTTTAGGACCCAGCACAACTCACCTGACACAGCCTTTACCTGGGAAACAACAATGATTGGCCAGCTCACCTTTAAATAACTTGCATCAGCATTCAATCATTGCTCGTGTTAGAGTTTACCTTGTGTTTGATCCAGTTGATATCTGCTCTGTGTATTTCGTGTATGACCCGGCTCGTTTGACCCTGTTTGCTTGCTTCTGATTCGGTACCGTTTGGACTCTGATCTTCCTGTGTATGACCCAGCTTGCCTAGACTACGTTTTGCCTGATTCTACTAGTACCTTCATCTGCAGCGGTGAACTACAAGCACCAGACATCTATCCTCACCTGCAGCGGTGAACTACAAGCACCAGACACCATCTATCCTCATCTGCAGCGGTGAACTACAAGGTCCAGCAAACATCTGCCTACATCTACAGCGGTGAACTACAAGTCCCAGCTGACCTGCTCTGCTCAGACCTGCTCATGGTATGTGCTCTTGTTCTTTGAACTCTTTGCATAATCAGAACACCTGAACTGTTACCTGTTATATGCTCTAGCCTGACATTAACACGAGCCATACATAATAAAGGAAACCTATCATGGATCCTGAGCAGGCTCAGTTGTTTGCACAGGAACTTTGCCGCTTATCCCATCAAGTTCAGGAAATGGCCACAGAGCTTACCAAGGTGCAATCTCCTTCTATTACCACTGCTACAAAAACTCCATCTGAACCAAAAATTCCTTTGTCTGACCGGTTTTCTGGTGACCGTAAAGGGTTTTGCAACTTTAAAAACAGCAACAAATTATATTTCAAGTTAAGGCCATCCTCGTCTGGCCCTGAAACTCAGAGGGTTCAAATCATTATCTCTCTACTACAGGGTGACCCCCAGGCTTGGGCCTTTAACCTGGAACCAAACCATCCAGCCTTGCTAACAGTAGATGCCTTCTTTGAAGCCCTAGGGTTGCTTTATGATGATCCAGATCGTGCTGCTACTGCAGAATCAACCCTGCGTAACTTAAAGCAAGGAACTACCACAGCTGAAATGTATTGCTCAGAGTTTCGCAGGTGGGCCCCGGAATCTGGCTGGAATGATGCAGCACTCCGCAGCCAGTTTAGAATGGGCCTTTCAGATACAATTAAGGATGCTCTGGTCAACTTCTCCTACCCAGCCTCACTGGAGGAGGCTATGAGTCTAGCCATTAGAATTGACCGCCGCCAGCGAGAGAGGAGACGAGAACAAACTACAGCTGTGGCAAACTATATACCTCCCTTGCCGCCTGACTATTCCACCTCCAGTGCCAAATCTGAGGAAGAACCTATGCAGTTAGGCTCCACCCGGTTATCTGCCCAGGAACACACGCGCCGGCGTAACATGGGACTCTGCTTGTATTGTGGCCTCAAGGGTCATATGCTCCGTTCGTGCCCTACACGTCCGGGAAACTCCAGGACCTAGGTAATTGCGGGGAGGTTACCTTAGGTCTGCTCTCATCTCCCAAGGGGGACAATCGTATTCTTTTACCCGCTGTCATTCACTTTGGGACAGGGGCTCACGAACTGCTGGCCTTGGTAGATTCTGGAGCCGCTGAGAATTTTATTGATAAGACTATGATTACCTCTTTGTCCTTGGAAACTCATGCTCTAGATTGCCCAGTCCGCCTGATTTCCGTGGATAATCGGCCTCTCTCACAAGATCTAGTGCTCCAAGCCACCAACCCTTTCCAGTTACAATTGGGGGCTTTGCATTGGGAGAAGATTTCATGTCTTGTCATTGACTCTCCATCCACTCCTTTGATCCTAGGCCTTCCTTGGCTTCAGAAGCACAATCCTGTAATTGACTGGCGAACAGGAAATATTCTGGCTTGGTCCAATCAGTGTAAAAAGAACTGCATCCAGCACCCTGTTCGACTGGCTACCTGTCAAGTGGGAATGGAACAGATTCAACTTTGTTATAAGGACTTTTGTGATGTGTTTTCTAAAGGGATTGCTGACACTTTACCACCTCATCGCAGTTATGATTGTCCCATTGACCTCTTGCCTGACACTACACCTCCTCGAGGGAGAGTCTTTCCACTGTCTGAGCCAGAGAATCTTGCCTTGCAAGAATACATCCAGGAAAACCTAGCTAAGGGTTTCATTCGTCCCTCCACTTCTCCCGCAGGAGCAGGATGCTTCTTTGTCCCAAAGAAGGATGGGGGACTGAGACTTTGTGTTGACTACAGAGGTCTAAATAAAATAACTGTTCCCAATCGGTATCCTCTTCCTCTCATCACAGAATTGTTCTCTCAAATCCAGGGAGCCAAAATCTTCTCCAAACTGGACTTAAGGGGAGCCTATAATCTGGTGCGCATACGTGCAGGCGACGAGTGGAAGACAGCCTTTAACACCAAGGATGGTCATTACGAATGTCTTGTCATGCCTTTCGGTCTCAGAAATGCACCAGCTGTCTTTCAGAACTTTATGAATGACATTTTCCGTGACATGTTGGGTCGCTTCATGCTTGTATATTTAGACGACATTTTGATATATTCTCCCAATCTTGAAAGAACATCAGAAACATGTCTGCTCAGTATTGACCCGATTAAAGACTCACTCCCTTTTTGTAAAGCCTGAGAAATGTACATTCCATGTTAAACAAGTACTTTTCCTAGGCTACCTAATTTCTGACACAGGCCTCACCATGGATCCAGCCAAGATTCAAGCCATTTTAGACTGGGCACCACCTTCAGACCTGAAGGCAGTTCAGCGCTTCCTGGGCTTTGCAAATTTCTATCGAAAATTCATTAAGAACTTTGCCACCATTGCACATCCCATCACCTCTCTCACCAGGAAGACTCCGACTACCTTTAAATGGACTACTGAAGCCCAGGCAGCCTTCACTCAGTTAAAGAAAGCCTTTACCTCTGCACCAATCCTACGCCATCCTGTTCCTGAGCTACCTTTTATTGTGGAGGTAGATGCATCTGAAGTAGGGGTGGGGGCGCTTTTGTCACAAAAGGATCCTGTAAATGCTGCCATCCACCCCTGTGCCTTCTTGTCTCGGAAATATTCCCCAGCAGAGTGCAATTATGATATAGGCAACAGAGAACTTCTAGCCATAAAGCTCGCTTTGGAGGAATGGAGACATTGGCTGGAGGGAGCTCGCTATCCATTCATAGTTCTGACTGACCACAAAAACCTTGAATACATCCGTTCTGCTAAAAGACTGAACTCACGTCAAGCCAGGTGGTCATTGTTCTTCTCCAGATTTGACTTCACAATTTCATATTTACCAGGACCAAGAAACATTAATGCCCCGTACACACGGTCGGATTTTCCGATGGAAAATGTCCGATCGGAGCGTGTTGTCGGAAATTCCGACCGTGTGTGGGCTCCATCGGACATTTTCCATCGGATTTTCCGACACACAAAGTTGGAGAGCAGGAGATAAAATTTTCCGACAACAAAATCCGTTATCGGAAATTCCTATCGTGTGTACACAAATCCGACGGACAAAGTGCCACGCATGCTCAGAATAAATAAAGAGATGAAAGCTATTGGCCACTGCCCCGTTTATAGTCCCGACGTACGTGTTTTACGTCACCGCGTATAGAACGATCGGATTTTCCGACAACTTTGTGTGACCATGTGTATGCAAGACAAGTTTGAGCCAACATCCGTCGGAAAAAATCCTAGGATTTTGTTGTCGGAATGTCCGAACAAAGTCCGACCGTGTGTACGGGGCATAAGGCTGACGCCTTGTCTCGCAGCTTTCTTTCAGAGTCTCCTCCACAGCCCATTATCTCTGTAGATAGGATTTTGGCTTTCACCCAGACTGACATCTCTGAGGCCTTGTTACCTGCACAGGCTGAAGCCCCTCCCTCCACTCCCTCCGGTATGCTTTTTGTGCCCCTGGCTCTTCGTTTGCAGGTATTGCAGCAGGTACATGCATCAAAACCTGCAGCACATCCGGGGTTTAGACAAACTTTTGAGATTATCTCTCGCAACCTCTGGTGGCCATCGATTAGGTAGGATGTGTTAGCCTTCGTCCAGGCCTGTGAAGTTTGTGCCAGAAGCAAGAGCAGTACCTCTAAGCCGCCCGGTCTCCTACGTCCTCTACCAATACCTACCTGTCCCTGGACCCATTTATCTATGGACTTTATCACTGACTTGCCTCCGTCCCAGGGATTTTCCACGATCTGGGTGGTGGTAGACAGGTTCAGTAAAATGGCCCACTTTGTTCCGCTTCCGAAACTTCCATCTGCTAAAGAACTGGCATCTTTATTCATTAAACATATTTTCAGGCTCCATGGGGCACCAATCAACATTGTCTCAGACCGTGGCTCTCAGTTTATAGCCCAGTTTTGGAAGGCCCTTTGCTCTCAGCTGGGGATTAAGTTATCATATTCTTCAGCATATCATCCTGAGACAAACGGCCAAACAGAAAGGACTAATCAGACTCTAGAGAAGATGGTACGTTGTCTGATGGCCAATGATGAGGTGGAGTGGGTCAACTTCCTGCCATGGGCAGAGTTTGCCTTTAATAATTGTGCCCGCACATCTACAGGGACCTCTCCTTTCTTCTGTGTTTACGGGTTGCATCCTCGTGTGTGCTCCTTTGATCTTCCACCCTCTGATGTGCCAGATGCCAACACCACAATTGAAAATTTCTCCAAAATCTGGTCCGCTGTTAATCATGCTATTTCTCGCTCTGTGCTGGCTTTTAAGAAAATGGCGGACAAGAGGCGCTCAAAGGCACCAGGATATAAAGTTGGTGACAAAGTGTGGCTATCATCTAGGAATCTGTGCCTGCATCTAAAAAACTTGGCCCAAAATTCATCGGGCCCTATGAAATTTTGGAGATTGTTAATCCTGTATCCTATAGATTAAAACTCCCCCCATCCATGCGCATTCCAAATGTCTTTCATGTTTCATTGTTGAAACCTGTTCATTCCAGCCTCCAAGTAAATGAACCAGAACCTGTGGATGTGTTGGACAGTCAGGAATATGAAGTGGCATTTATTCTTGATTCCAGATGAGTGCGCAATTCCTTACAATATCTCGTTCATTGGAAAGGTTTTGGCCCAGAGGATCGATCTTGGGTCCCAGCTCGTGATCTTCATGCTGACCGACTTAACAAGAAGTTTCATCTTCGTTATCCAAGTAAGCCTGGGGGTGCAGGAGCAACCCCTCGAGAAAGGGGGGGTACTGTCAGTACTAGGATCCCTTTAGGACCCAGCACAACTCACCTGACACAGCCTTTACCTGGGAAACAACAATGATTGGCCAGCTCACCTTTAAATAACTTGCATCAGCATTCAATCATTGCTCGTGTTAGAGTTTACCTTGTGTTTGATCCAGTTGATATCTGCTCTGTGTATTTCGTGTTTGACCCTGTTTGCTTGCTTCTGATTCGGTACCGTTTGGACTCTGATCTTCCTGTGTATGACCCAGCTTGCCTAGACTACGTTTTGCCTGATTCTACTAGTACCTTCATCTGCAGCGGTGAACTACAAGCACCAGACATCTATCCTCACCTGCAGCAGTGAAGTACAAACACCATCTATCCTCATCTGCAGCGGTGAACTACAAGGTCCAGCAAACATCTGCCTACATCTACAGCGGTGAACTACAAGTCCCAGCTGACCTGCTCATGGTATGTGCTTTTGTTCTTTGAACTCTTTGCATAATCAGAACACCTGAACTGTTACCTGTTATATGCTCTAGCCTGACAAAAACATAACCGAAAGGCCCAGCATAACAGACAGGACACCCAAAGAGGCATGGTTTGATCGGGCTGTTAAATTAAGACTGGCACATTATGGTCCTAACCCTACAGCGGAGATCATAGACCTAGTTATAGCGGCTGTGGATGCAGATTGGCTACAGCAAAGAGGTGCTGCAGCAGCAGAAGTCACAGCGGCACCAACTGAAAGGAGAGGAGAGGTACAGATACAAGCTGCCATGGAAGAGGAATTCAGAAGGAGGTTGCGAGAGATGCAGATATAGCATAGAGGACCAGTATCGAGCAGGTCCTGCTGGGATGGTCTAAATCTATCCGCTGCAAACTCTGGAAGGAAGCGCTAGCCCGTGAGCAGCGACACCAGGGAAAAGTTCTCCCCTCCATCCATGTAAGGTACTGGTCGCAGTATGATGTACTAATGCTGCTATTGGGGGAACAACCGAAGCAGGAGTGGACAGCTGAGTTAAGCAGGCTGATCCGGGCAGAGATGCGGTTGGACGAGAGCTACAGAGCCCTCCGGTGGTATGTAGCCCAAGAGTGCCCGTGGTCAGTGGATGACAGCCCCATGCAAGGCTTTGACTATGATGGCCTGGGATTGTTGTATTGGAGGCTGTCCAGAGACCCTGACTTTGGGAGTGATTGGGAGTGGCGTTTGGAGGAAATAATGAAGCACAGAGAGGGAAGACTGAATGTCTCGGAAGGGCATTGGGCACAGGAAGATTTGGAGTTTCTGGCCGTTCAGGAATGGGAGCTGGAGATCGCCTACAGCCAGCTGCTAGACTCTGCTCAGCAGCAGGGTGGGGCTCCCTTTGCCTGGGACTATAAGGAATTACCAGTTGACAACTCTGAAATCCTGGCTGAAGAATCGGCAGTGGAAAATCTGGAGATTGCTATCCCCAAAGCTAAAGTGCTGACAACAGGGTAGAGTTCTGCTAACCTCTGCCCAGCACTGATAGCATCTTCTGGGTTCCACGGACATCAGATTGTGAACTTCTATCCCCAGACACCAGTTGCAGAGACAGGGTATTTGATAGACTTTTCTGCTGAAGAAGAACCACCTGATGAGCCTCCAGCAGAAGAGCTGGTATCAGGGCCAAACTTCAGTGTGCTCGGCCCAGCACGAACAGCAGTATCTGTGGAGTTGCAAGGAACTTCCCCAGCTGAGGCGCTGGTCACCGAACAGAGGGTCCAAGACCTCTGCTCCACACCTGTGGCAGTTCCGGAGGCTCATGGTGAGAAGGTAGCAATCACTTCCCAGCAGCCAGATGTGGGAACGGAAAAGAAAGCAGCCAGCTCACCTCCCCAATGGCAGCTGCACAGTTTGGGAGGGGAGGAATTCAGCCCCCTGCCCCAACGGTTAGCCGAAGTGGATGATGTGGAGTCCCCAGCAGAAGTGCTGGCAACAGGGCAGAGTGCTACCAACCTCTGCCCAGCACCGGCAACAACTACAGGGTTCCAGGGAGCCGGGGTAGTCGGCCTCCCTCCCCAACAGTTAGCTGGAGCAGATGATGTGGGGTTTCCAGTAGAAGGGCTGGCAACAGGGCAGAGTGCTGCTGGCCTCTGCCCTCAACTAACAGAGGATGAATTTCCTGTAAAGGTGGATGGGGCTTCAGTCCCCACCTGTATACCCCAGGGATGCTGGGCAGTCGGCCCAGATCCCCAACAGCATGATGGCGTGAGCCCAGTCACCCTGTCTTCTCTCCAGCGGCTTAAAGGACTCCAGGGAGAAGGACCAGGCCAAGCCTCTCCCCAGCGGCGGATATTTTTCTTTTAGAGAGGCAGAGGTTGGCTGGGTGAGTAATACTCTGTTTGGAACAATTTGTTTGGGGTACTGTGTGGATACCAGCATTAGAAGACTGGAACTACTGACTAACTTCGGAGTCAACCCGTCTGGGATCTGCTCATAGTCTCCTGCCGAAAGGGGAGAAATGTGACAGACCTAGCCGGGACAGAGGGTTTTGGAGGGGACTGAATGCTAGCCTCTTGCCGACCGATTATGGGCCCTGGCATTTGGGGGAACGGTGCTCTCTGTGAGCTGTATACCTGAGGACCCTTGAGGTGACGTTACTTTAGATTCGGGTCCATGTCCCCCAAGACACACAGACTCTGGGGACCCTGTATATGCCAAATTACAAATAGTGACTGATTCATACTGTTGGGACACATACTATGAGGAGATGTTGATGTCAATTTGAGCCACCTGTCTGTTGTCTTCTATAATGTAAATGAGACTAGTGTGGCTTCTCTTTCAGCCATTGTTGTCTGGGCTAATTAACCCAGCCATTGTGCGAAGGAGTACTATGTTTAAACGTATGATAATGTACCATCTACTGTGTGAAGCTCGGAGACAACCAGTCTGACCAGTAGTGAAATCCTGATTTATCAAAACAATGACCAGGCTGCTTAACCACTTCCCGCCCGCTCACCGTCATATGACGTCCTGGGCTTTGAGCGGGTATATCTGAATGATGCCTGTAGTTACAGACATCATTCAGATATTGCCGGTTTCAGCCGGCGAATCTCTACACCATAGAAACAATCATAGTGGCCATTCCGCCGCTTGATCGTTCCTATGGGAGGCGAGAGGGGACTCCCCCCCTCTCCCGCCGCCCTCTGGTGCTTGTTCCGACTCACCGTTACGATCGGTGAGGCGGAGAGCAGATTCGCCGGATGTAGATCATAGAGATTTCCAGGGGGCTAGATGGTCGCCAGAGTCTCTATGATCATCGGAGGCCGGGCGCGATGCTATGACGTCACGCCCGGCCTCTCCATTCAAAAAAACGGCGCCTCTTCAGCTGGGAAGCGGTGATTTTTTTATTGTTTTTTAATTCAGGCTTCCCAGCCTAGTGGTGAGATATGGGGTCTTATTGACCCCATATCTCACTATTAAGAGGACCTGTCATGTCATATTCCTATTACAAGGGATGTTTACATTCCTTGTAATAGGAATAAAAGTGATCAAATTTTTTTTTTTTCAAAAAAGTGTCAAAATAAAAAAATAAAATAAAAAAAATAAAAAATTTTTAAAGCGCCGCTGTCCCCGTGTGCTCGCACGCAGAAGGGAACGCATACGTAAGTCCCGCCCACATATGAAAACGATGTTCAAACCATACATGTGAGGTTTTGCCGTGAACATTGGATCGAGAGCAATAATTTTGTTCCTAGACCTCCTCTGTAACTTAAAACATGTAACCAGTAAAAAAATTTCAAGCGTCGCCTATGGGGATTTTTAAGTACCGAACATTGCACGAGCGTGTGCAATTTTGAAGCGTGACATGTTAGGTATCTATTTACTCGGCGTAACTTCATCTTTCACAATATGTAAAAACATTGAGCTAACTTTACTGTTTTGTTTTTTTTTAAAAACACAAAACTGTTTTTTTCCCCCAAAAAAAAGGCGTTCAAAAAATTCCTGCGCAAATACTGTGCGAGATAAAAAGTTGCAACAACCACCATTGTATTCTCTAGGGTCTTTGCTAAAAAAACATATATAATGTTTGGGGTTCTATGTAATTTTCTAGCAAAAAAAAATTATGATTTTTACATGTAGGAGAGAAATGTCAGAATTGGCCTGGTAGGGAAGTGGTTAAAGGGATTAGTTAATAAGATCATGTTAATTAGGTCTGGTCACAGGTGTATTTTCAGAGTAATATGAGCAGGAGGTATACACCTCCTCCTTTTACTGTATATAAGACTGTATTTGTTTCAATAAAAATGCATTCCTGCTTAAACCTCAAGACAGAGCATCTTGTCTCGTACTTGGGGGGAGAATTATCTGTATGGGTTCCTGGTTCGGCTGATTGAAGTGTTCTGCAGCTGCCTTTGTGTTTGGAAATGGAATGTCTTAAACTACTTTAACACCTTTCCTACTCGGGGTGTCATCACAACACTCATCCAGGTGTGGTTTAAACCACTATTTAGCCAAACACGAGAGTGGGAGGCAATACAAGCTGGTGAGTGCGTTTTTCAGAGGGAGTGGTGTCACAAGCACATGTTGTGGTGGAAGATTAAGAGATCAAAGCTTTTTTCCTCATCCAATTTCTATTTATGGACTTATATATATATAATCTAGACGTTCCCTAGACGACGTCTGTTAAGACGAAACGTACGTCGGAAGGTTGACACGCTGACGTCATCGGTGTCCTCTCGTCTTGAACGGGTGTCTGCAGGCCGGTCGGCTGTTTTTATCCTCGTTTATGCTTTTATTCATGTCATTTATGTAAGTGCAAACCCCTTTTTTAAATAAATTGTGTCTGCTGATTTACACTATGGAGTTCCTATCTTTTATTCCTTTGGGTCCTCCCTGTTGAATATCCTTGTCTACCGGACGGAGCCTTTCCTGCCTTTCTCCTCTCCTTGGTGAGGTTGGACCAGGACGCCTCCATTGATCGGATATCTCAATTTGTACAAGCTGTTCTTGTAGATTGCCTCCGGTAAGCACGCATTGCTTTTGGTGGTGGATTTGTCACTTGGCGCCATCTGAAGAGCTTTATTGCAATTAATATTGGATACCAATTGGGTTCTTTGAGACTTTCTTTCACTTATCACCATTGTTCAATATTTTTTATTTTGTCACCTACCTTTGATCATTTACGATTATTCATTTTCTACATCACTGTCAGTAATTTGCCTTCCCATTATATGGGATGTCATTTACATATGTCTCAAAGTACATTATTTCAATTTTTGTTTAGCACAGTTCAGTTATATTTTATTTTTTGGCTATATATTTTTTTTTTTCACAAGTCACTGGGTGATATATAATATATCCACATTTTATAGCTATAGAATCATTGTTCCATTGTTAGTGATTCACAGTTCTTGTCATATCTATTAGCGCAACTAGTTTTTTCCTATTTCTTATTGCACATGGTTATAGGTTCAATCTCTGTTATGCGACACTCATATTTAACTCAAGTGCTGTCCATTTCTTCTGATCATCCTTGAGATGGTTCTACACCTTCATTTGAGTCCAGCTGTGTTTGATTATACTGATTGGACTTGATTAGGAAAACCACATACCTGTCTATATAAGACCTCACAGCTCACAGTGCATGTCAGAGCAAATGAGAATCATGAGGTCAAAAGGAACTGCCTGAAGAGCTCAGAGACAGAATTGTGGCAAGGCACAGATCTGGCCAAGGTTACAAAAAAAATTTCTGCTGCACTTAAGGTTCCTAAGAGCACAGTGGCCTCCATAATCCTTAAATGGAAGACGTTTGGGACGACCAGAACCCTTCCTAGAGCTGGCCTTCCGGCCAAACTGAGCTATCGGGGGAGAAGAGCCTTGGTGAGAGAGGTAAAGAAGAACCCAAAGATCACTGTGGCTAAGCTCCAGAGACGCAGTCGGGAGATGGGAGAAAGTTGTAGAAAGTCAACCATCACTGCAGCCCTCCACCAGTCGGGGCTTTATGGCAGAGTGGCCCGACAGAAGCCTCTCCTCAGTGCAAGACACATGAAAGCACGCATGGAGTTTGCTAAAAAAACACTTGAAGGACTCCAAGATGGTGATAAATAAGATTCTCTGGTCTGAGGAGACCAAGATAGAACTTTTTGGCCTTAATTCTAAGTGGTATGTGTGGAGAAAATCAGGCACTGCTCATCACCTGTCCAATACAGTCCCAACAGTGAAGCATGGTGGTGGCAGCCTCATGCTGTGGGGGTGTTTTTCAGCTGCAGGGACAGGACGATTGGTTGCAATCAAAGGAAAGATAAATGTGGCCAAGTACAGGGATATCCTGGACGAAAACCTTCCCCTGAGTGCTCAGGACCTCAGACTGGGCCGAAGGTTTACCTTCCAACAAGACAATGACCCTAAGCACACAGCTAAAATAACGAAGGAGTGGCTTCACAACAACTCCGTGACTGTTCTTGAATGGCCCAGCCAGAGCCCAGACTTAAACCCAATTCAGCATCTCTGGAGAGACCTAAAAATGGCTGTCCACCAACGTTTACCATCCAACCTGACAGAACTAGAGAGGATCTGCAAGTAGGAATGGCAGAGGATCCCCAAATCCAGGTGTGAAAAACATGTTGCATCTTTCCCAAAAAGACTCATGGCTGTATTAGATCAAAAGGGTGCTTCTACTAAATACTGAGCAAAGGGTCTGAATACTTAGGCCCATGTGATATTTCCGTTTTTCTTTTTTAATAAATCTGCAAAAATGTCAACGAATTCTGTGTTTTTCTGTCAATATGGGGTGCTGTGTGTACATTAATGAGGAAAAAAAATGAACTTAAATGATTTTAGCAAATAGCTGCAATATAACAAAGAGTGACACATTTAAGGGGGTCTGAATACTTTCTGTCCCCACTGTATGTTTGCTGGTTTTGTTTTTCAGATTTTTCCATTAAATTCGCCAGTTTTGTTCCATTTAAAAGCTACTTAGTTCCTCTTTACTAACCCACAGGTAAAATTCAGTGAAAACAGCGAGTCAATGAGTCAGAAAACTGACAAGAAGTGGAGAACCTGGCTGAGTTCTCAACTCCTATTAATAACCCCCAAAAGTTTATTACTATATGTTTTTTTTTTTTTTTACCCAACAGATACTGTATATTTCTGCATATGTCTATGGCTGCATTCTATATAGAAGAGGTGCCCTCCAGTGGCCATTTGGCAAAATGACTTATATTTAATCAACCATCTGTATTTATTTGTTGTAAACAGATTCATCTGGAGCATTAAGTGATTACACCAAACTCTTGGTGATTTTCTATGTAATTTAAAACATCTCCAGATTGTAAATGAATTTCACATGTCCGGTTTTTATTTTTATAACAATGCAACATTTGTCTATTCAGAGATGTGCATTGATATACATTTCAGATTCTCCACTGACATTTGGTTGAGTTTACAAGTCTAAAGCAAATTGTTTGAGAAATGTAGGGTGCTTTGTTGAAGGAAACATCATAAAATTAGTTATTGCTGACCTGCTTTTAAAAATACAAGTTTGATGGATGTTATGCTGACCCACTTCTGACTTATTGATATAGAAAAAAACAGAAGTTCTTATCTGTATGCTTAATCTGAGCTCATCAATAGAAAACTAGGTGGTTTTTTCCTCCATGAAATGTTTACTGTTATCTCATACACTCACCGGCCTCTTTATTAGGTACACCTTACTAGTACCGGGTTGGACCCCTTTTTGCCTTCAGAACTTTCTTAATTCTTCGTGGTGTAGATTCAACAAGGTGTCGGAAACATTCCTGAGATTTTGGTCCATATTGTCATGATATCATCACGCAGTTGCTGCAGATTTGTTGGGTGCACATCCATGATGCAAATCTCCCAATCCACCACATCCCAAAGGTGCTCTATTGGATTGAGATCTGGTGACTGTGGAGGCCATTGGAGTACAGTGACCTCATTGTCCTGTTCAAGAAACCAGTGGTGAGATGATTTGAGTTTTGTGACATTATCCTGCTGGAAGGAGCCATCAGAAGAGAAGTGCACTGCAGTCATAAAGGGATGGACATGGTCAGCAACAATACTCAGGTAGGCCGTGGCATGTAAACAATGCTCAGTTGGTACTAGCGGGGCCCGAAGTGTGCCAAGAAAATATCCCCACACCATTACACCACCATCACCAGCCTGAACCGTTGTTTACACCAAATTCTGACCCTATCATTTGAATGTTGCAGCTGAAATCTTGAATCAGACCAGGCAACATTTTTCCAATCTTCTATTGTCCAATTTTGTTGAGTATGTGGGAATTGTGCCTCAGGTTTCCTGTTCTTAGCTGACAGGAGTGGCACCCAATGTGGTCTTCTGCGGCTGTAGCCAATCTGCTGTAAGTTTGATGTGTGTTGTAACAAGTGGTTATTTAAGTTACTGTTGGCCTTTCTATCATCTTGAACCAGTCTGCCTATTTTCCTCTGACATCATCAAGGCATTTTCATCCACACAGCTGCCGCACACTGGATATTTTCTCTTTTTCGGACCATTATCTGTAAACCCGAGAGATGGTTGTGTGTGAAAATCTCAGTAAATCAGCAGTTTTTGAAATACTTAGACCAGCCCATCTGGCACCAACAACCATGACCAAAGTGACCAAAGTCACTTAAATCCCCTTTCTTCCCCATTCTGATGCTTGGTCTTCCACATGTCTAGATGCCTAAATGCATAGAGTTACTGCCACGTGATTGGCTGATTAGAAATTTATGTTAACAAGCAATTGAACAGGTGTACCTAATAAAGAGGACGGTGAGTGTATAGATTAGCTTTAAAGGACACTAAAAAACAATTACATAAGGTTCATGAACTAGTTTATATAAAGCAGGTTCAAAGGTATTTGTGGACAAATCTAATGGGAAGGGAAACTGGGGTTCCATGTGTTTGCAGTGACACCCACAGGTGAAACTTGGTATTGTGCTCTAATTATGACGCTATGGTGTTGGTTTGAGGCACTAAGTGTTGTTTTTTCTCATAGAATTTATCTATTCAATACAGCTCTCCATCACTCTCTCCTAAATGTACATTGGATTCGAACTCCTACTTTGTGAACTCCTGGGGAATGCGCTCCAGTTTATTCCCCGGATGCAGTTCTCATAGCTAGATTCTCTTCACTGTTGCAAAAAGAATTAACTAAAGCATGCTAAATGAACAAATCTGAACTGAAGAGGGATTTTCAGGGGATTGATGACTGCTTAGACCTTATTAAGACTAAAATGGATGGTGCCATGGCCAGAGTAAAGCAGAGTTCCAAGGTACTCTTATGCCGCATACACACGGTCGGATTTTCCAACGGGAAATGTTTGATGTGAGCTTGTTGTCGGAAAGTCCAACCGTGTGTATGCTCCATCGAACATTTGGTGTCAATTTCCGCCAACAAATGTTTGATAGCAGGTTCTCAAATTTTCCGCCATCAAAACGTGTTGTCGGAAAGTCCGATCGTGTGTACACAAGTCCGTCACACAAAAGTTCACATATGCTCTGAATCAGGCAGAAGGAGTCGCACTGGCTATTGAACTTCCTTTTTCTCAGCTCGTTGTACGTGTTGTAAGTCACCGCATTCTCACGTTCGGAATTTTTGGCCAACATTTGTGTGACCATGTGTATGCAAGACAAGTTTGGGCCAACATCCTTAGAACAAAAATCCACGGTTTTGTTTTCAGAAAATCTGATCGTGTGTACGCGGCATTTGACTTGCACCCAACCAGATCAGGCTAATGTGAAGCTTTAAGATCTGGAGAACAGATCAAAACAATAAAATATCCATATACAGGGGCTTACCTAAACCGGTAAAGAACCTTGACTGGGCAGTGCACACTTTAATGAAAGATGTCATCCCAGATATCTCAAAAGCTCGATTAGAGATTAAAAAAAAAAGCCCACCGAACGGGCACTCACAACTCCGAGGTCTGATGGACTTTCCAGAGACACGATTCTGAAACCCTACTATTACAACATTAACCACTTCAGCCCCGGAAGGATTTGCCCCTTCATGACCAGGCTATTTTTTGCCATACGGCACTGCGTCTCTATAACTGACAATTGCGCGGTCGTGCGGCACTGTACCCAAACAAAATTGACATAATTTTTTCCCCACTAATAGAGCTTTCTTTTAGTAGTTTTTGATCACCACTGAGGTTTATTTTTTGCGCTATAAACAAAGAGCGACAATTTTGAAAAGAAATTTTTTTTTCTTTACTTTTTGATATATATATATATATATTAGTGTGTGTATATATATATATTATACACATACAGACCACATTTATTCATCAGTTTAGGCCGATATATATTCCTCTACATATTTCATATTTTTGTTAAAAAAAAAAAAAAAATTGCAATAGGCATAAATTGATTGGTTTGTGCAAAAGTTATAGCGTCTACAAACTATGGGATAGGTTTAGGGACTTTGTTGTTTTTACTAGTAATGGCGGCTATCTGCGATCTTTAAATCTGACCCCAAATTACACTTTTTGGGGACTAGTGACATTACTACATTGATCAGTGCTATAAAAATGCACTGATCAATGTAAAAATGACACAGGCAGGGAAGGGGTTAACACTAGGGGGCGATCAGGGGGTTAAAGGTGTTCCCTAGGTGAGTTCTAACTGTGGGGGGTGGGCTCACTGGGACATGACAGAGATCACTGTTCCCGATCACTGGGAACAGTAGATCTCTGACATGTCCCGTCAGGACGGGGATTCGCCTTGTTTACAAAGGCAGATCCCCATTCTGCCTCTGTATTAGGCAAACGCGAGTCGCCGGCAGACATCAAGTCCGCCCGACACGTTGGCACGCTCCCGTAGCGTGCAGTGGGAACAAGAGCTCACTGGCGGCGGCACGAGCCCGCCGCTGCCAATCTAAATGTAAGTTCGCCGCTCTCTTTCCCCCCGCAACAGATCACAGGTCCTAGAATACTGAGGGACCATTCACAAAGCGCAGCGTGGCTCGCAAGGCTTCACTGCCTGTTCCCTTACTAAGGATGCAGACCCCTGGACCTGAAACCGAGTAAAGAAGTAGCTCGGGTAAGGACATCGCTGGATCCCTGGACCAGTAAGTGTTCTTATATTAAAAGTCAGCAGGGCTGCAGAGCTGGAGGTGTGCCTGTGTGTGTGTAAATCCAGGAAGTGAACAGGCAGCAGCTTCAGCTGCCCACAGTAAAAATGGCTGCAGCCAGACTTAGTGGAGAGAGATTTCTTTTGCATATTTGGCAAGTACAGAATCACAGTATATATAAAATATGCAAAGTGGTTGGAGGGAAGCTTCAGAATAGCAAATATGTTTATTACAAATTATGTGAGCAGACTGCAGTTCCTCTTTAAGGTGAGCTTGTCCTTTAAACAACTTTATGGAACAATACCACCACCGTGTGATCAACATTATACATGACGTTTGGTAATCTGAGCTAAATGTTTATTTCCTTTCTCCCAACATTTTTAGTTTTTATGTGTTTTCCTTCTTTCTTCATGCCAGTGGAGTCTAACTGGTCACTGACTGATTCTCCAACAAGCGTTCTTCAGAAGGATCAGTCATATGTTTACTCTTGTCACAGATTTTTATCAATGTGAGCTCTAAAAAGGTCTAGTTTGGCTATTTCATGCCAGGGACTCACTGGTCTC
Organism: Aquarana catesbeiana; assembly: GCF_042186555.1. Taxonomy (NCBI): domain Eukaryota; kingdom Metazoa; phylum Chordata; class Amphibia; order Anura; family Ranidae; genus Aquarana; species Aquarana catesbeiana. The sequence goes on from NC_133334.1 coordinate 111,775,431, forward strand.
ATGTTATTTTCTTAAAGCGGTAGTAAACTAAGCCACCAACTTGTGAAAAGCAGTGTAGCTATTACAAAATAGTTTTATGTATCATTCCACTTTATTATTTACCCACTCTGTGTTAGTCTTTTTTTATATCTTACTTTCATGTCGCTGTTTCCCATCTGAAGCTGTTGTCGTTCACATCTGTCCTGTCTATTGCATCTGCCCTGTCTGTGCTGCCCAAAATCTCACAAGCACATTGAGTATTAGCCGAACCTCATTTTCTTTCCTCTCTGCTTGTCCTGAGATCAGATGTAGTGTCGAAATGCATTACAATGCCACTGAGTCTTGATGACGCATGCAAACTACGAAAAGGACCAATGGCACACAGAGCATGCCATAAACTGCGGTAACAATGCGCATGTGCCGTTGATGGATTACGGATTGAAGATCGCTTTTTTCACACCACGGCACAGGTTGAAAAGATTTTTAAAACAATACCATATACATTGATTATTAATGATTTTAATGGAAGGATAAAAGTTGAGTTTACTACCACTTTAATCAATGAGTATTATTTAGGAATTATTATTTAGGAATTATTATTTAGGAAACTGATATGTCAAGTACACTCAGGGGGTTATTTACGAAAGGCAAATCTACTTTGCACTGCAAGTGCACTTGAAAGTGCAGTCGCTCTAAATCTAAGGGGTAGATCTGAAATGAGTGGAAGCTCTGCTGATTTTATCATCCAATCACGTGCAAGCTAAAATGCTGTTTTTTATTTTCCTTGCATGTCCCCCTCGGATCTACAGCGACTTTACTTTCAAGTGCACTTGCAGTGCAAAGTGGATTTGCCTTTCGTAAAAAAAAACCTCAATGCCTATGTTGCAATTGGTAACTCATAAGCTAAAGCAACGTGACATGCTAAAGCCTCGTACACACGGTACAATTGTTGGCAGGAGATTGTCTGTTGACAGACTGTTGTCCTAAAATCTTACCGTTAGTACGCTCCTTTTGACAATTGTTGTCCAATTTTCCACCAACAAATGTTGGATGACAGGCTAGTAAATTTTCGGCGGACAGCTGTTTGATTTTCATATGGTCAGTACATAAATCCGTCACACAAAAGTCCAAACACTAATGCTCGGGAATCAATGCTCACTAAACACAAAATTAGCAGAAGGGGCCCAAAGGGTGGCGCTCAAGAGCTGAAATTCCTTGTAGTACATCACTACGTTCGTGTTTGTGGCACGACAATTGTGTACCTATAGCATGCAAGACAAGATTCTGGCATGCCCCCTTTTGACAAATATCAGACGCTCGGTTGGCCAACAATCATGCCGTGTGTACAAGGCTTTAGGCCTTCCATAATTACCATGCCCTAGGTCAGTGATGGCGAACCTTTTTGAGCCCGAGTGCCCACACAGTGACACAAAACCAACTTATTTATTTCAAAGTGCCAACATGGAATTAAACCTACTAGCGGCTCTGTACAGAGGATGGGACTGATCATCCCTCTGAATGAGCCCTAAGGGACCAAAAATGTACGATTCTGCCCAGAAAAAACCTTTTCTGCTTTTTCAAAGGAGTGCGTTGTGCTCAGAATACAGGGATCAGACGTGCGCTGTTCTCAGAATACAGGGATCAGACGTGCGCTGTGCTCAGAATACAGGGATCAGACGTGCGCTGTGCTCAGAATACAGGGATCAGACGTGCGCTGTGCTCAGAATACAGGGATCAGACGTGCGCTGTGCTCAGAATACAGGGATCAGACGTGCGCTGTGCTCAGAATACAGGGATCAGACGTGCGCTGTGCTCAGAATACAGGGATCAGACGTGCGCTGTGCTCAGAATACAGGGATCAGACGTGCGCTGTGCTCAGAATACAGGGATCAGACGTGCGCTGTGCTCAGAATACAGGGATCAGACGTGCGCTGTGCTCAGAATACAGGGATCAGACGTGCGCTGTGCTCAGAATACAGGGATCAGACGTGCGCTGTGCTCAGAATACAGGGATCAGACATGCGTTGTGCTCAGAATACAGGGATCAGACATGCGTTGTGCTCAGAATACAGGGATCAGACATGCGTTGTGCTCAGAATACAGGGATCAGGGGGTGATGTGAAGGCCAATAGAGGACACTGCTATGCGGATGGCCCTTCCTAAAGCAGTGTCCTCTGGCCCCTTCACATACCCACCACATACACAGCAGTGTCCTCTGCGCCCCCCCCCCTTCCCCCATAGCACTGTCCTACCTGTGTATGTGCAGACAGAGTCCTCCACATTGTCATGCTTTAGTGCCCTCCGCCCCAGCCCCTGCACAGGAAGACGCTCTCCTATTGGCTTCAAAGTCCAGGAAGGGAGGAGTAATTCTTCTCTTCCTCTGTATCGCAGCGCTGGTTACAGAGGCAGACACTGGTTATAGGAAGCGAGCCGACTCCTCCGCGCCTGCACCGCCAGTGCAAGAGGCTACCTTGCTGGGGGATTCCCTCCCCTATCCTGGCGGCGCGCTGAGTGCCCACAGAAAGGGCTCGGCGTGCCAGCTGTGGCACGCGTGCCATAGGTTCGCCATCACTGCCCTAGGTATATACATTCTTTTGCTTCAAGAGATACATTTTTTTTGATCCTCAGCTCTGAAATATCATTAAACAGATATTCCACCAAGAAAAGGTGGGTAGTAATCTACTTCTCTAAATGTGTAATCAGCTACAGATCATACAGTCATCAGAGAGGATGGGGGTAGTTATTTACTGGTAGCTAGAAAGATCAATGACCCTTTTTAAATATGCTACACACTTTGGCCACCCAGTAGACCAAATCAAAACGTAAAGTGGAGTTCCACCCAAAAATGGAACTTACGCATTAAGGGAAGGTGACCCCCCCCCCCCCAAAATGCCACATTTTGGGGGGGGGGGGGACACGCTCTTTTTAGAGGGTTCCAGATCCCACTTCCTCCCGGGGCACCGCAAGCAAGTTCACCTCTCCCCCCTCCCTCTCGGCAATCATCTGGGACACGTCACAAGTCCCAGATGATTGCCCGGAAGGGGAGGCGAGCGGGGCTTCGTTCCCCCGCATCGCTGGACCCTGGGACAGGTTAGTGTCCGTTTATTAAAAGTCAGCAGCTGCAGTATTTGTAGCTGCTGACTTAATATTTTTAAAACTCCACTTTAACAAAGTTATCATGAAACATCCCCCAAAACAAAAGTCACAAAATAGCTAAAATGCCTAATCAAAACAATTTCATAGATATATGGAGAGAATGCAACCCCACCACAAAAGATTATACTTTTTATTCCCATGTTCACAGCATATTTTCAAGAATAGATTGCATCTTCACTCTTTCCTCACTACTATTATTTCATACCTCCCAACTATTTGCGATATGAACGAGGGACACCTATTAGCAAGCGTATGTACAGTAGGGTTGCACCAATACCGATACTAGTAATCGTATCGGTATTTGAATGCACAGAGTCAGTGATCACCAACTATCCATGTCAGGGCTGGCCTCAGCCCTCCCTTCTCAGTGCACAGCTGTCGGTTAATTGCCAGCACTCATCGTTCCACAGTTCCTCACCTGGTGATCATTTCTTGCTCGTCAGCCAGCCCCTTCTGGCTATATAAATTGCCTGGTTCATTTCTCCCATGCCTTCACCTTGGTCAACATATCTGAAGATTCTCTGCTGTCTTCCTGTTAAAGACTTGCCTGGCTGATGTCCCTTCTGGTTCCTGATCCTGTTTTCTGTTTCCGACTATGCTAATCTCTGGCTTCCCGATTTACTGGCTTGCACTGACTACCCGATTTGATTACCGTACCTTGGCTATGTTTTGACTACAATTACTATTTGTACCATTTTTATCGCTATAATAAAAGGTGTGATTTTTACTGTCTCCGTCAGATTCACGGTTCCTGAATTCAAAAGATGCAGGCAATCCACCTAGTGGTAATATTTTTTCCAGGTAAAATGAGCAGGATCACCGCATGGATCAGTTTGCCATAGAGTTACAGATGTTCCTGATTCGCACTGCTCACCTGGATCCTTCCACTGTGGCTGTTCTGGTACATGTGGGGCATGCCATCCCTGCTGCTGCTCCAGTCTCTGTGCAGGCACCCGCCTTGAATATTACCTCTGTAAGAGGTATGTCTGGTTCCGCTCCGCTTCCCCATCTATTTGGGGGCGATCCAGTTCAATGCAGAGGGTTTCTCAACCAGGTTGGAATATACTTTGAGATGCTGCCCCAGGCGTTCCCCACGGACAGAAGCAAAGTAGACTTCATCATTTCTTTGCTTTCTTATAGAGCCTTGGCTTGGGCAAAACCTTTATCGGAGATGCAAAAACCCATTGTCCTGAGTTACCCAGAGTTTGTGGCTTCCTTTATTAGGGTATTAGACGTTCCCTCTCACTCCACTTCTGCTGCAGGTTATAACCTCTGTCAGCTTTTTGCTATCTGTGTCCCATTGGGGAAATTTCCCTTCGCTTCCTGTCCCATAACCAAAACAGGAAGTGAGAGTTGTCACCAGAATTGTAAAAATCCCTCGTGACAGGTACTCTTTATGGAGAGATCTGGGGGTCTATAAGACCCCAGATCCCTCCTCTGCACTTAAAGAGGAAATAAACGCTACCCCTATGAAGCCGTTTTATAAATGTGCCAGTATGGCAATGTATTCCAACATATTCCACATTAAAAATAACCCCCAATCATTTGTTTTACGGTTTTAAAAACCACCTTCCTGGGGTAAGCCAGCGCTATGTTAACTATTGACTTCTGAGTCCATCTTGCAATGTATTTCCGCCCTTTCTGATAGTCCGATCTTTAATCTCGCATATGCGCATTAGGTTCTTAGCAAGCCTCATTCTAGTTCTGGGACTACTATGGTAATTGAGTCACGTGGCTCATCTCCGCTGCAGTAAGTTGCGATGTGCCAATGTTTACACCCCTCCCTGTGATGTGTAAGGTCACATGGGGTGTATCAGAAGGCTGTAATATTGCGGTATCTCAGTACTGTGCCACACAGAGCTGATATGACAGACGCAGCATACATCTTTATGGACTGATGGCACAAAGAGCGCACCGTGAATCGGGGGAAACATGCGCATGTGCCGGTGACGTCAGCAAATGCAACAGTACAGATTACAAGAAAACGGAGCAAGTAAAATGACATTTACATACAGTGATTTTAAATGTTTGTAGTGATAATTGATATGGGCATAACTTATGGGGGAGAATTTACTTCCTCTTTAAAAGAGTTTGATCACACCAAGATAGGTGCGATCAAATGCATTCGTTTTTAAAAATGGCGTTGTTTACATTTGGATATACTGAAAGTGATGTAAGGCCATAGTTTCCAGGTTGCTATATCAGAGCCCAACAAAACCGATCCGGGATTTCCGGTGGGACGCGATATTCCAGTGAAGCCGCGTCAGGGAGGGTGGCTTCTCCTACTGCTGCTTATAAAAGCAATCCAGAGGCTAGTTACCCACTAGGTTTGCTTTTACAAGAGAGCCAACCGTCGCTTCTTAAAAAACGGTACAGCGATGATGCCTGCAACTGCAGGCGTCATCCCAGTATAAACTCAAACTCCAGCTAAAGTGCTAAAAGTGATATGAAGTCTAGGGTTTGTTTGTTTAAAATAACAAACATGTCATACTTACCTGCTCTGTGCTGTGGTTTTTACACAGAGCAGTGTCCATTCAGGCTGAGTTCACACTGGTGTAACCACCGCGATTCCTGTACAGGTTTCCGCATCGCATCTGAACCACAGGCAGTTCACACTGACATCTGCAAACCGCTGCAGGTGTCAATATGAAGTTAATGACACCCCCAAATCGGTTTGCAGAACGCAGTGCACAGTGCAAACTGTGGAATCGGATTGCAAAAAAAGGGTCCTTGCACCATTTTGGTGTGAATGCAATTTCAGCCATGCAAATTGTATGGCTGAATTTGTGTTGCACAATGCATTGCAAATCGCATGTGATGTCTAGCATCGCATAATTGTGAACTCAGCCTTAGCCACAAAGCTGCTGCTTGGCCCCGCCCCCTCTCATTGGCTCACTGATTTTTATTAACAGAAGCAGGAGCTAATGGTGCCCGCTGTGTGGCTCAGCCAATCAGGAGAGAGAGTCATCACATACTAGCATTTTATGAAATACTCACCTTGGAACGAAGCCCTCAATCTCTGTAAAGTCACCGCTGAGAGGGCTGACATGTTCCCCCTGACTGTCTTCCGGGTTCGCAAGCTACGGCTATGTGATTGGCCGGAGACATGATAACATCACTTCTGAGCATGTGTGTGGGAGCTGCTGTTTCCGGCATGGGCTCTGAAGGTCTGGCACAGTAAGCTGGACCTTCGGCTGCATGCACTCTGAATATTTCCTAAACTGTGTAAGTTTAGAAGATATTCACAGTACCTACAGGTAAGCCTTATTATAGGCTTACCTGTAGGTACAAGTGGTAGTAGTTTACTAACACTTGAATGCATAGAATGCATTACGGTAAAAACTTTCTGCTTTTACAACCAATTTAAGCTGAAGTTGTTATAATGATTGTAATAACTACAGAATACTACATACAAATATGGATAAGACGTCACAACCTGCAAGAATATTTAGCAAAATCATGAAACAACTGCAAGTTACACAGAGTGACAGATTATACAGCATTTCATTCTATACGTTTGTTATGTAAAAGGGAAAAAAAATGTTTTCAAAAATAAAATCTCAATAGAGAAAAAAATAAAATAAAAATTATACAGCAAGTTCTGATGAATCCCCATCTAGTGTAAATGGCGGTCTCTCCATCTCCAGAATGCTGTGTTGTAGATCTTCCACATAGACATGATCAGTCCTGTATGAAGAAGGTGTATACAGTGTATTTCCTGCATAGACCCCAAGGGGCTGGGGCCCATCATACAAGCCTGGCACAGAATATCAAGTACAGAAATAGTACATAGAAATCTACACACGGGGCACACATTGCTCACACTCCACACACATTACAATAAATCCCCGTTCTACCATTCACTATGCGATCCTCTCCCTGTATGTACATCACCTGTATACTGATTACTGGGATCTAATCGGCAGGTAATGACAGGGAGCTGTGCGCCGCGCGCGCGATGACGTTGTTACTTTGGCCCCTCCCTTTTGTACTCCACGGTAGCCATCTTTGCTTTGGGAGTCCCGAAGTTGCTCTTCACTACAGAACTTACCTGAACTTGTTACCCCCCCCCCCCCCCAAAAAAAAAGATCACTATAGATCTGTGCATGTCCGCTTCTAATAAAGGCAGATGTATCCCCTACAGCCACCGTATCCCTCCCCCATCATTAACCACTTCAGCCCCGGAAGGATTTACCCCCTTCCTGACCAGAGCACTTTTTACAATTTGGCACTGCGTCGCTTTAACTGCTAATTGCGCGGTCATGCAATGCTGTAACCAAACGAAATTTGCGTCCTTTTCTTCCCACAAATAGAGCTTTCTTTTGATGGTATTTGATCACCTCTGCCGTTTTTATTTTTTGCGCTATACACGGAAAAAGACCGAAAATTTTGAAAAAAAATGATATTTTCTACTTTTTGTTCTAAAAAAAATCCAATAAACTCAATTTTAGTCATACATTTAGGCCAAAATGTATTTGGCCACATGTCTTTGGTAAAAAAAATGTCAATAAGTGTATATTTATTGGTTTGCGCAAAAGTTATAGCGCCTACAAACTAGGGTACATTTTCTGGAATTTACACAGTCTTTAATTTATGACTGCCTATGTCATTTCTTGAGGTGCTAAAATGACAGGGCAGTACAAAACCCCCACAAATGACCCCATTTTGGAAAGTAGACACCCCAAGGAAATTGCTGAGAGGCATGTTGAGCCCATTGAATATTCATTTTTTTTGTCCCAAGTGATTGAATAATGAAAAAAAAAAAAAAAAAAAAAAAAATTACAAAAAGTTGTCACTAAATGATATATTGCTCACACAGGCCATGGGCCTATGTGGAATTGCACCCCAAAATACATTTAGCTGCTTCTCCTGAGTATGGGGATACCACATGTGTGGGACTTTTTGGGAGCCTAGCCGCATACGGGGCCCCGAAAACCAATCACTGCCTTCAGGATTTCTAAGGGCGTACATTTTTGATTTTACTCCTCACTACCTATCACAGTTTTGAAGGCCATAAAATGCCCAGATGGCACAAACCCCCCCCAAATGACCCCATTTTGGAAAGTAGACACCCCAAGCTATTTGCTGAGAGGCATGTTGAGTCCATGGAATATTTTATATTTTGACACAAGTTGCGGGAAAGTGACAATTTATTTATTTATTATTTTTTTTTTGCACAAAGTTGTCACTAAATGATATATTGCTCACACAGGTCATGGGCATATGTGGAATTGCACCCCAAAATACATTCTGCTGCTTCTCTTGAGTACGGGGATACCACATGTGTGGGACTTTTTAGGAGCCTAGCCGCGTACGGGACCCCGAAAACCAATCACCGCCTTCAGGATTTCTAAGGGTGTACATTTTTGATTTCACTCTTCACTGCCTATCACAGTTTCGGAGGCCATGGAATGCCCAGGTGGCACAAAACCCCCCCAAATGACCCCATTTTGGAAAGTAGACACCCCAAGCTATTTGCTGAGAGGCATGGTGAGTATTTTGCAGCTCTCATTTGTTTTTGAAAATGAAGAAAGACAAAAAAAAAAATATTTTTTTTCTTTTTTTAATTTTCAAAACTTTGTGACAAAAAGTGAGGTCTGCAAAATACTCACTATACCTCTCAGCAAATAGCTTGGGGTATCTACTTTCCAAAATGGGGTCATTTGGGGGGGGTTTGTGCCACCTGGGCATTCCATGGCCTCCGAGACTGTGATAGGCAGTGAAGAGTGAAATCAAAAATTTACGCCCTTAGAAAGCCTGAAGGCGGTGCTTGGTTTTCGGGGTCCCATACGTGGCTAGGCTCCCAAAAAGTCTCACACATGTGGTATCCCCGTACTCAGGAGAAGCAACAGAATGTATTTTGGGGTGTAATTTCACATATTCCCATGGCATGTTTGAGCAATATATCATTTAGTGACAACTTTGTGCAAAAAAAAAAAAAAATAATAATAATTTGTCTCTTTCCCGCAACTTGTGTCACAATATAAAATATTCCATGGACTCGACATGCCTCTCAGCAAATAGCTTGGGGTGTCTACTTTCCAAAATGGGGTCATTTGGGGGGGTTTGAACTGTCCTGGCATTTTATGCACAACATTTAGAAGCTTATGTCACACATCACCCACTCTTCTAACCACTTGAAGACAAAGCCCTTTCTGACACTTTTTGATTACATGAAAAAATTATTTTTTTTTGCAAGAAAATTACTTTGAACCCCCACACATTATATATTTTTTTAAAGCAAATGCCCTACAGATTAAAATGGTGGGTGTTTAATTTTTTTTTTTCACACAGTATTTGCGCAGCGATTTTTCAAACGCATTTTTTGGGGAAAAAACACACTTTTTTACATTTTAATGCACTAAAACACACTATATTGCCCAAATGTTTGATGAAATAAAAAAGATGATCTTAGGCCGAGTACATGGATACCAAACATGACATGCTTTACAATTGCGCACAAACGTGCAGTGACAACAAAATAAATACATTTTTAAAAGCCTTTAAAAGCCTTTACAGGTTACCACTTTAGATTTACAGAGGAGGTCTACTGCTAAAATTACTGCCCTCGATCTGACCGTCGCGGTGATACCTCACATGCATGGTGCAATTGCTGTTTACATTTGACGCCAGACCGACGCTTGCGTTCGCCTTAGCGCGAGAGCAGGGGGGACAGGGGTGCTTTTTTTTTTTTTTTTTTTTTTCTTTATTATTTTTTTGCTTTTTTATCTTATTTTAAAACTGTTCCTTTCATTTTTTTTTTTTTTTAATCATTTTTATTGTTATCTCAGGGAATGTAAATATCCCCTATGATAGCAATAGGTAGTGACAGGTACTCTTTTTTGAAAAAATTGGGGTCTATTAGACCCTAGATTTCTCCTCTGCCCTCAAAGCATCTGACCACACCAAGATCGGTGTGATAAAATGCTTCCCCAATTTCCCAATGGCGCTATTTACATCCGGCGAAATCTAAGTCATAAAATGCTCGTAGCTTCCAGTTTCTTAGGCCATAGAGATGTTTGGAGCCACTCTGGTCTCTGATCAGGTCTATGGTCAGCTGGCTGAATCACCGGCTGCATTCTCAGGTTCCCTGTTGAGACAGGAGAGCCAGAGAAAAACACGGAAGACGGTGGGGGGGGGGGCATTCTCTCCCACTGCTTGTAAAAGCAGTCTAGAGGCTAATTAGCCGCTAGGATTGCTTCTACATGAAAGCCGACTGCTGGCTGAAAAGAATGATACCAAGATGATACCTAAACCTGCAAGCATCATTCTGGTATAACCACTCAAAGTCGTGAATGCTGTACCTGAAGACAAAAATATGGTTAACAATAAAGCACAGTAAACGGTAAATTATAAAAAATTGCAGACCTGAAAAGCAAACATGATAAAACATAATAACAATAAAACATTGCAGAATAGAATACAGTAAAAAAGAGCAGAACAATAGAGAGAATAGAGAGAGAGAGAATAGAGAGAGAACAATAAAACGACAACTATTATTTTTTATTTTATATTTTTGTTTGTTTTTTTTTTTTTTTTTTTACACTTTTTTTGTAACTGTAACTTTTATAACTGTAACCGGTTCCAGGTTCGGGTCTCTCAAAATGCGATGGCATCTTGGGAGACCCTGTGAAAGTGTGTCCTAGTCTGTGCAATGCTGTACCCTACGCTAATACTCAACTAGTGTATGGTAGCGTTCAAAACATTCACCAATGCAAAGACCAGGATTGTCAGGACAGGAGGGACAATAATAGCGGGTGTCACGCCTATATCCGCGCTTGCTGCAGACACAACATCTTTTTTGGGGGGGTTCGTCGGGTAGGGGTACTCGGGAGGACATAAAAATGCCTCTCATGCAGCCGACTGCATTTGGTTGGGGATGTGAATGGGGGAAGTACGGGCGCTGCAGAAGTGGTGGGTTCCCAATTAGGATTGGCGAATGCAGCAGGAAGGGCACTATGGGCATGACGGGCCTGTGTTTGTCTTCTTGGTGGCAGCGGGACACTATTTGTGCTTGCCACCTCACCAGCTTGAACTGCACTTATGGGACTCGCCACGTCACCAAGTGTTACTGCAGTGCTGGTTTGACTACGACCGGGGTGTACTAGGCCGCTGGCGCTTGCCAGTTCACCAAAACGCTACCAAAAAAACTGTTAACGATCGCAGGGATCAGGCCTGACTCTGCGAACGCTGCAGTTATGCATTTAGTGTTTTGTAAGTGACAGTGATCGATCGATACTGCACTTGGGTGGGCTGGGCTGGGCCGGGCGGAGGGGCAAAACGCAGGTGCTAGCAGGTATCTGGGCTGATCCCGCTAACACTGCGTTTTTGGGAACCCTAAACTGCTGGGGACGCCAGTATAGATCTGATCGGATCAGATATTGATCAGTTCAGATACTATACCACTAAGGGAGGTGTACAGTGCGTGCGTGGGTGTTAGCGGTACTGGCACTAACCTGACGCTGCCTGGGGCTGGTGCTTGCCAGTTCACCAAAACGCTACAAAAAAAACTGTTAGCGATCGCAGGGATCAGGCCTGACTCTGCGAACGCTGCAGTTATGCGTTTAGTGTTTTGTAAGTGACAGTGATCGATCGATACTGCACTTGGGTGGGCTGGGCTGGGCCGGGCGGAGGGGTAAAACGCAGGTGCTAGCAGGTATCTGGGTTGATCCCGCTAACACTGCGTTTTTGGGAACCCTAAACTGCTGGGGACGCTAGTATAGATCTGATCGGATCAGATATTGATGCGTTCAGATACTATACCACTAAGGGAGGTGTACGGTGCGTGGGTGTTAGCGGTACTGGCACTAACCTGATGCTGCCTGGGGCTGGTGCTTGCCATTTCACCAAAATGCTACCAAAAAAACTGTTAGCGATCGCAGGGATCAGGCCTGACTCTGCGAACGCTGCAGTTATGCGTTTAGTGTTTTGTAAGTGACAGTGATCGATCGATACTGCACTTGGGTGGGCTGGGCCGAGCTGGGCGGAGGGGCAAAACGCAGGTGCTAGCAGGTATCTGGGCTGATCCCGCTAACACTGTGTTTTTGGGAACCCTAAACTGCTGGGGACGCTAGTATAGATCTGATCGGATCAGATATTGATGCGATCAGATACTATACCACTAAGGGAGGCGTATGCTGCGTGCGTGGGTGTTAGCGGTACTGACGCTAATCTGACGCTGCCTGGGGCGACGCATATCACCGCTGGACGATCAGGGGGCTAAATCTTTATTCGGTAATAAACGGCGGGTTCCCTGACACTATAAAAAATAAACAAACTAACCAGCGTCACCCGTAACGGTTATACAGTGATCAGTGGTGAAAGGGTTAACTAGGGGGCAATCAAGGGGTTAAAACATTTATTAGATAGTATATGGGGGTCCCTGTCGCTATAAAACTCTGACGGCGAACCTAAATATTTACGTCCCTAACTAGCATCACCAGCGACACTAATACAGCGATCAGAAAAATGATCGCTTAGCGACACTGGTGACAGGGGGTGATCAAGGGGTTAAAACTTTATTAGGGGGGGTTAGGGGGGTACCCTAGACCTACAGGGGGCCTAACACTCACTGCCCTGACACTGTAACTGTCACAAACTGACACCAATACAGTAATCAGAAAAAAAAAAAAAAAAAAAAAAAAAACTGCTGGTGTCAGTTTGTGACAGGGGGGGGGGGGTGATTGGGGGGGGATCGGGGGGCGATCGGGGGGGGGATCGGGGTGTTTAGTGTGCCTGGCATGTTCTACTGTGTGTAGTGTGTTTGGTGCACTTACATTGCAGTCGGCCCGGAACGGAAAATACCGAGCCGAGGAGAGATGACATCATTTCCTCTGCCTCTGTGTACAATACAGAGGCAGGGAAATGATCCCATTGGCTGAGAGCGATCGCGAGGGGGGGGCCACGAATGGATGGCCTCCCCCTCACCTCCGATCGCCGGGGGAGATTTGCCGACCGCCGCAGGCACCGGGGGGGGGTCCGATCGGACCCCCCACCCGCGGGCAGGCAAGGACGTACATATACGTCCTTTTGCCTGCCCGTGCCGCTCTGTCGACGTATATAGTCGTGCGGCGGTCGGCAAGTGGTTAACCCGCCGGCTGGTGTTCTGTCAATATAGCCAATTCATAGAGATCACCAATCACGTCACTTCCGGTTACTGTAATTGGAGCTCGACAAGTTGCTGTTTTGACACATCCGGCAAGCGCATACACTCCGGTACACAAAGAGTTTGCTGTTTTGACACAACAGTGGCTTAGGAGTAAAAAAGTTGTCACTGCCTTGGAGGCGGACATGTTGTTGGTTAGTATCAGGCAGACTAACATTGTCCGCTCATAATATCGTGTTGTGCAGTGTACACGCTTGCCGGTGTTGTGTAAAAACAGCAACTCGTCTAAATCTCCAATTACTGATGCTATACAGTAACCGGAAGTGACGTGTTTGGAGATCTCAATGAATTGGCTATTTTGACTGAACATCGCATCTCCTTTACAGACAGTATACACGGCACAGCCAGGATCCCAGCTCAGCTTTCTGGGCACGTCTCCCCACCAGCAACCATTCTCTGTCACAAGTTTCCTATAAATCCCCTCACAGTACACAGATATCACCTATCATCTCCCCCATATATATGTCAGTACAGCGCTGTATACACTCCGTACTACAAACGCCCCTCCCCCATACTATGTTCTATTCCCAGCCACGGCGCAATCTCTCACACAGCCGCTAGATGTCACCAACACATACAAAGAGCCGTCCTCCTGGCTCGTCCGAAAGGTAACCGGTGGCCACGCCTCTTTTTGTAGGCTACTGTGATGACTTGAACTGTAGCCAATCAGATATCCCGGAACTGTAGCCAATCAGATATCCCGGAACTGTAGCCAATCAGATATCCCGGAACTGCAGCCAATCAAATACCCCGGAACTGCAGCCAGGTAGTTCTGAAACTGTCATGTGAAATGTCAGACCTTTCCTGATTGGCTAAAGTCCCAGAAATTCTGAATGGTTACATGTTCCCGTGATGAAGCACACATATAATCCCTTCAGTCATATATGTGAATGGAAGCTAAAGCGGGGCTGATTACTGAGAATTCGGGGGTAGCTGTCATTTTTTCTGCATGGCCCGTGTCTGAGAGCTCACACCCCAATCACTGTACAGCTGGGGCTGCCCGGCCTCTAATACACCCCATTGTGGGCTGATTAGTATACATAAGGTTGCCAACTGTTTGTCAAGCCAAACCCGAACACTTCAGCGGTGCGCTGCAATTATTTTTTCTTTTGCAGTATACATTATAGAATTGTAACAGACCTAAGAGTATTATTGTGGCGCCATGATAAACAGTGGGTGTGGCTGAAAGGCCAGTCTGCCCCAGTGCAATCCCACCCAGGTCAGTCTGACCACCAATATAATCTCCCAGGTCAGTCTGTCCACCAATATAATCTCCCAGGTCAGTCTGTCCACCAATATAATCTCCCAGGTCAGCCTGTCTCCCAGTATAATTACCCCCCCCCCCCAGGTCAGTCTGTCCCCCAGTATAATCCCCCAAGTCAGTCTGTCCCCCAATATAATCTCCAAGGTCAGTCTGTCCACCAATATAATCTCCCAGGTCAGTCTGTCCACCAATATAATCTCCCAGGTCAGTCTGTCCACCAATATAATCTCCCAGGTCAGTCTGTCTCCCAGTATAATTACCCCCCCCCCCAGGTCAGTCTGTCCCCCAGTATAATCCCCCAAGTCAGTCTGTCCCCCAATATAATCTCCAAGGTCAGTCTGTCCACCAATATAATCTCCCAGGTCAGTCTGTCCACCAATATAATCTCCCAGGTCAGTCTGTCCACCAATATAATCTCCCAGGTCAGTCTGTCCACCAATATAATCTCCCAGGTCAGTCTGTCCACCAATATAATCTCCCAGGTCAGTCTGTCCCCCAATATAATCTCCCAAGTCAGTCTGTCCCCCAATATAATCTCCCAGGTCAGTCTGTCCACCAATATAATCTCCCAGGTCAGTCTGTCCACCAATATAATCTCCCAGGTCAGTCTGTCTCCCAGTATAATTACCCCCCCCCAGGTCAGTCTGTCCCCCAATATAATCTCCAAGGTCAGTTGGTCTCCCAGTATAATCCCCCCCAGGTCAGCCTGTCCCCCAGTATAATCCCCCCCAGGTTAGTCTGTCCCCCAGTATAATCCCCCAGGTCAGTCTGTCCCCCAGTATAGTCCCCCAGTATAATCCCCCAGGTCAGTCTGTCCCCCAGTATAATCCCCCAAGTCAGTCTGTCCCCCAATATAATCTCACAGGTCAGTCTGTCCCCCCAGTATAATCCCCCCAGGTCAGTCTGTCCCCCTGTATAATCCCCCCAGGTCAGCCTGTCCCTCAGTATAATCCCCCAGGTCATCATTTCCCGCAGTATAATCGCCCCAGGTCAGTCTGTCCCCAGTATAATCCCCCAGGTCAGCCTGTCCCCCAATATAATCCCCTAGGTCAGTCTGTCCCCAGTATAATCCCCCCAGGTCAGTCTGTCCCCCAGTATAATCCCCCCAGGTCAGTCTGTCCCCCAGTATAATCCCCCAGGTCATCCTGTCCCCCAGTATAATCCCCCCCAGGTCAGTCTGCCCCCAGTATATACCCCCCAGGTCAGCCTGTCCCCCAGTATAATCCCCCCCAGGTCAGTCTGTCCACCAGTATAATCCCCCAGGTCAGCCTGTCCCCCAGTATAATCCCCCCAGGTCAGTCTGTCCCCCAGTATAATCCCCCAGGTCAGCCTGTCCCCCAATATAATCCCCCGGGTCAGTCTGTTTCCAGTATAATCCCCCCAGGTCAGTCTGTTCCCCAGTATAATCCCCCAGGTCATCCTTTCCCCCAGTATATCCCCCCCCCCAGTTCAGTCTGTCCCCAGTATATACCCCCCAGGTCAGCCTGTCCCCCAGTATAAAGCCCTCAGGTCAGTCTGTCCACCATTAGAATCCCCCAGGTCAGCCTGTCCCCCAGTATAATCCCCCCAGGTCAGTCTGTCCCCCAGTATAATCCCCCAGGTCAGTCTGTCCCCCAGTCTAATCCCCCCCGGTCAGTCTGTCCCCCAGTATAATCCCCCAGGTCATCCTGTCCCCCAGTATAATCCCCCAGGTCATCCTTTTCCCCAGTATAATCGCCCCAGGTCAGTCTGTCCCCAGTATAATCCCCCAGGTCAGCCTGTCCCCCAGTATAATCCCCCCAGGTCAGTCTGTCCACCAGTATAATCCCCCAGGTCAGCCTGTCCCCCAGTATAATCCCCCCAGGTCAGTCTGTCCCCAGTATAATTCCCCCAGGTCAGTCTGTCCCCAGTATAATCCCCCCAGGTCAGTCTGTCCCCCAGTATAATCCCTCAGGTCAGTCTGTCCCCAGTATAATCCCCCCAGGTCAGTCTGTCCCCCCGTATAATCCCCCAGGTCATCCTTTCCCCCAGTATAATCCCCCCAGGTGAGTCTGTCCCCAGTATATACCCCCCAGGTCAGCCTGTCCCCCAGTATAATCCCCCCAGGTCAATCTGTCCACCAGTATAATCCCCCAGGTCAGCCTGTCCCCCAGTATAATCCCCCCAGGTCAGTCTGTCCCCCAGTATAATCCCCCAGGTCAGTCTGTCCCCCAGTATAATCCCCCCGGTCAGTCTGTCCCCCAGTATAATCCCCCCCGGTCAGTCTGTCCCCCAGTATAATCCCCCAGGTCATCCTGTCCCCCAGTATAATCCCCCAGGTCATCCTTTCCCCCAGTATAATCCCCCCAGATCAGTCTGTCCCCAGTATAATCCCCCCAGGTCAGTCTGTCCCCAGTATAATTCCCCCAGGTCAGTCTGTCCCCAGTATAATCCCCCCAGGTCAGTCTGTCCCCCAGTATAATCCCTCAGGTCAGTCTGTCCCCAGTATAATCCCCCCAGGTCAGTCTGTCCCCCCGTATAATCCCCCAGGTCATCCTTTCCCCCAGTATAATCCCCCCGGGTGAGTCTGTCCCCAGTATATACCCCCCAGGTCAGCCTGTCCCCCAGTATAATCCCCCCAGGTCAATCTGTCCACCAGTATAATCCCCCAGGTCAGCCTGTCCCCCAGTATAATCCCCCCAGGTCAGTCTGTCCCCCAGTATAATCCCCCAGGTCAGTCTGTCCCCCAGTATAATCCCCCCGGTCAGTCTGTCCCCCAGTATAATCCCCCCCGGTCAGTCTGTCCCCCAGTATAATCCCCCAGGTCATCCTGTCCCCCAGTATAATCCCCCAGGTCATCCTTTCCCCCAGTATAATCCCCCCAGATCAGTCTGTCCCCAGTATAATCCCCCCAGGTCAGTCTGTCCCCAGTATAATTCCCCCAGGTCAGTCTGTCCCCAGTATAATCCCCCCAGGTCAGTCTGTCCCCCAGTATAATCCCTCAGGTCAGTCTGTCCCCAGTATAATCCCCCCAGGTCAGTCTGTCCCCCCGTATAATCCCCCAGGTCATCCTTTCCCCCAGTATAATCCCCCCAGGTGAGTCTGTCCCCAGTATATACCCCCCAGGTCAGCCTGTCCCCAGTATAATCCCCCCAGGTCAATCTGTCCACCAGTATAATCCCCCAGGTCAGCCTGTCCCCCAGTATAATCCCCCCAGGTCAGTCTGTCCCCCAGTATAATCCCCCAGGTCAGTCTGTCCCCCAGTATAATCCCCCCGGTCAGTCTGTCCCCCAGTATAATCCCCCCCGGTCAGTCTGTCCCCCAGTATAATCCCCCAGGTCATCCTGTCCCCCAGTATAATCCCCCAGGTCATCCTTTCCCCCAGTATAATCCCCCCAGATCAGTCTGTCCCCAGTATAATCCCCCAGGTCAGCCTGTCCCCCAATATAATCCCCCAGGTCAGTCTGTCCCCAATATAATCCCCCCAGGTCAGTCTGTCCCCCAGTATAATCCCCCAGGTCAGCCTGTCCCCCAATATAATCCCCCGGGTCAGTCTGTTCCCAGTATAATCCCCCCAGGTCAGTCTGTTCCCCAGTATAATCCCCCAGGTCATCCTTTCCCCCAGTATATCCCCCCCCCAGTTCAGTCTGTCCCCAGTATATACCCCCCAGGTCAGCCTGTCCCCCAGTATAAAGCCCTCAGGTCAGTCTGTCCACCATTAGAATCCCCCAGGTCAGCCTGTCCCCCAGTATAATCCCCCCAGGTCAGTCTGTCCCCCAGTATAATCCCACAGGTCAGTCTGTCCCCCAGTCTAATCCCCCCGGTCAGTCTGTCCCCCAGTATAATCCCCCAGGTCATCCTGTCCCCCAGTATAATCCCCCAGGTCATCCTTTTCCCCAGTATAATCGTCCCAGGTCAGTCTGTCCCCAGTATAATCCCCCAGGTCAGCCTGTCCCCCAATATAATCCCCCAGGTCAGTCTGTCCCCAGTATAATCCCCCCAGGTCATCCTTTCCCCCAGTATAATCCCCCCAGGTCAGTCTGCCCCCAGTATATACCCCCTAGGTCAGCCTGGCCCCCAGTATAATCCCCCCAGGTCAGTCTGTCCCCCAGTATAATCCCCCCAGGTCAGTCTGTCCCCCAGTATAATCCCCCAGGTCATCCTTTCCCCCAGTATAATCCCCCCAGGTCAGTCTGCCCCCAGTATATACCCCCCAGGTCAGCTTGGCCCCCAGTATAATCCCCCCAGGTCAGTCTGTCCACCAGTATAATCCCCCAGGTCAGCCTGTCCCCCAGTATAATCCCCCCAGGTCAGTCTGTCCCCAGTATAATCCCCCCAGGTCAGTCTGTCCCCAGTATAATCCCCCCAGGTCAGTCTGTCCCCCAGTATAATCCCTCAGGTCAGTCTGTCCCCAGTATAATCCCCCCAGGTCAGTCTGTCCCCCAGTATAATCCCCCAGGTCATCCTTTCCCCCAGTATAATCCCCCCAGGTGAGTCTGTCCCCAGTATATACCCCCAGGTCAGCCTGTCCCCCAATATAATCCCCCAGGTCAGTCTGTCCCCAGTATAATCCCCCCAGGTCAGTCTGTCCCCCAGTATAATCCCCCCAGGTCAGTCTGTCCCCCAGTATAATCCCCCAGGTCATCCTTTCCCCCAGTATAATCCCCCCAGGTCAGTCTGCCCCCAGTATATACCCCCCAGGTCAGCTTGGCCCCCAGTATAATCCCCCCAGGTCAGTCTGTCCACCAGTATAATCCCCCAGGTCAGCCTGTCCCCCAGTATAATCCCCCCAGGTCAGTCTGTCCCCAGTATAATCCCCCCAGGTCAGTCTGTCCCCAGTATAATCCCCCCAGGTCAGTCTGTCCCCCAGTATAATCCCTCAGGTCAGTCTGTCCCCAGTATAATCCCCCCAGGTCAGTCTGTCCCCCAGTATAATCCCCCAGGTCATCCTTTCCCCCAGTATAATCCCCCCAGGTGAGTCTGTCCCCCAGTATAATCCCCCAGGTCATCCTGTCCCCCAGTATAATCCCCCAGGTCATCCTTTCCCCCAGTATAATCCCCCCAGATCAGTCTGTCCCCAGTATAATCCCCCCAGGTCAGTCTGTCCCCAGTATAATTCCCCCAGGTCAGCCTGTCCCCCAGTATAATCCCCCCAGGTCAATCTGTCCACCAGTATAATCCCCCAGGTCAGCCTGTCCCCCAGTATAATCCCCCCAGGTCAGTCTGTCCCCCAGTATAATCCCCCAGGTCAGTCTGTCCCCCAGTATAATCCCCCCGGTCAGTCTGTCCCCCAGTATAATCCCCCCCGGTCAGTCTGTCCCCCAGTATAATCCCCCAGGTCATCCTGTCCCCCAGTATAATCCCCCAGGTCATCCTTTCCCCCAGTATAATCCCCCCAGATCAGTCTGTCCCCAGTATAATCCCCCAGGTCAGCCTGTCCCCCAATATAATCCCCCAGGTCAGTCTGTCCCCAATATAATCCCCCCAGGTCAGTCTGTCCCCTAGTATAATCCCCCCCAGGTCAGTCTGTCGCGAGGCGTCTGTAGTGTTTCCCTAAAATAAGAAGACTGTCTAATCCCTTTGTGATCGATAAAGTGCGCTATTCTGGAAAGGCCATTGTCAGTCAATGTAAACTTTTGAATTTGCTGCCCTGGGGGGAAGTGGGGATTATTAAAGAGGGGGGGGGCACCGGGGAATGGGGGTTTTAAAAGGGTATAGCTTGCATGCCGTGTCCCAGAGGCGCAAGCAGTGCGACATGGAGGCACTCAAAATCACCCGACGCTCCCTCGAAGGAAGCCACATCAAAAGGTCTAGGGGAAGCATCGGACTAGCCTGGGCCTCCAGCCGAACCCAGTCAGGCTGATATGTCGTAGCAAAAATTTGGTATAGCTGGACCAACTGGGTGGCTCTATAATACCACAAGAAGTGAGGGACTCTGAGTCCTCTCCCCTTGGGTAAGTATAAAGTAGAACGGGCCACTTGACATCCCCCGTTATTACATATAAATTTATAGGTCATAGACTGCAACTTCTAGGAAAAAGACTGATGGGATTGGAATTGGAAGGGGGACAGCAGTAATCAGCATGGAATCAGCATGGATTCCTGAAGAATCATTCTTGCCAAACCAATCTAATAACCTTCTATGAGGAGGGGAGTTGCCATTTAGATAAAAGAAGGCAAATAGACGTGTATCTGGATTTTGTAAAAGCATTTGACACAGTTCTCCATAAATGTTTACTGTACAAAAAAAGGTCAGTTGGCATGGACCATAGGGTGAGTACATGGATTGAAAACTGGCTACAAGGGCGAGTTCAGAGGGTGGTGATAAATATTGAGTACTCGGAATGGTCAGTGGTGGGTAGTGGGGGTCCCCCACAGTTCTGTGCTGGGACCAATTCTATTTATTTTGTTCATAAACGACCTGGAGGATGGGATAAACAGTTCGATCCCTATATTTGCGGATGATACTAAGCTAAGCAGGGCAATAACTTCTCCGCAGGATGTGGAAACCTTGCAAAAAGATCTGAACATATTAATGGGGTGGGCAACTACATGGCAAATGATGTTCAATGTAGAAAAATGTAAAATAATGCATTTGGGTGGTAAAAATATGAATGCAATCTATACACTGGGGGGAGAACCTCTGGGGGAATCTAGGATGGAAAAGGACCTGGGGGTCCTAGTAGATGATAGGCTCAGCAATGGCATGCAATGCCAAGCTGCTGCTAACAAAGCAAACAGAATATTGACATGCATTAAAAAGGGGATCAACTCTAGAGATAAAACGATAATTCTCCCGCTCTACAAGACTCTGGTCCGGCCGCACCTAGAGTATTCTGTCCAGTTCTGGGCACCAGTCCTTGGGAAGGATGTACTGGAAATGGAGCGAGTACAAAGAAGGGCAACAAAGCTAATAAAGGGTCTGGAGGATTTTACTTATGAGGAAAGGCTGTGAGCACTGAACTTATTCTCTCTGGAGAAGAGACGCTTGAGAGGGGATATGATTTCAATTTATAAATACCGTACTGGTCACCCTACAATAGGGATAAAACTTTTTCACGGAAGGGAGTTTAACAAGATACGTGGCCAGGCATTAAAATTAGGTGAAAAGAGGTTTAACCTTAAACTACATAGAGGGTTCTTTACTGTAAGAGTGGCAAGGATGTGGAATTCCACAGGCGGTGGTCTCAGCAGGAAGCATCGATAGTTTCAAAAATTTCAAAAAATTAGATAAGCACCTGAACGACCAAAACATACAGGGATATACAATGTAATACTGACATATAATCACACACATGGGTTGGACTTGATGGACTTTTTTTCTTGATTTTTCTTTTTTCAACCTCACCTACTATGTAACTATGTAAGAGACCGAAAATAATAAAGAGTATTCGAGGAAGAACCATCATCTTGACGGCCGCTATTCTACCCATCCAAGAAAGAGCCTGGGCTTGACAGTTATTTGGGTCACTTTCGATGGAATCATGGAGGGCAGTATAGTTAACCCGATACAGGTTTGCAATGTCAGAGGTTAGTTTGATACCAAGATATGGGAGAGACTGAGTGCTCCATTTAAGGGAAAACAAAGTCTGAATCGTGCCTAGATCTAGGTCCAAAAGGTTCACCTTTAACGCTTCCGACTTAGCCTGATTGACCTTTAAACCCAATATGGTTCCAAAATTGGACAGGGTGGCGAATAAATTGGGCAAGGTCGTAATAGGATCCGTAATAAATAACAACAGGTCATCAGCAAATAGAGCGTATTTATGTGTTACGCCAGCACTTAAAATGCTGTGAATATTAGGATTAGACCTGATGGCTATTGCCAATGTTTCAATTGCTATCACAAAGAGGGGAGGCGAGAGAGGGCATTCCTGCCTGGCCCCCCTCCGGATGTGTAAAAGATCGGATTTATGACCCTGCCCAATAATATTAGCTGAGGGGTTAGAGTAGAGCGCACCTAGAAGGGTAAGAAATTTAGGGCCACAGTTCCATTTTCTCAGTATGTGGAACAGGAAGGGCCACGATAAAGAGTCAAAGGCCTTGTGTAGGTCCAATGACAGCAACATACCCTGCCGAGCGCCCACCCCATCCCAGTTAGAATGGAATAAAGAGACCAGATCTATAGTCCATCGGATCTGGCCTGCGGCCTGTCTCCCTGGGACAAATCCCACCTGATCTATGTGTATACATTACACCAGAAATGCGTTAAACTGATTTGTGTATATTTTAGTTAGGAATTTTAAATTGTTGTTGATCGGGGATATTGATCGATAGTTGGCTATATCACTATGATCCTTATCAGGTTTAGGAATCAGGCATATATGAGCCCTGTTGGAGTCTGTATCGAGGGCTGTCTCTTCCTGAATGGCCCTAAAGAATTTGAGTATGTGAGGTGCCAACTGTGGGGCAAATTTTTTGTAGTAAGAGGCAGGGAAGCCATCTGAACCCAGAGTCCTTGAAGCATTAGCTTGTTTGATGACAGCTAAGGCCATAGTAATTTTCCTCTCTAAAAGCTTGCGATGAGGGGTCGATAGGGAGGGAAGGATGATGTCTTTAAGAAATTTCTCTAACGTTTCGGGCAAGGGGCCCCCCTGTTCGCTGTATAAGGACTTATAGTAGGATTGAAAGAGGTCCATTATCGTCTGTGGTTCTGAGTCAAGGTACCATTAGCAAGCCTGATTTTAGGAAGCCCAGTGTGACGAAATCTAGGTGTCAGCTTACGAGCCAGCATAGTGCCCGGCTTATCCTTCAATGTGTAGAAGGAAGCCTGGTTCCATCTGAGACTCTTTTCCGTCGTAAGGCAAAGATTCAGCTCCAGCCGGACAGAGTCTATTTTGTCTCTAAGGTCCAAGTGTGGATTCTGTTTATGTTGAGCTAGCAAGTCAGACAATTCCCTCTCCTTTTCATTTATTAGTGAGTCTTCATTCCTTTTAAGGCGAGATGCTATTTGAATAAGATAACCCCTGATCGTGGCTTTGTGAGCTGTCCAATTGGTTACAGGAGAAGTGTCCGCTGTGTCATTCAGAGTAAAAAACTCCTTAAGGTGTTGTTCTATATCGAAGCAGACTGAGGGGTTACTTAATAGTGTTTTGTTTAGTCTCCAAGGGGTAGGGCCTCTAGAATATGTCAAGGTATCACACAAAGTCCAGAGCAAAGAATGGTCAGACCAGGTCATATCTACTGTTTTACTAGCCCGAATGAGAGGAACCACTGCTGGGTTTGTAAAAAAATGGTCTATTCTAGAATAAGTATGGTGAACATGAGAAAAAAATGTAAAGTCTTTCCTGGATGAGTTAAGTTCTCGCCATATATCAATCAGACTGTGATAGCGCAACATTTTGGCCAGTTTTGACCAGATTTTTGGGTAGTGCCTAGGGGAGGATGAGGGTCATCTAGATTTATCATAGATAACATCTAGGGCTACATTAGAGTCTCCTCCAAAGAGCACTAGACCCCCCAAATCTGGGGATGCAGCAAGGCTCGGAAGAAGGGTAATTGACCTACATTAGGGGTATAGTATGAGATTAGGGTGACCAGGGAGCCCTCTAAGTGCCCTACTAGCAACAAATAGCGCCCTTCTGGGTCACAATGTTTTTTTTTTCTAGCGAGAAAGAAATCCTTTTGGAAAAGCAGATCGCAATCCCCCAGTCTTACCCGGTCCATTTGCCAAAAAAAAGTGGGGATAATAGTGGTGCAAAAAGTTTGGGTTATAGTTCGGTGGGAAGTGCGTTTCCTGAAGGAAGAGGACATGCGCATGTAAGGTTTTATAATGTTGGAAGGCCATCCTCCGTTTGACTGGGGAATTCAACCCCTGAACATTGTGTGTGAGATTTGTAGGGGAGTTTAGTAGTGGAGCCTGCCATGGTTCACAGGGAAAAAGGGGGAGAGTTCACTTACCAACTGCTTCTAATCTGATAAATGAACTCTTCAGACAGTGAGGTTACTGCTGATCAAGATGTAGGACCGAGGTGACCCAAGCGAGAGAAGATGTGGAGAGGAAGAGTAGGGAAAGGAAATCACAAGAAGAAAAGAAAGGCTCAATATGCTTTCAATATAATTGCTGTCCTGTGAATAAAAGAGAACAGGTTATCTGTTGAAAATGTTGTCACAAAAACAATAACAACAACAAGCCAGGGGGTAAAAACCCCTCTGTCGTCTACAATCGTCCCCCTGGGTCAAGCCTAGGACAAGGTTTGATCTTTGGACCCCTCACAGGGGAGAGAAGCAAAGACAAACAGGGCAGATGACTACCCCCACTAGCTGCCAACAAACCCTTATAAACATAACGATGGTGTAAACTTTAACCAGAGTCACCTAAGAGCATAATAAAGTGTGAGATATCCACATGGAGCTCCCAGAGATCTCTATTCTCAGTCAATGTAACAAAAAGTCAGGAATCATCATGGATGTTCCAATTATGATCCCACCCTAGGATCAATTAGGGAAAATAATGAGGAAGGAATACTTTTCCGTGTACTAGCGAGTCCCTTTGACCCTTGTCAACTTCATGGAGGTTTTCCTTTAAGCTTGGCCTTGCTTCTGGTGGAGCACCACACTGGGGACAGTGGGCTCTGTGAGAACCTGTGTGCAGGAGACTTGGGTTGTGGGGTTGGGGAGATCCCTCCAGAGCTGTGGAAAGGAGGCCCAGTTTTTTCAGTAGGGCTTCACCTTCGTGAAACATGGCAAAGGAATGTTTTTTGTTGCAGAAGGTAAAATTCAGGTGAAAGGGGAAGGCCCAGTAGTATTTTATATTCTTGGAAATAAGAGGCTGTAGCCTGGAAATCTGGATGTTGTGGTCAGGCAACTGCAGGTCGACTATCTCTATAGCTCTGGCCATTAAACGTTCTTTAATGCCATAGTAGCAGGGCTTTACTATGATGTCCCATGGCAATCCATCTTCTCAGGGTGCTGTTAGGGCCCTATGGACTCTGTCCAGTTCCATCCTGTGGGGAGGCATATCTGCTCTGCTGCGTCCCGGCACGTCCAGGAGCTGGGGCTGTGATGCAGACTGGGGCCCCTGTGTGTATGCCGGTGCTGACGCCATATTGGCCATGCGGACGCTCTCCTTATTGTCCTTTGCGGGCGGCTCTGGAGCACTTTTAAACTTCTCTCCTACCACGGGCAAGGTCTCGGAGGTGGTAGGAGTCCAACCGGTTAGGATTGGACAGCGGGCGAGATCGCTGTATGCTTGGGCGGGAGGAAATCGGCTGGCAGGGAGCAGAGCTGAAGCTTCAAGCGTCCACTATCTTCAGCTTCGCACATGCGCCCTCATGTCTGGCTATTTTAATAAAGTTTAAACAAGGAAGTGATGTAATTGGTGTGCAGCTGCTTGTTTCCCTTGTCATGACACATTCGGAGACCCATCACAGATCGCTACGGAAGTGACGTTCTGTGGAGAAATTACGCACTGCGCATGCGTAAGTACTCCATATGCGTTCCAAAAGTTTTGCCACAATACTGACCAGTGAAACCGTCAGATAATGTCACGGAAGTGATGTTACACACAATACAAACACCACAGCGGGAGCGCGCACAGCTACAGCAGAATGAATGCTAATTAATACGTTCACATTACATACAATACAGCTACAGCAGAATGAATGCTAATTAATACGTTCACATTACACACAATACAAACACTGCGGCGGGAGCGCGCACACGGCGGCAGCGCACCCCGCCCGCACTTCTACAGCATACAGCAGAATGAATGCTAATTTATACATTCACGTTACACACAATACAAACACTGCAGAGTGAATGCTAATTTATACGTTAACTTTACACACAATACAAACACTGCGGCGCCTACAGCAGAATGCATGCTAATTTATACGTTCATGTTGAGGGGGGGGGGTGCAATTTAATCCTGCTAAACACACACAATCTATTACAAATAAATATTTGATCGATGTCTCGCAGCAGTGGCTGTCTTGCTGTAGTGGCTGTCTCGCTGCAGTGGCTGTCTCGCTGCAGTGCCTGTCTCGTTGCGCAGTGGCTGTCTCGCTGCAGTGGCTTTTTTTGCTGCAGTGGCTGTCTCGCTGCACAGTGGCTGTCTCCCTAACATTCGTTAACAGTCTCCTCCCGCCACTATTTTACAGAAGACCAGCTATCGTGAAGAAAAAACAAGATGCGGAACCCAGGCTCGGGCTCTTGGTTCTTCCTTTTGGCCTCCATAAGTTGGTCTTCTGTAAATGGTGCAGAGACAAAATCACCAGTGTCGTTGCTACCAGTTATGAAGAGGGGGGGTGGGAGAACACCTGATGTAATGAGGAAATCGACTGTAAACACCTGACATAAAAAGGGCCACCTAATGGCATCTGGTGGCAGGTGACAGTGGCAAGTGAGACACTCAGGTGATGAATGAAATGCTAACACCAGGTGTTTGTAGTATATATGCAGTGAGACAGCCACTGCAGTGAGACAGCCACTGCAGCGAGACAGCGAGACAGCCACTGTGCAGCAAGACAGCCACTGTGCAGCAAGACAGCCACTGTGCAGCGAGACAGCCACTGCAGCGAGACACCCACTGCAGCGAGACAGGCACTGCAGCGAGACAGCCCCTGCAGTGAGAAAGCCACTGCATAGCGAGACAGCCACTACGCAGCGAGACAGGCACTGCAGCAAGACAGCCACTGCAGTGAGACAGCCACTGCAGCGAGACAGGCACTGCAGCGAGACACCCACTGCAGCGAGACAGACACTGCAACGAGACAGACACTGCACAGCAAGACAGCCACTGCAGCGAGACAGCCACTGCGCAGCGAGACAGCCACTGCAGCGAGACACCCACTGCAGCGAGGCAGCCACTGCAGCGAGACAGGCACTGCAGCGAGACAGCCACTGCGCAGCGAGACAGGCACTGCAGCAAGACAGCCACTGCAGCCAGACAGGCACTGCAGCGAGACAGCCACGGCAGCGAGACAGCCACTGCGCAGCGAGACAGGCACTGCAGCGAGACAGCCACTGCAGCAAGACAGCCACTACAGCAAGACGGACACTACTGCGAGACATCGATCAGATGTTTATTTTTAATAGATTGTGTGTTTTTAGCAGGAATAAATTGCACCCCCCTCAACATTAACGTATAAATGAGCATTCATTGTGCTGTAGGCTTCGCAGTGTTTGTATTGTGTGTAATGTTAATGTATAAATTAGCATTCATTCTGCAGTGTTTGTATTATGTGTCATGTGAATGTATAAATTAGCATCCATTCTGCTGTATGATGTAGCTGTGCGGACGGGGCGCGCTTCCGCCATGTGCGCGCTCCTGCCGAAGTGTTTGTATTGTGTGTAATGTGAACGTATTAATTAGCATTCATTCTGCTGTAGCTGTATTGTGTGTAATGTGAACGTATTAATTAGCATTCATGCGTGTGCGCGCTCCCGCCGCAGTGTTTGTATTGTGTGTAATGTGAACGTATTAATTAGCATTCATTCACACTTTTGTGACATTAGCTGACGGTTTCACTGGTCGGTATTGTGGCAAAACTTTTGGAAAGCATATGGAGTACTTACGCATGCGCAGTGCGTAATTTCTCCGCGGAACATCACTTCCGTAGCAATCTGTGATGGGTCGCTGAATGTGTTGTGACACCCTGAGCAAGAGCACATAGAAGTTGTACAGGCTCACAGTCCAGTCTGAAACACCCATAACTGGAAGGAGAATAGGAGTATAGAGCGGTGGCATCTTTAATTATGTCCCTAAAATTGTTTATAGCATATACAGTGCGTGCAGCAGAGTGCAGGGGTCAGGACTTTGTAATGCACAGAACAGCTTGCAAATTTCATTGGTCAGTGTGTGTCCCCTTTAATATTGATGATCAGCAGTGAGTGTTTCACAAGATTTGTGGTCAGTGTGGTTTTTCTCCATAATATTGGTGGTCAGCTTGCCTTTTTAAGTTCCATATGTCCCCTGCATTCCCCTTTCTGTGCTTTATTGTAATCATTGTGACCCTGCTTGCTGCTCTGTGTGCCTCAATTACGTTCCTGGTCTGTGGGAGCAGTTTTACTCATAGGGCCATGCATGATAAGCAACAGTCTATGCTGCCATGCTGTTTATAAATGCCACTCCAGAAATAGCTAATAGTTAAGGTCCTACTTACACTATTGCTGTGTGTAAAGTTACTGACACCTTAAAGTGGAGTTCCACCCAAAAATGGAACTTCCGCTTTAAGTACTCGTGACCCCCTGACATGCCACATTTGGCATGTAATTTTTTTTTGGGGGGTGGGGGGGGGTACCTAAGTTTCACAGGTACCCAGCTCTCACTTCCTCTCCTGGTGCAGCGGCGCCAGAAGGAAGTTCACCTCTCCCCCCTCCCTCCCTACAATCTTCTGGGACAATCTTCTGTGTTTGCCCTGCCACTCATAACACACAGCGTGGCTCAAGCATGCGTAATAGGATGGGTACCCACACTTGCAATGCCGGCACCGCAGAGAGGAGGGGAGAAAAGTAAAGCTTCGGGCAGCTGCAGCGCTGGACCGTGGCACAGGTGAGTGTCTGTTAGTTAAAAGTCAGCAGTTACACTTTTTGTAGCTGCTGACTTTTAAATGGGCGGAACTCCACTTTAATAAAATCTTCTAAACAATGCATTCTGCAAAAGAAGATGATTAATACCAGCTGCCCATGTCACCAATCTTCTGTAGTGAAGGATCTTCTGCATTCAACAGGGCCCCAATGTAAAAGTTGACCTGGGCCCCCACTACCACCCACCACTTCCACCGTGTGTGCAGATACACCCACCGCACGCCAAGATACTCAAAGTGGATTAAGAGTTTAGAGTTCCCAGAGTTCCTCCTTACATTAGAGGACAGGAATCACCCCTGGAGAATCAGAGGACAGGGACCCCTGGCAGCTCCTTTCCCATTCTTGCACTGTAAACACCCCACAATACACAGGGCTGAAATCACATTCCTTTACACATAGTCTATCAGCCTTCACAGGGTGT
Organism: Aquarana catesbeiana; assembly: GCF_042186555.1. Taxonomy (NCBI): domain Eukaryota; kingdom Metazoa; phylum Chordata; class Amphibia; order Anura; family Ranidae; genus Aquarana; species Aquarana catesbeiana. The sequence continues at coordinate 111,804,903 of NC_133334.1, forward strand.
ATCTGGCTTTTATGTTGCCGTTCTGACCTGTGAAATTCTCTGGTCAGAACGGCAGTGTAGTTGTAGTAGGCAAATACACCCTATGCAGCTCATGGCTGACTGGCTGTGTTGTAAAGGAATGTAATTTCAGCCCTGCGGAGGAGGAGCAGTATAGAGTACTGTACTGGGAAAGAAGCTCAGCAGCGGGCATAGCATGTAGGGTGGAGGGAGTGGTCAGGGGGCTTTGGGGGGGGACAAAACTTAGATCTGGGGGGGGGGAAAGCCATGTGACATGAAATCTGGAGCCTGCAGCCCCTCGGGAGGTGTTAAGCTATTTGTTGTAGCAATTTCTGAAGATTTCTCTGTCAGTGTTGTCAGGTGTTGGGGGAAGGTCACCTCCCGGAGGTGCGTGTCTTTTCCCCAGTTTTCAGGGAAGTGTACCCCACATCCCCGGGTGGGGTACAGGGTATCTCAGCTAGTGACTAGAAGACACTGACTTACTTCACCAGTGATATCGATCCCATCGTGGCTACAGGACGGCACTCTCCTCCTCTTAACTCGCAGAGCTCGGTTACCATTCCATGTTGCCAGCACACAGGACAGAGACTTCCCCATCCTGGGCTGTTCTGAACCCATGCACCTCTCCATTCAGGAAATGCCTCACAGCTTCTCCCCAGCCAATGAGAACAGAGGGGTGTGGACTTTGGAAGGCAAAGTGGAAGCCCAATACTGGAGCGTGGCTGTGGGGCCCTAGGGCAGATCGAAGCTGGACTTTGTGGAGGATATGATAATATAACAGGGAGGCTGCAGGGGCCCCCTGGAGCTAGGGGCAGGGCTGTGATTGTGACCCCTGTAACCCCTTATGCTACGCCCATGCGTCCATAGGCAGATTGAAATTTGGCGTGTTCAGCAGGATTTTCTTTTATTTTTTTATACGTACAATCACTGCTGGCGGCTAAAGCTAATGGCAGTGGTCACTGTATATTGATAGCGGTGCATTGTATTCTAATGACAGGGAAACTTTGTGCTGTCAGAATACAAGAGCGCAGCAGGAGGGATTCCAGTCACTTTCAATTGGGACCTGTGGTTGAAGGAAAGAAAATTGTGTAATGTATGGCTTGCTTAAGTCCTTTAATGACATAGTGGCTGGCAGAGGAACAACAGCACGTAGTAGGGGACACAGGTGCCCCACCCACAAGTGCCGTATGTGAAGATTCTGTCAAAGGCCATAGCTCGACAAACCAAAGATTTTAGGAACCGAGGATAGGACAGTTGAGTCTTTCTTTTTAGTTTTTTCCCCTCCAGCCGCTGTGTTAGATTAAGGGGGTGGTAAGAGGGCAGTAAAACCGTGGCTTAATCACCTTTTTACTGCCCTCTGGCTGCATGTGTGAATGAGCCCTTAAAAGCAGTTCTTCAGTCGACTGTGAAAGAATTAAGAGTCAGCAGCTACAAAAACTGTAGCTGCTGACTTTAATAGACACTCGTCTGTCCAAGGATCTAGCACCGTCCTTACCCGGCTGGTTTCTTCACGGGTCTTTGGTCCCTGGTGCCAACATATTAACTGTGGGCAGCCAGCTGTGTCTGATTGCAGCTTCACAGCCAACTCCTCACTGTGCATGTGTAAACTGCACCAAATGGTCCTGCAGTCTTATGGGACCTGTGATGTGTCCCAGAAGGCTGGAAGCAGGGAGATCTGGAAGTGGGAGCGAGTACCTGTCAAAACCAGGTAACCGCTCCCTCTTAAAAAAAATGTCATGGCTGAAAAAGGTCTTCTGATCAGCTCTCTCAGCCAGTGGCTAAGAGGGCTGACCAGAGTGTTCTGGCGTTGTGCCATCCTCCTGTCAGAACGCAATAGCACAGCAGGGGAGATCACTGTACTAATATTGGATTGTTAGTTCAGCGGCTCTGACATGAGCTGTCAGTCAACCCGCTGGGTTGAATTAAAAACAACTAGTAGTGTGTACGAGGCTTAAGCTTTATTGCACTTACCCCCTTAGTCATTTACTTACCTCTGTATTGCAGAAACAACTTCCTTTACAGGCTTTTTAAAGGAATTCTCAGTTTACTTGAATAGGGCCATTTCAGGAGCATTTCTAGTCTTGACATATCACATATTGAGACTAGAGATCCTTGGTATGTGGTCTAGTCAATGAGTACTTTGTGGCATGTGTAGCAAGCGGTAGAGATTTATTTATTTTATTTTATTTTATTTTTTAAAGGCTCTAAACACGAGTGGGAGGCCTTTAGAGCCCATTCACACAGGGGCAACTTTGGATCTGACTTCAAGTCGCCCCTACTTGCCTCAAGTCGCGTTACATGAAAAAATCAATGTAAGTGAATGGATCCGTCTTAATGATCACTACTGCAGTCGCTCCGACTTCAGAAAAGGTTCCTGTACTACTTCAATCTGACTAGAAGGCGACTTGTACCCATTGATTTCAATGGAAGTTGCCTCCAAGTCGGATCACTGTTCATACTGAGGCAACTTTACAGGAAGCAGAAAGGAAACAGAAAGTAATTAAGTGGCGGTTCACACTAGGGGCGGCACGACTTGCAGGTCGCCTCACCGAGGCGACCTGCACACGACTGCCACGGCGACTTGCAAAACGACTTCTGTATAGAAGTCTATGCAAGTCGCCTCAAGTCGCCCCCAAAGTAGTACAGGAACCTTTTTCTAAGTCAGAGCGACTTGCGTCGCTCCGATTAGAACGGTTCCATTGTACAGAACGGGAGGCGACTTGTCAGGCGGCTACATCGCCTGACAAGTCGCCCCCATGTGAACCGGTTCTTACTCCACTAAACAGCCAGCCCCCTCCTTCTCACACACAGCTGATAAGCTCTGATTGGCCACTTGCAAAGTTCCCTGTCCTGGAGGCGACTTCAAGTTGTGTTGTAAGTTGCCCCAAGTCGTGCTGTGATTCATACTCAAGTCATGTCCAAGTTGCCTCCCAAAGTCGCGCTGGAAGTTGTGTTGCCCGTGTGTGAATGGGCTCTCACTGTAATGTGGAGGTCATCAAGGGGCTTTCGCCATATATCATTGTCTGTGAACCTGCTTGGGAGATTTTCTATGAAACAGGCATGTTGACCTTTGCCACTAAAACTCAAAGTGAGGGAAATAAAAAAAAGAAAAAAAAGAAAAATGGTAGTTGTCACCAGAACAGGAATAGAGGGAAAGTCTTGCAATGGGGATACTTGTTCTAATGATAAATGGTGAGGATTTATCTTCCAAATTGGCCACAGATGGCAAAAAACTTAAAGAGGAGGGCCCATTAAAAAAAATAAATAAACAAAAGTCAGCAGCTACAAATACTGCAGCTGCTGACTTTTAATTGGACACTTACCTGTCCCAGTGTCCAGAGATGCGGGGGATCGAAGCCCCACTCATCTCCCCCTCTGTTCGGCGGCACCGGCATTGCAACTGTGGGCGCCGGGCTGTGGCTTCACAGCCGGGCACCCACGCCGCGCGCCGTGATTGGCCACTCAGTCACCTGGGACCTGTAATGGGTCCCAGATGATTGACAAGAGGGAGGGAGCAGAGCTGAGCCCTTCCTGTGCTGAGGGGAAAGTGATGTCACCAGCCCAGGCACTGAAAGAGGCAGACTACGAGGGCCCCCCTAGCAACAGGCATTTAGAGGTGAGTAAAAAAAAAAAAAAAAATTCCAAATGTTTTTCTTTATATTTTTTTTTTTTTTGGGTGGAACATCACTTTAAGTGGGACTGAAGTAATTGCTACTTTATCCACAGTGACATAAAAACATTTTGGCTTTAGATAGATTTTCAGTCAATAATTTCTCATGTTGATTTTTGTATTATTGAAAGGATTGATATTTGTGTGTCATATTTGGCCTTTTTTTTTTTTTTTTGAAAATACATGAAATAAAAAATCTGTTTTGAACATAGGGACCAAATGTTTTTTTTTTTTAATTCCATCCACCTTTATAAATGCTACAAACTGTTTTACTTGTATCACTCATCTGTAACATTGCTACAAATATTTCTAATATGAAACGATTCCACAGTGAATCAAAAGCCATAGAGTTCTAATACAAAACAAAGTACTAATCTCTCAGAGTAGCTGTCCTGGTTACAAACATAGCAGTTACCATTAAACAGGATGTGGGTGTTGTCGGCTAAAAGCAAACAGAAACAGAGGCAAGTGCGGTCATGTAGAAAAGATACTGATTAACAAAAGCTAAAAACCCTCACATTATTCTAGCATACTTGTAATGTAAAACTGGACATACACCGAACAAAATGTTAATTTTTTCAGGGTTTGGCTATCCCCACTTCTGTTAAAGGGACAAGCTGGAGAATTTTTCTCAACCATTGTCTGCAGTGAGATAATGAAAGTATGTGTACAAAGTTATATACAGATGTGCAAAATACAGGTAGAGAGAAAACAGTCTCCTGGTTCAGAGATGTACAAAAAAATTGGGAATACATAAAATTATTTCAATGTGAAGCATATTGAAACATCAGAACATAACAGAGTTGGACCCACTAGGGTTACGTTAAAAAGAGCAGTAGGACACAGGGAAGGGAAGGAAGACAACATGGACAGGGAAGAAAAAGGTGGAGGAGGTAGGAAGTGGGCCCCAGATACATTGCTGACCTGTATCAAAGTTGGTGGAACAATGTTCATAAACCAAGGATACCATACAGCCAGATATTCCTCCACTTTAGTGGAATGCCTAGCCTCAACTTTCCTGTGGAGCATGACCTGGGTGATTTTCAATTTGCTTTCATCTATAGAGAGGGTTACGGTTTTTCATGCCTTACCTATGGTCTGCTTCACTGCCATGAGATCATAGACCAAGGGTAGGCAACCTGTGCCCCTCCCTCCACTCGTATCCTCCACACCCCAGGGCTGTCTTAATGAGTGGGCACACCTGGACACTGCCCAGGGGCCCCAGTTGCATGGGGGGGGGCCCCTGCACTTTCCCTAAAGCAGCTGGTCCTTGAGCCCAGGCTGCCCGGAAAGTGGGGGCCCCACGATGGTACTGACAGTGATGGATACACAGGGGAAGCAAGCTGGCAGCGGTGCACCGTTCTGTGCAGAACAATGTCTATTATTTCACAGCCAGCAGTGAGGGGCAGGGCCAGAGCGCCAGTGATGCTCTGACCCCGCCCCATGCAGCTTGAATGCTCGGGACTCGAAGGCTGTGGGGTAGAAGCTGGAGCCGGAGCTGCTGAGTCGGCCGCACTGAGAGCCCACCTGCGAAAGTAGCATTGTGGATGGTGTCATGGTGAGCCCAGCTGTCCAGCACTGTTTGCACCGAAGGGCTTTGAATGCCCGGAGGGATGCTCCCTCCTCCGTCCCTCCTTCTGCTTGATTGATTGGTATAGGTGAGTCCAGTGCTGGAGGTGGGCACATAGCCAAAAGTTTGCATGCACTGTATCTCCACTGGAAAAGGGGGTACTATATGGATGGAATAATGGTGCTGGGGGATATCAAGGATGTATGGGGAAAAACAATGCTGAGGGGGGATCTGGGGTGTATAGGGGGTAGCAATGCTTGGAGTACCTTGGGTGGCTATAGTGCTAGAGGTATCAGGGATGTAGAAAGGCCACAGTGTAGGGGGCATCAGGGATGTAGTGGGGTCACAATACAAGGGTTATCTTATGGTATATATGGTAACAGTGCTGGGGGGAATATCTAGGGTGTAGAGAGGTCAGAGTGCTGGGGGGATATCTAGGGTGTAGAGGGGTCAGAGTGCTTGGGGGGATATTTGGGGTGTAGAGGGGTCAGAGTGCTGGGGGGATATCTGGGATGTAGAGGGGTCAGAGTGCTGGGGGGATATCCGGGATGTAGAGAGGTCAGAGTGCTGGGGGGATATCTGGGATGTAGATGGGTCAGAGTGCTGGGGGGAAATCTGGGATGTAGAGGGGTCAGAGTGCTGAGGGGATATCTGGGATGTAGAGGGGTCAGAGTGCTGGGGGATATCTGGGGTGTAGAGGGGTCAGAGTGCTGGGAGGATATCTGGGATGTAGAGGGGTCAGAGTGCTGGGGGGATATCTGGGGTGTAGAGGGGTCAGAGTGCTGGGGGGATATCTGGGGTGTAGAGGGGTCAGAGTTCTGGGGATATCTGGTGTGTTGAGGGGTCAGAGTGCTGGGGGATATCTGGGATGTAGAGGGGTCAGAGTGCTGGGGGATATCTGGGGTGTAGAGGGGTCAGAGTGCTGGGGGGATATCTAGGGTGTAGAGGGGACATAGTGCTGGGGAGGCATCGTTCTAGCAGATATATTATATGCACAGGACAGCTTTGTTACTTTATGTATGTAGTATTTTCCCACTGTTTCTTTGCTTTACAGAATGATTGCTCATGTAGTTAATCCAGAGCTCTACCCAAAAGGGGAAGCTCCGCTTGTCTCCATTGTAGGGGCCCCAGAGCACTACTTTGCCGAGGGGCCCATGATGCTATTAAGACGGCCCTGGCACACCCCTTCACATCATTCCCCTTACCATAGTGTCCTCGCCCCCCCCCCCCCCCCAAATTAGTGTTCTCTGCCTCCCCATAGCAGTGTCCTCTGCCCTCCTCCTCCCCACAGTAGGGTCCTATGCCCCTTCACACACCCTCACTGTAGTCTCCTCTGCGCCCCAAGCAATGTCCTCTGTCCCCTTTACACCCCCCCCCCCCCCCCAATGCAGTGTCCTCTGTCCCCTTCACCCCCCCCCCCCAACTGTAGTGTCTACAATCCCTTTTTCAACCCTCCACCCCCACTTTAGTGTCCTCTGTCCCCTTCACCTCTCCCCACTGTAGTGTCCTCTGTCCCTCTGTCCCCTTCACACCAGTGTGTAGTCAGCACTCTCCTACCTTACACGGGTGTATAGCATAGCTGAGAGCAGGGAGTATGACAGTACTGGATAGAGAGTGGTGGCGGGAGTTGCCAGAGTTAGCTTTTTACATTAACAAGCTTGTGATTGGTTGTCAGGACCGCCCGGCAACCAATCACCTGCTGGTTAATGTGAAAAGTTAATTCCAGCAGCTTCCGCCCCCGCTCTCTATCCAGTACTGTGACTTTTCTGGCTCTCTGCTTTGCAATGCAGAGGAGAGTGGCAGAGGCTGGGGGAAGGACTGGGCTATGTTCCTGATTGACCTGTCGGCTGCCTGCGGTCGATGGGTCTATCACGATTGATGGCTTGCTGACCCCCGATCTAAGCGGGGTTTCATTAGTAGTGTGGAATTTGGGGATCTAAGCAGCGTGGTAGCACCTAGAGACATTTGGGAGACCCAGGCCCTCTGCTAATTTACTACGTGTGAGAATTGTGTGGCTGTCTTTGTTTAATGTTGCTCCATATAAAGCTCACTATTTGGGGTCGTAAGGATTGAAGATCATACAAGGAACTAGTCACTGGTAATACTTTAAAGTAGTAAAGCAACATTGGAAAGTAAATCATCTTTATCAATGCAATCCTTCCCAGCCAAGATTTCCAGTCATAGCAAACCTTGGCACCCCAGATGTTTTGGAACTACATTTCCCATGGTGCTCAACTACATTGCAGAGTGCATGAGCATCATGGGAAATGTAGTTTCAAAACATCTGGGGTGCCAAGGTTCGCCATCCCTGGTATAGGCCATCATCTGAGTTAGTTAAATGTATTCCTAAATAGCGGCGAGTGGTTGAATTTAAAGGAAAGTCATAGGTCTTAGGTGTTTGACCATCTGCTGTGGGAGTGTAAAATGAAGGGCCCTGGACTTACAAGTATTGAAACTGAGGACTGATATAGATGCAAATTGGGAGAGCACATCTATGACGTCAGACTGGGATGTGATGGGATTGATAAGGTACAGGATAATGTCTCCTACAAAGCTTGTGTTGGATGTTAGCGATATAGACACCTATGATATTTGGATTCTTTCTGATCAGGATGGCCAAGAGTTCAATGAGGAGGGCAATTAGGGGTGAAGAGAAAGAGAGCACCCCTGCCTAGTGGTGACTGGTGAGTTTGATCAGAAAAGCAGGAGATCACAATATTTTATGTACACCTGTGGAGAGGTGTGCAAGGAGGAGATACAGGTAGAAACATGGGGATCCGGACCCTATTTAGGTGATAGGTAAGCCCAAAGCACCAAATCATATGCCTTCCAGAAATCAAGAGATAAAAGGAAAGTAGGGAAGTTGTGATTCCAGGCTTGATGTACGAGATGCAAAATTGGAATGAAGCCTACTTGGTCTTTCTAAATCAATCTGCCCATATCCAAGTTAAATTGGTTGTAACCCTTAAAAAAAAAAAAAAAAAGAGAGATCCTGTTTCCTTAGAGCAAGTTAAATAGCACAGCGCTTGTGCTGTCTAATGCTGCGTACACACGACCGGTTTTGCTGTCAGAATAAACTCTGAAGGTTCCTCTGACGGAATCCCGCTCAAGTGGTCTTGCCTACACACGGTCAAACCAAAGTCCGACCGTCCAGAATGCGGTGACATACAGCACGTACGACGGGACTAGAAAAAAGGAAGTTCAATAGCCAGTAGCCAATAGCTTCCGTCTCGTACTTGCGTCAGAGCATGCAACGTTTTTGGTCCGTCGGAAGAGCATACAGACGAGCGGTTTTCCTGATAGGAATGTTCCATTTCTAGGTCCATCAGAATTTTCGAAAAAAAAAAGTCAGATGAGGCATACACACGATCGGAATAGACGATGAAAAGATTCCGTCTGACTTTTTCTGTCGGACATTCCGCTCGTGTGTACGCGGCTTTACCTCTCCCTCTGTAAGCTGTAAAAAACCTAGTTGATCCTGACAGTTCCTGTGTCCCCCTTGGTGTGCTGACCACGGTAATCATGGCTGCTGAGCCCTGATTACCATGGTCAGTTTATGTGCCTTCGTCATCCGCTGCTCTCCTTTCTCCCCCTCCCTTCCTGCCTGTCAGCTCCTTTGTGTGTGTGAGCTGTCTCCGCCCCCTCCCCCTCTGCCGCCATGAGGAGCAAAGTAAAATTCCATACTAGACCATACAGCGGTTTAACAGGACAGGTTCCACTCAGAACAGGCCTCGTCATGGTCGACCAAAGAGGTTAAGTGCACGTGCTCAGCGTCATATTCAGAGGTTGTCTTTGGGAAATAGACGTATGAGTGCTGCCAGCATTGTTGCAGAGGTTGAAGGGGTGGGGGGTCAGTCTGTCAGTGCTCAGACTATACACCGCACACTGCATCAAATTGGTCTGCATGGCTGTCGTCCCAGAAGGAAACCTCTTCTAAAGATGATGCACAAGAAAGCCCACAAACAGTTTGCTGGAGACAAGCAGACTAAGGACATGGATTACTGAAACCATGTCCTGTGGTCTGATGAGACCAAGATAAACTTATTTGGTTCAGAGGGTGTCAAGTGTGTGCGGCAGCAACCAGGTGAGGAGTACGTCTTGCCTACAGTCAAGCATGGTGGTGGGAGTGTCATGGTCTGGGGCTGCATAAGTGCTGCCGGTGTCTTGTCGATTAGTGCCTCCCGTCGAATAATGCATCCACTACGTCACACCAGCTGATTCCCCTATCAGCTGGCATGACGTAAGACTGCACATGCGCAGTTCGTCGGATGCATTTTCCGACGGGAGTCACAGAACACAGTGGAGAGGCACAGTGTAGGACAGGCTAGAGGAGATACTTTGAGCTCCGATTCCCGGGGACCTACTTTGTGAAAACCCACCAAACTTGGCACACTTTTAGGGAACACAAGTGGGTCCCCGGGAATCGGAGCTCAAAGTATCTCCTCTAGCCTGTCCTACACTGTGCCTCTCCACTGTGTTCTGTGACTCCCGTCGGAAAATGCATCCGACGATCTGCGCATGTGCAGTTGATACACCAAGCCAGCTGATCGGGAAATCAGCTGGCGTGACGTCATGCACTGCACATGCGCAGTACGTAGGAGGCATTATTCGATAGGAGGCACTCATCGACACAACACCGGCACTGGGGAGCTACAGTTCATTGAGGGAACCATGAATGCCAACATGTATTGTGACATACTGAAGCAGAGCATGATCCCCTCCCTTCAGAGACTGGGCCGCAGGCCAGTATTCCAACATGATAACGACCCCAAACACACCTCCAATACGACCACTGTCTTGCTAAAGAAGCCTGAGGGTAATGGTGATGGACTGGCCAAGTATGTCTCCAGACCAAAACCCTATTGAGCATCTGTGGGGCATCCTCAAACGTAGGATAGAAGGTGAAGGAGCGCAAGGTCTCTAACATTTACCAGATCTGTGATGTCATCATTGAGGAGTGGAAGAGGACTCCAGTGGCAACCTGTGAAGCTCTGGTGAACTCCAAGCCCAAGAGGGTTAAGGTAGTGCTGGAAAATAATGGTGGCCACACAAAATATTGACACTTTGGGCCCAATTGGGACATTTTCACTTAGGGGTGTACTCACTTTTGTTGCCAGTGGTTTAGACATTAATGGCTGTGTGTTGAGTTATTTTGCGGGGACAGCAAGTTTACACTATTATACAAGCTGTACACTCACTACTTTACATTGTAGCAAAGTGTCATTTCTTTAGTGTTGTCACATGAAAAGATATAATAAAATACTTACAAAAATGTGAGGGGTGTACTCACTTTTGTGAGATACTGTATGTGATGTGTGGATGTTAAAGCCCACCCTTTTGCTGGTTCACACTTGTGTTGGGTGGTTGTAAAGGTGTTATAGGGGTGTACAATACCATGTAAAACCCAATTGAAGCAAGCAATAGCCCCTCAAAACAGGCTGTAATAAAAGCTTCCTTGTGTTTGGTACCATTGAGCACGTCTCAAAAATACTTTATATATGAAACGGTTTATATTTTGATCATCCATGCATTTATTTCTCTTTTCTTGGCCTCTTATTTTTATCACTGAAGCTACAAGCTAAAAAAAATCTAAATCAAAGTATCCATGATGGAATGTTGTTCTATTATTGTGTGAGCTGTTCTGTCAGCATTACGTGGTGGACATAGATATGGGAATGTGTCAGGCTTTGGACAGGAGATCAGCTGCTTTCCCATTATATCCATTTCCCTTGTATCTTTTAATAATATAAATAAGCACATTTTACAACAGGGAATAGGTTGACATTTCTAACCCATCAAACTGAGGTTCTGAAATATACAGGTCATCTGTTACAGTCATTTCCATTCCAAGCTGGTCATAATAAGGCTGCACTAAAGTGATTTACATTTTGTAATAATTTGACTGTAGATAGGTTTTTATTGCTGCGACTGCAAACATTTCCATAGCAGCAACCACTAATAAAAAAAAAACCCAAACACGATCATCGAGCAAGTCTGATAGGCGGATCCCCAGACAGAACATTAGGCTTGCTTTATCCCTGCAATGCAGAATACTGAACTGGAAATTTCCAGACCATTCCAGCACCATTCGAGCACGCCGAGACCTTTTGTATTGCAGAATAATTATTCTTTCCCACAAAGGAAGCATTTCAATTTCACAGATCACGTATTTGCAAGCAAATTACATGTTATATATATTACATGTTATATATGTGCAGAGCATGGATGATAACCCCTTACTCCAAGTGACTGCTGATTTAAGAAGGCGTTAACTATAATCCGCCTATTATTGTAACAGCACACATTTCATCTCATTTAACTTTGTTAAAGCTTCTACTAGCCTCCCTCTAATGGCAACTTCTTTGTGCAAAAGACCTGTATGCTCACTACTACTTCATACATATGCATTTGTAACCACTTCACAGCATATAGCATGGTACGACATTCTCTTCTTACTTCATGACTAGGTTTAGGAAGCGTTCATTCCCCCATCCCCCCATTCCTCCATCCCCCACCCCTCACGTCCTGCACAGCTACTGCATTCCACAAACGACAGCGCATGCGCAGTTCAAGGGCATTCAGGAACGTTCGATTTTTCACGCATGCGCAAAAAATTCTGCTGCGCAATAAGGCCTTCGAGGCCTGCTCTGTGGTAGATATCCTTCCGCTCGAATGCCGGATCTATATTTTCAGGGTATGACAAAGATTCAGCCAGTTAGTCCTGCTTTCTAGCGTGCGTTGACGGCCGGGCACCGCAACAGATTCAAATATGCTGAGATTTCCATACTGTTGTAAGGTCGGCTAGTTATTTTCGTTTTGTTTTTTTGTTTTTTGTTTACGCTTGCTAACTTGAAGCGTCATAGGGCGGAAGGATACAGACATTAGAATGTATGGGCTCTACGAGGGTATATAAGGGGAGCCTCGGTTGTTTATCTCTAGACTACGGAAGAGCAAGACAGCGATAGGGAGATGGTTTGTGGGTGGGGTGGTGGGCTTTTTACAGGGTGGCTTAGCTAGCATCTGTTTAGGGTTAAATGCAGTTTATAATTTATTAACATTTCTGTATTTTTATAGGAAGTCTATTAGTTAAGTACTCTTTTTGTAATGATTCTGTTCCCCAGCAGGGACTTTTTAAACTGGTAGTCCTGCTGATTGAATTGTACTGTGTAGACTATATTTATGTAATCTGTTTAGACTGTCAGGGGAATTGCTGTCTTGTAGACTAACTCTTTTTGCAGTGGTTCCATATTTATGGACACTTATTTGGCAAGATATTATACTGCTGACAAGAGGATTCAAGGATAGAAAATATTCCTAGCAGGCAAGGGAAGAAAGACCTTTTACAAGGGCAGACCTCAAGCTTGAGAAGCTTTCATAAAGCAAGACAGAAAATCAGAAGCTAGAAGTAATACTGAAAAAGCAAGACTGAAGGGTAACCTTGAAAATGCAAGACAGAAAATCAGAAGGGTAGAGATTAACCTTTTAAAAAGCAAGACAGAAAATCAGGATCATAGTGGAATGAGAAAAACCTGAAGGCTAGAAGTTTGTATGAGAAGATAAGCCTCTAAACTGAGAGATCTAGTGTAGGCAGAAGGCATCTAGGATCAAACTACAAAGCAAGGTAGAAAAAAAAAAAAAAAAGGATCGTAAAGAAGTAATCTGAGCCATTAGGACTTAATATAATGGAAGAAGCGCTCAGATCGCAAGACGCCCATAAAATGAATACATCTAGTATATCCAAATCTTCAAAAGCTTTTAGTATTTTAGGCAAGAACACAAGCTTTACTAGTCAAGCTGGGTAGACAGTCAAGGTGATTGTTTTTTTTTTAGGATGAAGAGGGAAGATTTAAAAGAGCTTGAAGGAGCAGAAATATATTGGAGCAACTGAACTGAAAAGTACAGGAGGTGGATGGAAATGACAGCATAGGAATGCTGTTAGGGAAACTGTATACTGGCATAACAACTCCGGTTTTATACTATCAACTAGATGGCCTAACCTTTGTAGTGAACGTATCTTGTATGTTTTGTGAACTCTTGTGTGCACAGTTGGTGTTCTTTGGAGCAGTTTCGACTGATGCGTCTATATGTAATCTTTGGATGGTAGCACACGAAAATTGGTGAAGCTAGGCTGAGCAAGAATAATGGATGGAAGATCTATGCAGAAATACAGGGAGAGGTCTTTGCCATCAGGACACCTAGGCAAGCTTGGAAAACACAGAAAAAGATGCATAGGAGATAGAATCACTTCTAGAAATGGCCCTGGAAAGATGAATAGGAGGTAATATCTTCTAGAAACATCCCCAAGAATGTGGAGAATCTGAATAAGGTAGAATCTTCTAGAAATGGCCCTGGAAAAGCTGAATAAGCAGTAGAATCTTCTAGAAACGATCCCCGAATAGCAAGATGAAATCTCATGTTTAATCCCTCCCATCAATATTAACTCCAAATTGGCTTGTAAGTAAGGGGGTGGCTATGGGGTTCTTCAGCTTTTGTTTTTCAGGTTATTTTCTCTAGTGCGCGTTCCAGCTATCCTTCAGCATTACATCAGCTGTAAGAAAATCCTTGTAACAGATTTAAGAAGAATTAGAAGGAGCCCCAGCTAGTATATCAGTAGCTATGTAGGTAGCCTGTGTGAGGTGGTGTATGAAAACGTGAGGGCGGATAAGCCGGTGGTGATCGGTAAGATATATATATTTTTTTTGTCATATAAAGGGTTACATTTTGTAAAGAGGCTTGTGTGTGTGTGTAAAGGGGGGGGGGGGGTGTAGAGTGAAATCTATTTAAACTCTATTGGGATAGAAGAACTAGAAGTGCATGGGTCAGGACTGTCATCTTTGTCTTTGCTACACCTCCTGAGTCATGGGCCTTCAATAAGCAGATTGTTTCATTTCAATGACTCCCTATATTGTGAAGCCAGGAGGATGATGACAGCCTTGGGGCACGCACTGTCAAAACAATTCACATGACACCTCCAATGTTTCTGTCCTGTCAGCTCCTTTTTAAATGTATTCTTCTTTTACTCTGCCCCCCCCAGAGTAAAGAACAATACATTCTGCAATTTTTTTTCCCTTTTAGTTTTTTTTGCAGTTCCCAGTGATTTAGATGGAGAGATTAGATATTATGGAAAGCACACCTGCTTTCCATAATATGTATTGTTCTTTATTCTGCCCCCCCAGAGTAAAGAACAATACAGTTCCTAGTGATATAGATGGAGAGATTAGATATTATGGAAAGCACACCTGCAATGCTAAAATAAACAGACTAAAATGTTTGTCCAGATATTGCTATATACTTTTTTCTGTATTTAATTTGCTTTTGGTAATTCAGCATATGTAATTTTAATAGGCTGATTATCATATGTTTGCTATACAAAAATTATTTTGTATTGGGAGGGATGATATGTGCTTTTAATAAAGTAAATATCAGCCTTTAATCTGATTTAATAAGGCTAGTGAAAAAAATATTTTACTTAAAAGTAACTAGTTGTCATCTAATATATTCATTAATAATGTATTGGTTTAAATTGAAGTATGTAGATTAGGAGCTTGTGGTTGTAAATTTTCGATATAAGAATGTAACTGTCAGCCCTTTTTATGTAAGGGTGTGACAAAATAAATTAATAAACAAAGGGTTGTAGTAGAAATACTGTTAAGAGTTGCAAAACGTCTCTTCTTTGGGAAGTGGGAGTGAGTGTGGGGAGGGGGCTGTGGGCAACATCTTGTCTCTACTTTTTCAGATCTACCGTTTTTTGAAGTGAGTCAAATGCTTTGAGAATGTCGGTGTTCTAAAATAAGGTATATTGGATGAATGGAAATGGCAGAATATAAAATTCCTTAGGTGCCTAATGTGAAACCATGGTGATATCCTGCATCTGATCCGTAGTTCCTTGTGAGATGTAATTTTGGGGAAGTACAGCATTCAAGTATGTTGGCAAAATATTAAAGAAATCGGTTACCAAAACATGCACCCAAAAAATAGGTAATTTTACCAGGATTGTGAACTATAGCTACCTAAGACTCGTGCTTTAATACAATAAAAACAGGATTATCTCTATAAAATAAAATCCAATTAGAAAATGAAGCCATGAAGATAAAATATTTAGCTGAAATGCAAATAGGAAATGTCTGCATTAAAGTATTCTTACAAGGCAGCATCTATTTAGGTTTGAATGCAGTACATGTTGGCTGCTGTAAATTTCAGAAGGCTTAATTGATGGATATCTAATGTAGGATTTATTCTGTTCCCAGCAGTTTTTTTTTTTTTTAAATGATAGTCCTGCTGGTTTAATCATACTGTATAGGTTTATATTTATATATTATGTTGAGTATATCAGCAGAATTGTTGTCTTCTAGACTAACTCTTTTTGCAGTGATTCTGCATTCATGAAGACTAATTTGTCAAGATATATTATACTACTATGAGAAGAGCAATCAAGAATAGAAAATATTGCTAGCAGGCAAGAGGAGAGAACATATGAAGGCTAGAAGAATTACATGAGCAGACTTCAAGCTTGTAGTGTTTTTTTTTTTCTTTTTCTTTTTTTTTTTTTTTTTTTTAAATTGTAACATTGACAAAGCAAGACAGAAAATCAGGATAGAAGTAACATTGACAAAGCAAGACAGAAAACCAGGATAGAAGTAACATTGAAAAATTAACACAAGGGTAACTGTAACCTTAAAGCAAGACAGAAAATCAGGATAGAAGTAACATTGAAAAGGCAAGACAGAAAATCAGGATAGAAGTAACATTGAAAAAGCAAGACAGAAAATCAGGATAGAAGTAACATTGAAAAAGCAAGACAGAAAATCAGGATAGAAGTAACATTGACAAAGCAAGACAGAAAACCAGGATAGAAGTAACATTGAAAAATTAACACAAGGGTAACTGTAACCTTAAAGCAAGACAGAAAATCAGGATAGAAGTAACATTGAAAAGGCAAGACAGAAAATCAGGATAGAAGTAACATTGAAAAAGCAAGACAGAAAATCAGGATAGAAGTAACATTGAAAAAGCAAGACAGAAAATCAGGATAGAAGTAACATTGAAAAAGCAAGACAGAAAATCAGGATAGAAGTAACATTGAAAAAGCAAGACAGAAAATGAAAAAGCAAGACAGAAAATCAGGATAGAAGTAACATTGAAAAATCAACACAAGGGTAACTGTAATCTTAAAGCAAGACAAAAAATCAGGATAGAAGTAACATTGAAAAAGCAAGACAGAAAATCAGGATAGAAGTAACTGAAAAATCAAGACAAGGGTAACTGTAACCTTTAAAGCAAGACAGAAAAACAGGATAGAAGTAACACTGAAAAAGCAAGACAGAAAAACAGGATAGAAGTAAAACTGAAAAAGCAAGACAGAAAAACAGGATAGAAGTAACACTGAAAAAGCAAGACAGAAAAACAGGATAGAAGTAACACTGAAAAAGCAAGACAGAAAATCAGGATAGAAGTAACATTGAAAAATCAACATAAGGGTAACTGTACCCTTAAAGCAAGACAGAAAATCAGGACCCAGTGGATGGAAAAAAATGAAGGCTAGAAGTTTGCATCAGAAGACGCACCTCTAAATTGAGAAGCCTAGTGTAGACAAGAAATCTAGACGCAAACTACATAGCAACGTAGGAATAAATCATACAGAAGAATCTTGGCAGAACTAAAAATAATGGAATAAACATGCAGTAAGTCATAAGGTGGTAGCAGCAGCTGAAGAAACAATGCCGTAATGAGCTCTCAAGACACCCAAGAATTAATATATCTGTAGTTTTATCCAACACTTCAAAGGATTTAGTATTTAAGGCATGGAAACTAACAGACCTCGAGTCAAAATGATAAACAGTCAGGGTGATAGATTTTTAGGATGAAGAAGGAAGATTTTAAAAGGGCTTGATGAAGCAGAAATATATTGAACTAACTGAAAAGAACAGGTTAATCATTACTGCATACGAATGCTGTTCATAAATCTATACACTAGTGTGACCTCTCTAGGCTGTGTTCAGTCAACTAGATTGCTTAAACGTTCTAGTGAAATTTGCATCTTGTAAGTTTGTACTCAGTATGCAAGGCTGGTGTCCTTTTGAAGTTGTTTCAGCTGTCTGTACGTAATCTCTGGATGGGAGCTTATGAAAAGTGGTAAAGCTAGGCTGAGCAAGCATAATGGATGGGAAGATCTGTAGAGAAATTTGGCGACATCATCTCTTGACATCAGGACGCTTTAGAAAAGCACATAAAGATGACTAGTAGGGCGAATGTATTCTATAAAGCCCTGGAAAAACCGTGCGCGTGAAAATGATGAATAAGAGGTAATGTCATCTAGAAACAGTCCCTGGAAAATCTGAACGGTAGAATCTTCTAGAAATTGCAACGGAAAAGCTGGATATGAGGTAGAATCTTCTAGGAATGGCCCCGGATAGCAGAAAGCAATCTCTTGTTTATAATCCATGCCATCGATTGCTACCGAACTCCAAATTGGCCTTGTAAGTAAGGGGTTGGTTATGGGGTTCTTCAGCTTTTTGTTTTTCAGGTTCTTTTCTCTAGAGAGATTCCAAGTGGTAAAGCTAGGCTGAGCAAGCATAATGGATGGACAGATCTGCACAGAAATTCAGTGAGGTCTTTCAGGACACCTAGAAAAGAACACAGAAAAAATTAATAGGAGGTAGAATCTCTTCTAGAAATGGCCCTGGAAAAGCCATGAGTATGAATAGGAGATAATGTCTTCAGAAACGGCCCTGTGAAATAGCAGAATGCGGTAGAATCTTCTTCTTCTGGCCCTGGATAGCAGAAAAATCTCCTGGTTATATGCCATCAATTAATTGTTCCAAACTCCACATTGACTTGTAAGTAAGGGATTGGGTGAAAGGGGGTGGTTTATGGGTTTTTTCAGCTTTTGTTTTTCAGGTTCTTTTCTCTAGTGAGCTTTCCAGTTACCCTTCAGCATTACATCAGCTGTTAACAAATCCTTGTAACAATTTAAGGAAGATCTAATGATGTCCCAGCTAGGACTATATCAATAGTTTTCTGTAGGTAGCCTGTGTGAGGTGTATGAAAACAGGAGGGTGGGTAACACAACTGGTGATGTTTGGTAAGTATTT
Organism: Aquarana catesbeiana; assembly: GCF_042186555.1. NCBI lineage: Eukaryota > Metazoa > Chordata > Amphibia > Anura > Ranidae > Aquarana > Aquarana catesbeiana. Next base: position 111,823,231 of record NC_133334.1, read on the forward strand.
TTCTTCAGTAATTTTAAAGGGTTAAATCCTGTAAAGAGGCAAGTGTGACATTCTTTTAATTGGGTGGGTCTGGTTGAACCCCTGAAGGAAGACTGTCAGGATAGAAACACTGCAGCTGACTGTTTTGCCGGTGTATGGGTCAAAAATGTCATCCTTGCTTCACTAGCTGTGAGACATTTACCTGACATAAGCAGATTATGATTGTTTCAGGTAGAGCTGCACAGCTGCATGATTAATCCTTAAAAGATCACAATCTCTAACTCCCTCATGATGCTAATCGTCTGTTTCCACAATGCTATGTCATTAGTGCAGAGCTGAGCTGTGGACTTATGTTTATCAACATTGTTCAACCCTGAGAGATCAAGAAGAGATGCAATGTACCTCCTTGTTCTTTCAGATGAAAGGAATGAACTTCGGTCAGTAGATGAGGGCAGTTTAACAACTTAGACCGAACCTTTTTCTGTCATTTGTTGCTTACAAGTTAACATCAGTATTTTTTGCTAGAAAATTACTTAGAACCCCCAAACATTATATATAATTTTTTTTTTTTTTTAGCAGAGAACCTAGAGAATAAAATGGCGGACGTTGCAATATTTTGTCACACTGTGCGCAGCGGTCTTTCAAATGCAATTTTTTTGGGGAAAAAATAAGGAATAAAAAAAAAAAAACAGTAAAGTTAGCCCAATTTTTTTTGTATAGTGTGAAAGATGTTACGCCGTGAGAATCGTGATCTTTATTCTAAGCAAAAAAATTGTAATTCTCATTTTATCCAGAATCTTGCAGCTCCTAGTTTCAGGTCAATGACTAATCTCATTGTGAAACAAAGATGACTGCCTTGGGACATGCACTCAGCAATGGCAGCTCCTATGTTTTTATCCTGGCAGCCCCTATTAAGCATATTGCTCTTCTCTCGTGGGTGGGCTTCTCCCAATTGTTTCCTCTAGTTTATTTCAGTTCATAGTACTGTGTAATAAGGAAAGTACACTTCTGCAATGCTTACATGGGCAGACTAAAACCATTGTGCAGGTATTGCTAAATACTTTTCAGTATTAATTTGTGGTTTGGTTAATTCAGCATATGCAGTTTAGTCTCAGATGGTTGCTCTATAGGCTTAATTTTGTATTGGGAAGGATATGCTTTGGTAATAAAGTAAATATCAGCCTTTAACCTGGCTTAATATAAACTAACGTGGTAAAAGTTTTGCTTTAAAAGTAGCCTGCTGTCATAATGTATTCACTGTTAATGTATTGGTTTAAACTGAAGGATGTAGAATACAATAGATTAGGAGCTTATAGTTGTAATTTTATAATAAAAGGTTGTAGTAAAAATGCTATTAAAAGTTGCAAAATGTATTTTTAGGAGGGGGGGGGGGGGGGGCTGTGGGCAACATCTTGTCTCTACTTTTTCAGATCCACCATTCTGAATTGAGTCATTGCATTGAAAATGACGGTGTTCTAAATTAAGGTATATTGGATGAATGGAAATGGCAGAATATAAAATTCCTTAGGTGCCTAATGTGAAACCATGGTGATATCCTGCATCTGATGATCCATAATTCCTCAGGAGAGATGTAATTTTGGGAAGTGCAGCAACAGAGTATATCAGAAAGATAAGAAATGTCAATCGCCGAAACTCCAAATGCTCTCAAAATATATTAGAAGATAAATATATAGATAATCCACCAAGATTGTGAAGTGTACATTCTTGTACCTTCCTAAAGACATTCATGCTTTAGCATAAGATCTCTAAATGTTCAATGAAAAGTCATGAAGATTATTTAGCAGAGTGTGAAATACAATTGAAAAATGCCTGCATTAAAACACAGAAATGTGTGTTCACAAATCTTATGAAGGGAATTTTCACTAAGTTAAGTGATTGGAAGATTTAAATATTTAAAGCTGGCCAAGTGGAAGTGAAGTAAATCTGCGGTGTTTGAGGCTGTGTGTGCAATTTGCTCGACCCAAAGCAAAGTTTGGCTTGTAAAGCTTTTTAATAGTGTCCTTACTGATCTTGAATCGAAAACTACTTTCCCAGATAAGTGTTATTTTTTTTAACCAATTAATTTTGCATGCTAATGAGATCTTACAACTGTAGTTCACCAGAACTTTTTTGTTTTGTAGCTTGTGTTCTAAAATTGTAAAGGTGTGTTCTCTTAATCTTTAATCAAAGCTTTAGGGAACATAACATTATACATCTTGTTGGCAGCATAGTAATATTGTCATGTTTACGTATTTTTGGGGGTGGGGGTGGGTGTCTGATATTGTAGCTTTTTTGTCTCCTAGGGCGTTTGCTTTTTTAAGGATTAAAGAGTGACCGTGAAGTGGAAGTAACCCAACAGGCTTGTTGCATCTCTTTAGTTCTAAGACCTTTTCTGGCTGTTGCACATCATTAATGTGGAAAGAATTGCAATTCCTATCTTCTAGTCTTCTAGACTGCAGTTAGCAGAAATCTTTCTCCCCCCACCCCCTTCTTCTTCCTTTTTTTTATTTTTTTTATTTTATTATACTTAATCAAAGCTGTAGAAACATAACCTTGTACATCTTGTTAGTATATAGATGTTCTACATGTTTACAGATTTGGGGAGGGAGGGGGTCTGATATTGTAGTATTTTTGTCTCCTAGGCCTCTTGGTCTTAAGGAATAAAGAGTGACCATAAAGCTGAAGTGACCCAACAGGCTTGTTGCATATTCGTTGTAAGACGTTTCTGGCTGTTGCACATCATTGTGGAAAGAATCCAAATCATCTTCTAGACTAATGGAAACTTGGTATACAGCACATGGCTTGCTTATAATAGCCAAATATTGCTTGACCCTCTTTTCAGAACATAAGTAGAGCATGACAAATGAAAAAAAAGTGAGATACAATAGCTTATATTTAATTTGAAGGCTTTTATGTATGGGGTGGGGCAAACTTTCTGTTTCAGACTTTCTTTCAGAAGCATCAATGCAGATGTGGCACTGCTGGGATCATCAGAAGTCTTTCAAGGCTTGTTCTTCCTTATTTTAGAAGCAGTTTGGCATTTAACACTTTTCTAAGGTGAATTTTGTGAGCATAAAATTCATGGCCGACCTTCATCATACATTGGGAAGGGGCACGGGGGGAAGTTTACAACTCTGTCCAGCTTAATTTTTCAGACTTTCTAGAACAGTGGAATCTGTAGCAGGTAATGTGCATGAATCTTTCATTTAAATTGTGAATGAAATTTCCTCCAGTTCCTCTAATCTATGGGAAGAACTTGTATGTGCTGAGTCCTTGTTTGCAACATGACGAATCTGAATGTTTTGTGTAAGTGGTGTGTTATTGTAGTCTTTTGGGGAAGGGTTTCTTTTCTTCTTCTTTTGCAGAAACTTCTGACAGAGCAATTTAGCAGCAAGTGACTCTATGTCATGCAGTATGAACTATAAACAGCTGCTGTTTTGTATGGGTGCTGCTTGTTTTTCCAATCTTCTGATCCAGTGCTTGGAGCTTTAAAGTAGCTGTGAAGTCTAGTGAAAGGAAAAGCTTGCTTTGTAGCTTGTATTTCTCCAGATGTGCTGATGAATTTCAAGATCACTGGAGATAAAGGTGATGGAAAACCTATAGCTGGCAGGTTAAAATGTTTGGTTTTAGTTTCCTGTCTCTAATTTCTTAAAACCTAGTTAGTGAGGGTTTATCAGTTTACCATACTCACCATTTATGTTTAGTTTTATTGGTGATAATGCAACAGATTGTGCTTGCATGGGGAAAATGTAAGCCCTTTATATACAATATGCCCTTTTTATACAAAGTGTTTCCTTATTGGCTTATTACAATTGCTAGAACTCAACACTTGATACCAAAGAAAAAATCTGTAGAAATTGATCTGCCACAGATGTGTCCCCCCTTTGCAATGAAATTGCCAGTAATTAAAGGGGACTGGAATGTAAGCCCATTTTATAAAGATGTCCTCCTTACCAGTGCAACTTCTATTATACAACACTCAATCTAAAATGTTGCCCTGCCACTATCCAATTACTAGAATACACTTTGTAAAAGTAATCATTATACAATCTAAGCTGAATTAGTGGTGTATATATAGAAATGGCAGACTCCCTGTAACATCTCACAACTTCACAAGTTTTGTATATTTTGTTAGCGTTGGTATAGCAGCAAACTTATTGGCGGGCGGGGGGTTGGGGGGCTGTAATCACCCGTTTTTGTCCCAGATTCCTTTTGCAGGTCCATAAATTGCTACAGATGAAGCAGTGAGATTTAGTCTTCCAATTGCTTGCACGTTTCTTCTGGGTGGGCTTTTGGAATTCCTTACATTGGAGGATGATCCTTTGTGTATTAGAATGCAGGAGGCACATATCGTTTTGTTCTGTATGGAAGGGAGGTCAACGCTTGGTTACGTTTAGACAGAATGTTAGTGGTATGTATTACTCTGAGATCAATCTTAGTGTGAGGAGATCCTCATTTCCTTAATAAAAGTATCCCATACTCTGTCCTTTACCTAAACTTTTGTGACACAAGTTAAAAGCCCTAATTTTTATACTGTCACAAAACCCACCATAGCTGCTAGGGGTGACACAAGTCTATAATTAGGCTTTCTTTGTTAACGCATAAGGGAATAGTGGCTCTTGCCTAATCTAAAGAGCAGGTTTATATATTTGCCACTCCAAAATCCTGTAGATATAACCCTCCCTTTTTAATATATCATTTAGATCCCTCATTATGGAAAAGTCCTTGTTTATACAATGTACGCATAGCCATATGCTTTACTAACTTGCAGATCAGTGGTTCTCAACCTTAGTCCTCAAGTACCCTCAATGGGCCATGTTTTCAGAGTTTTCCTTTACTTTGCACAGCTGCTTTAAATCAATATCCATGACATGGTATTGATGAACTATTTTATCTAAGGGAAGTTCCCAAAACATGGCCCATTGGGTGTACATGAGGACTGAGGTTGAGAACCACTATTGTAGATAACCCAGATCCCAATAATAATAGAATGAGTGTTTGGTAGGGAAGGGGTGGGGTTTAATTAAACTTGCATTGTGTAAAGTCTTCTAGGAGCCAAGAAAATGAGTTTGCTCTGAAAAGGTGTGGTGGCGACTTTTGGCATTCAGAAAAAGCTGGAGATCCTCTTCTAATAGGAAATTTACTTAAACTTTTTTTGTTAAGGTAACCTTACTTTTTTCCATGTCTTGATATTCAGTCTGTTAGTCCTTGGATCCAGAAACGTGTGTTGCTTTTTTCAACTATCGGGGAGCTAACTAAACTATACTGAGGGGGTGGGGTGCAATATATTTTTTTTTTTTTTTTTCACCTTTCCAGGTTACAACGTTTGAAGTCAGTAAGAATCAAGACAGAGAAGATTTAGATTAGAAGATTTATTATATACTACCAGTGCTCTTCCAGTAGTCTGTTAAGGTTTTCTTTTACTGGGAGAACAAGCTTTTGTTCCTCCCAGGTTTTGCTTTTTCCTGCTTTTTTACATAATCAAAAAAGCAAAAGATACTGGTGGTTGGCACTCCTGGAATCCAGGACAGGGTTCAATTCCCTGCGGTGTCTTTGAGCTTGCAAAAAAGTCTACATATTTCATAAACACTTGCATGTCCAATAACACCTTCTTGAGAATAATACACCTCTAAATAAAAATATAAAATGTCCCTTGCGAGAATAGCTGTACAGCAGAGTAGGACCGGACAACTGTTCCTAGTTCTCATCTGCTTTCAAACTGACAAACCAGTCATGAGGGCAACGTCAAATTTACTGACTGATGCTACTAAACTTAGTCTGGACATTTAAGCACCAGATAGGGTTAAGGTGTAGCCTACAACTGAAGGTAGAAGATGTTGGTGTGGTATTGTTTTTGTGCTAGTGTTGGTATTCTGCACAAAGCAGAGATATGCCTTTTATGTGTAATAGAACACCAGCTAACATTGTTTATGGATCCTCTTGCAGGTTCACTACCTGTGTGGTTACTCAAGCAGAAAGTTGGAGTCCCCTCCGAATCCATACTAAAACCGAAGGGCCTGGTATGGACCTGGGGGTAAACCCCACTCAGTTTTTTTTCGCCAGCAAAGTAGCAAAACAAGGAAGCAGATGAGTGCTTCATAATCCTGGCTGTGTCCTCAATAACCAGCAACAGAATCTCAAGTGCAACGTTGGCCTAAAATGGACATATGCTAACTTCACACACCATGTAGATTGCGATGAACTTAAAGAAAAAATTAATGGCACTGCATACACATGAAGAGGACCAAAAAGGAAATTTTTTTCTTAACAGTTGCGATTAAAACAGTACTATAACAAAAAAAATGATTACTTGTAGCTTTAGATTTCTGTCAATAAAAACTTTTTTTTTTTTAATTTTCCTTCACTTCGGGTACTAGAAACCTGCTATTATAAGATCTGAAATATTTGCAAAGGCCTACTTTTTGGCTTGTGTAAAGACCCTAAAGATGGCCATACATGATGCGATTCTTTCCTGCAACCATGGGTTGCAGAAAAGAAAATCGCTAAATTCCTGCATCAACAGTGTTTATGGGGGGGAATCCATCCAATGGAGTTATTGTGTTTAACTGGTGGGGGGATCGGGGGGAGGGGGGGCACGGATTATTGCTAGGGGCTATAGCCGCTGGCAATAATTGCATGAAAAATCTGAGTGGCTGGTTATACCCAAGTTGGATCGATTAACTTGGGTACAATCAGCCTGCCCATCCATCCGTGGTTCTAATCTCAGCCAGTCCCTGCTGAACCATCCAAGATTCAACGTTCTATGGCTGGCTTAGGTAAACAGAAAACTCCATCTTGCTATCCCCAGTGTGGTAGCAAGAAAAAAAAAATCTGTTGTGAAACATACAACAACCTGCAAGCATTAACTTGTTAAACACTTTTACAGCCAAAGGAAATGCTGCCTTGGACTTTGTTCTGTCTGCAGTTGTCATGGTGCTTCTGTTTCCTGTTTAGAATAATCTATTGAGAATATACTATTAGATCATAATGGGGAGGGCTAAATTTAAACTGAAAATACTCGGTTACCTAGTTTTATAAGGTTATATAATTTTTTTAGTCATAAAGTGCAAGTTGCCCTTTTACACTGAAAAAACTTGGAATGTGTTTTAATTTAGCTGATGGTAGTACACTGATATAGCAACAAATAAAATATAACATACATAGAAAATGTATTTTATTTTAGTCAATGTTCTCTTATTGTATGAAATGTTTTACAAATTCTGCTCAAATGCACAGTAGAAGTAACACTGCACTGTGGCCGCCACACAAGCACTTATTTTTCCATTTTTCTTTCACTTTGGTTTATTTCATCCCCCCCCCCACACACACACACACACACACACACACACACACACACACACACACACACACACACACACACATACATTGTTTTCTTTTTCTTCCTCATTTTTCCTTTATTCCCACTTCTCAGTCTCTTCACAGCCTTTCACATGCACCTGTTCACTCCATGCCCTAGAGGGCTCTGATCTCCCCATACTTGTGTCCTACTACATCGGCGTTTAGCTTTGCCACAGCAATGCCGTGCAGCCCGCTGGGGAGCGTTACTCTACTGCCCATGCGTGCCAGTATGCACAGCATTGGAGGCTGAATCACACCTAGGCAACCTAGGTCAGCAATTCCCCAGGACTGATTGGCCTGCTGTTTGTTACGGATGACAAGCTTCATTAATGATTTGTGATAAATTTTAACTTTATACAGTGACAATTGCCTTTTTTTGACTTGTACAATGCCTGATGGGAGGGTTTGATAGCTATTACTACGCTGATTGCCGATGTGGATCTGGCAGTTACGTCATTTGTTTTACCTGCGTGTAATGGCAGGCTTTTGACATGGGGGGGTGGGCCTTTATTGTTTTCACGGATTGGTGGATTGTCTGTTACATGTGGACCTGCACTTTGCCACTTGCCTGATGAAGGGGCCCTGAATGGCTCCGAAACACTGCCTTGTGTTTACCATGTGACCGTGAAAATAAAGCTTTGGACCCATTAATCCTTGGTGTGCTGTGTCATTTCTTCAGTTCGATTGTCTGCAGTTCCCAGCCTGTGGTCATTGCAGTATTCAGAAATACCAATTAGCCATTTTCAGGAACGTGCATAGGGAATGACATGTTTTTTAAAAGAGAAAAAAAATCAAGCATTTACAATTCCTTTAAAATTAGTCACTCCCATTCAGAATCAGTATCCAAAGGACAAACGGCTTTTTCTTCAGAGCAAAAACAGGAATCTGCAACAAAGTTTGTTAAAATCCTGGCAATGTACATTAATCACCCAGAGGGAAATGTTTTTTATCTCAAAAGTGGAGTTACTCTTTAACCAGTTCCCACCCAGCCTATAGTCAAATGAAGGCCCATGAAAGACCACTGTACTGAGCCCTTGATGGTACCATGTAATCACTGTGACCATCACAGCAGATCACATGACAATTGTAAACAATGGAGGGCTTCCTTTCATGCCATTCATTGTGTACAATTGTGTTGCTAGCTGTGTTGGTCAGTCATCACATGGTACAGACGGCCAATCAGACTCTGCTAATCGCAACAATACAGTAAAATTCATTGGTATAAGAAAACAATGTGCAATAAAAATAAAACCTGATCACTTCCTTAGAGTAGTACATTGTTACTATGGTAACACTATTGCTCTGGTCACAGCGTGTTATAAAATCGTAAAAGAAACATATATATATATTTTTTTTTTTTAAATACTGTCACCAGTCAATGTCCATGATCACCGCCACACTGGTTATATGATGGTACCGCAACGGTGACAGTATTTAAAGAAAAAATTGTGAAAACAATTATTTTTTTTACATTTCTTCATTTTCCAAAGAATTACAACTTCAAAAAACGTGTCATGCCCTTACAAAATACTTTGGGCTGTCTACTTTCCAAAAGGGTCATTTGGGGGTATTTGTACTGTTCTGGCATTTTGGGCCTCAAGAAATGAGATAGGCCATCAGTACATCAGGATTGATCGGTTTTCAGATATATATACACCATAGTTTGTGAACTCTAACTTTCCTACAGACTAAACACATATTTTGGTTATTTTCACCTAAGAAATGGAGCAGAAAGCAGTTTGGCCTAAATTTATGAAGAAAGATGACATATTTGCAAAATTTTATAACAGAACCTAAGAACACCGTGTTTTTGATTAAAAAAAAACAAATAAAAAAATTGTAAAAAAGTAAAACAGTTGTGATGAAATACTGCCAAAAGAAAGTTCTATTTGTGTGAAAAAAAAAGATAAAAATTTAGTTTGGGTACAGTATTCCATGACCACGCAATTGTCTTTCACAGTTTGACAGTGTTAAAAATTGACCTGGGCAGGAAGGGGGTGAAAGTGCCTGGTATTGAAGTGGTTAAAGTGTATCTGGCATGGCCTAAAATCTAGCCAAGCTAACTTGCTAAATAGTATGGGTAATATTGCTTTAAGCTGGCTATCCGTGATCCAAATATCAGCCTGTTCAGCAGGAACTGTCCACAGCTGCCTGTCTCATGACCGGCTTCTATCAAACAGTCTTGCTGGAAAGCCAGCAGCCGATCAGCATTTGCACCAAGTGCTGATCAGTGTGTTCTGGCAGGGGAGGAAGTCCCTCGGGAGTCCCCCTGTCAGAATACAAGTGCACACATTGTGTTAGTGTTGTGTTAGTACGGTGATCTGTCGGGTTTTTTTTTTTTCGTTCAGCCAGCTGGGTTGAATGGAAAAAAAAACTACACAACTTTTGTTAAAAAGCAGTCCTTGGGCTTTCAGCATCTGCATACAGGGTCTGATCTGTGTAAGACATTTGTGAACGAAGCCTAGAACTGAACAGGCACTGACTGTATCATCTATGAGCTGGCATCTCAGCTGAGGAAATAGGTGTTGAGACAGGACGATGTCTAAACAAAGATGGCACCATCCTTCTGGAATGAAACTCAGATGAAGGTATTGTCAAGAGGAGTGCTGTGATCTCTGAAATGCAATAAATACATGTAAGGGGTACTCCTACACCTTACATACCATAAATGCACTTAAAATTAAGAAATGCTTTGTTTCAATATTTTTTATTGTTTTGAAAAAGCACAAAAGTAAAAAGTTATAAGAAAGACACAGTTCTGAATAAGGCACCATACAACATGAGTCACGTGTAAAAATGTCATACAATGTCAGGATATGCAAATTGTACAAAATACAAAGCCCCCCCCCCCCCCGTGTTACATACAGTCTGTGGGGGAGGGGGAGAGCAGAAGCAATTGCAGTAGAAAAGGTGTGTCACCGTTGGTAAACCCTCCTCCAGGATCGGCTCCAAATCCCACCACCCTCACAGTATCAGTCTGTATATTGCAAATATTGATGCATGCCAAGGTCCCCAGATCAAATTAAGATTGTTTAAATAAAAGGATGCTGGCTGATTTCTCATGGGAAAAAATGCTTTACATGTGATGCGAGACTCACTTTAAAGTGGTTGTATAGGGAGAAGGTTTTTTTTATCTTAATGCATTAAGATAAATACCTTCTGTGTGCATCAGCCCCCCTAATACTTACCTGAGCCCCATCTCAATCCAGAGATGTGTACAGGAGCCACAAAGTCCAGGGACTCTCCCTCCTCATTGGCTGAGACAGCAGTGAGCACCACTGGCACCCGCTGCTGTGAAAGTGAGCCAATGAGGAGAGAGAAGGGGAGGGGCAGAACCACAGCTCCGTGTCTGACTGGAAGCTGCTTGCTGTGGGGGTACTCAGCAGGAGGGAGGGGCCCAAGAAGAGGAGGATCTCTGGGCTGCTTTGTGCAAAACCAATTGCATAGAGCAGGTAAGTATAACGTGTTATTAATTTTTTTTTTTGTTTAAAAATAACAATCACTTTAAGGCCCCTTTCACGCGATTGTGCCACTCGGATCCACCTGTCTGTTTTTCAGGCGGATATCAGTGGAAACCCACCTGACATCCGATCTGACAAGATCCGCTCAAAACAGACGGATGGCAATACGTTCAACATCCGACCAGCGGATGGGATCGGATGAAAAAGGGACAGGCTGTCTGTTTTCATCTGATCTCGCCATAGAGCTCTGAGAGGTCCGTCCCTGCACAGTCGTCCACCTGCTCAGTGGGGATCAACGGAGCGATCCCCCGCTGAGCTGGCAGAGTCCGCTAAGTGGATCCCATCCATGTGAAGGGGGCCTAACTTTTGTCAGTGTTCACCTGTGTTTTTGTTTGTTGGGATCAATATATGCCAGGAGGGAGAGAGCAGATTTATAACAGACTACACTGCAAGATAAATGTTCACCGATACCAAAGTTCACCCCCACTCCATACAGAGCACTGTTCTTCCATTGAGCTCTATCATTCTCTCCTACCTTCTGCTAGATACTCTTGCTCCCCCCTTGCTTCCCTGCTGATTCTAGAGGTTGTTTCTTTCCTGCTAACTCCTGACACAGGTATTTTTACCTCCCACTGACCAGTAATGTATGGGGCCCTATGATTCATACTCCTTGCTGGTGTACCCTGTTTACTACCATGTTTCCCTGAAAATAAGACCGGGTCTTATATTAATTTTGGCTACATAAAACACACTAGGACTTATTTTCAGAGGATGTCTTATTTATTTACGGTATGTACAATAATCTACATTTATTCAAATACAGTAATGTCATCATCTTCTGGAAAAAAAAAAAATCCTGATCCTTTAACCACTTCAGCCCCGGAAGGATTTACCCCCTTCCTGACCAGAGCACTTTTTACAATTTGGCTCTGCGTCGCTTTAACTGCTAATTGCGCAGTCATGCAATGCTGTACCCAAACAAAATTTGCGTCCTTTTCTTCCCACAAATAGAGCTTTCTTTTGATGGTATTTGATCACCTCTGCGGTTTTTAGTTTTTGCACTATAAATGGAAAAAGACCGAAAATTTTGGAAAAAAAAAGATATTTTCTACTTTTTGTTATAAAAAAAAATCCAATAAACCCAATTTTAGTCATACATTTAGGCCAAAATGTATTCGGCCACATGTCTTTGGTAAAAAAAATGTCAATAAGCATATATTTATTGGTTTGCGCAAAAGTTATAGCGTCTACAAACTAGGGTACATTTTCTGGAATTTACACAGCTTTTAGTTTATGACTGCCTATGTCGTTTCTTGAGGTGTTAAAATGGCAGGGAGGTACAAAACTCCCCCAAATGACCCCATTTTGGAAAGTAGACACCCCAAGGAAATTGCTGAGAGGCATGTTGAGCCCATTGAATATTATTTTTTTTTTGTCCCAAGTGATTGAATAATGACAACAACAAAAAAAATTACAAAAAGTTGTCACTAAATGATATATTGCTCACACAGGCCATGGGCATATGTGGAATTGCACCCCAAAATACATTCAGCTGCTTCTCCTGAGTATGGGGATACCACATGTGTGGGACTTTTTGGGAACCTAGCTGCGTACGGGGCCCCGAAAACCAATCACCGCCTTCAGGATTTCTAAGGGTGTAAATTTCAAAACTTTGTGACAAAAAGTGAGGTCTGCAAAATACTCACTATACCTCTCAGCAAATAGCTTGGGGTATCTGCTTTCCAAAATAGGGTCATTTGGGGGGGTTTGTGCCACCTGGGCATTCCATGGCCTCCGAAACTGTGATAGGCAGTAAAGAGTGAAATGAAAAATTTACGCCCTTAGAAAGCCTGAAGGCGGTGCTTGGTTTTCGGGGTCCCGTACGAGGCTAGGCTCCCAAAAAGTCTCACACATGTGGTATCCCCGTACTCAGGAGAAGCAACAGAATGTATTTTGGAGTGTAATTTCACATATTCCCATGGCATGTTTGAGCAATATATCATTTAGTGACAACTTTGTGCAAAAAAAAAAAAAAATTGTCTCTTTCCCGCAACTTGTGTCACAATATAAAATATTCCATGGACTCGACATGCCTCTCAGCAAATAGCTTGGGGTGTCTACTTTCCAAAATGGGGTCATTTGGGGGGGGTTTGAACTGTCCTGGCATTTTTTGCACAACATTTAGAAGCTTATGTCACACATCACCCACTCTTCTAACCACTTGAAGACAAAGCCCTTTCTGACACTTTTTGTTTACATGAAAAAATTATTTTTTTGTGCAAGAAAATTACTTTGAACCCCCAAACATTATATATTTTTTAAAGCAAATGCCCTACAGATTAAAATGGTGGGTGTTTCATTTTTTTTTCACACAGTATTTGCGCAGCGATTTTTCAAACGCATTTTTTGGGGAAAAAACACACTTTTTTAAATTTTAATGCACTAAAACACACTATATTGCCCAAATGTTTGATGAAATAAAAAAGATGATCTTAGGCAGAGTACATGGATACCAAACATGACATGCTTTAAAATTGCGCACAAACGTGCATTGGCAATAAAATAAATACATTTTTAAAAGCCTTTAAAAGCCTTTACAGGTTACCACTTTAGATTTACAGAGGAGGTCTACTGCTAAAATTACTGCCCTCGATCTGACCTTCGCGGTGATACCTCACATGCATGGTGCAATTGCTGTTTACATTTGACGCCAGACCCACGCTTGCGTTCGCCTTAGCGCGAGAGCAGGGGGGACAGGGGTGCTTTATTTTTTTTTTCTTTATTATTTTTTTGCTTTTTTATCTTATTTTTAAACTGTTCCTTTCATTTTTTTTTTTTTTAATCATTTTTATTGTTATCTCAGGGAATGTAAATATCCCCTATGATATCAATAGGTAGTGACAGGTACTCTTTTTTGAAAAAAATGGGGTCTATTAGACCCTAGATCTCTCCTCTGCCCTCAAAGCATCTGGCCACACCAAGATCGGTGTGATAAAATGCTTTCCCAATGGCGCTGTTTACATCCGGCAAAATCTAAGTCATAAAATGCTCGTAGCTTCCGGTTTCTTAGGCCATAGAGATGTTTGGAGCCACTCTGGTCAACTCTATGGTCAGCTGGCTGAATCACTGGCTGCATTCTCAGGTTCCCTGTTGAGACAGGAGAGCTAGAGAAAAACATGGAAGACGGTGGGGGGGCATTGCCTCCCACTGCTTGTAAAAGCAGTCTAGAGGCTAATTAGCCGCTAAGATTGCTTTTACATGAAAGCCGACCGCTGGCTGAAAAGAATGATACCAAGATGATACCTAAACCTGCAGGCATCATTCTGGTATAACCACTCAAAGTCGTGAATGGCGTACCTGAAGACAAAAAAATGGTTAACAATAAAGCACAGTAAACGGTAAAGTATAAAAAATTGCATACCTGAAAAACAAACATGATAAAACATAATAACAATAATACATTGCAGAATAGAATACAGTAAAAAAAGAGCAGAACAATAGAGAGAGAGAGAGAACAATAAAACGACAACTATTTTTTTAAATTTTATATATTTTTTTGTTTTTTTGTTTTTTTTTTTTTACACTTTTTTTTGTAACTGTAACTTTTATAACTGTAACAGGTTCCAGGTTCGGGTCTCTCAAAATGCGATGGCATCTTGGGAGACCCTGTGAAAGTGTGCCTAGTCTGTGCAATGCTGTACCCTACGCTAATACTCAACTAGTGAATGGTAGCGTTCAAAACATTCACCAATGCAAAGACCAGGATTGTCAGGACAGGAGGGACAATAATAGCGGGTGTCACGCCTATATCCGCGCTTGCTGCAGACACGACATCTTTTTTGGGGGGGGGGTTCATTGGATAGGGTTACTCGGGAGGGCATAAGGAAAATGCCTCTCATGCAGCTGATTGCATTTGGTTGTGGATGTGAATGGGGGAAGTACGGGCGCTGCAGAAGTGGTGGGTTCCCAATTACTAGGATTGGCGAATGCAGCAAGAAGGGCATTATGGGCACGACGGGCCTGTGTTTGTCTTCTTCTTGGTGGCAGCGGGACACTACTTGTGCTTGCCACCTCACCAGCTTGAACTGCACTTATGGGACTCGCCACGTCACCAAGTGTTACTGCAGTGCTGGTTTGACTACGACCGGGGTGTACTAGGCCGCTGGCGCTTGCCAGTTCACCAAAACGCTACCAAAAAAACTGTTAGCGATCGCAGGAATCTGGCCTGACTCTGCGAACGCTGCAGTTATGCGTTTAGTGTTTTGTAAGTGACAGTGATCGATCGATACTGCACTTGGGTGGGCTGGGCTGGGCCGGGCGGAGGGGCAAAACGCAGGTGCTAGCAGGAATCTGGGCTGATCCCGCTAACACTGCGTTTTTGGGAACCCTAAACTGCTGGGGACGCTAGTATAGATCTGATCAGATCAGATATTGATCTGTTCAGATACTATACCTCTAAGGGAGGCGTATTCTGCGTGCGTGGGTGTTAGCGGTACTGGGGAGACGCATATCACCGCCGGGCGATCAGGGGGCTAAACCTTTATTAGGTAATAAACGGCGGGTGCCCCGACACTATAAAAAATA
Organism: Aquarana catesbeiana; assembly: GCF_042186555.1. Taxonomy (NCBI): domain Eukaryota; kingdom Metazoa; phylum Chordata; class Amphibia; order Anura; family Ranidae; genus Aquarana; species Aquarana catesbeiana. The sequence goes on from NC_133334.1 coordinate 111,838,614, forward strand.
AACGAACTAACCAGCGTCACCCGTAACAGTTATACGGTGATCACTGGTGAAAGGGTTAACTAGGGGGTAATCAAGGGGTTAAAACCTTTATTCGGTAGTATATGGGGGTCCCTGTCGCTATAAAACGCTGACGGCGAACCTAAATATTTACCACCTCAACTAGCGTCGCCAGTGACACTAATACAGCGATCAGAAAAATGATTGCTTATTGACACTGGCGACGGGGGGTGATCAAGGGGTTAAAACTTTATTAGGGGGGGTTAGGGGGGTACCCTAGACCTACAGGGGGCTAACCCTAACTGCCCCACCACACTAACTGTCACAAACTGACACCAATGCAGTAATCAGAAAAAAAAAACTGCTTGCTGTCAGTGTGATGGGGGGGGGGGGGGAGGGGTGATTAGGGGGTGATCGAGGGGTGATGGGGGGTGTAAAGTATGCCTGGCATGTTCTACTGTGTGTGTGTGTTGGTGTAACTCACTCGGATGTCTTCTCTCCTCGGCGCCGGAACGGAAAATACCGAGCCGAGGAGAGATGACATCACTTCCTCTGCCTCTGTGTACTATACAGAGGCAGGGGAAGATTCTCATTGGCTGGGAGCGATAGCGGGGGGGGGGCCACGAATGGATGGCTTCCCCCTCATCTCTGAACGCTCCCAGACAGAAGATCGGACCCCCCAGGTACCAGGTACATGATTTTGCCTGCCCGTGCCATTCTGCCGCAGTATATCTGCGTTAGGCGGTCGGCAAGTGGTTAAAGCCTGGCTCAGCAACCTGTCGATCCCGATCGACCTGTCGACCGCGAGTAGGTGACAGGTAGATTGCAGGGATGTGCTCAGCTCAGAAACTAATCTGTACCTGCCTGAGCTGTGCCCTTGGGAAGCTGACAAAGCTGACAGCCAATCACAGGTGCCAGAGGCAGGGAAGCCTGACGGCACAGCTCTTTGATTGGCTGTCTGCTTTGAAAGCCCGCCTTGTGTTCCTGCTGTGCTTTGGCTGCTGGCTCTGTTTTAGCCAAGCTGCTTCTCCCCTAACAACAGTTCTGCCAGAGACAATAGAGCAATGTTTGAGGGACGCTCAACACAACAAGGCGGAGATGTGAAAATCAGCTGTGAAGCACTGTGGAGTAATGTCAGGCAGACCACGCTTCTTTTCCTATGCAGCAGATTTTCCTTTCTGCTGACAGACACAGTAACACAAAACACAACTGTGAGTATTGTGCTCCACCTGCAGTGACAGTGGTCACACAGCCATATTTCCCCAGCTGGCCCATGGGTATTCCTGGGCTAGTGATCATTTTATAGCTGCAGTCGGGTTGAAAAAAGACACAAACCCATCTAGTTCAACCATAAAAACAAATAAAAAATAATATACTATCCCATATACCCAATCCTATACCCACAGTTGATCCAGAGAAAGGTGAAATACCCCAGCAAAGCATGATCCAATTTGCTACAGCAGTAGAAAAAATTCCTTCCTGACCCCCCCCCCCCCCCCGAGAGGCAATCGGATTTTCCCTGGATCAACTTTACCTATAAATATCAGTACCCAGTTATATTACGTACATTCAGGAAAGAATCTACACCTCTCTTAAAGCAATCTACGGAGCTTGCCAGAACCACCTCTGGAGGGAGTCTTCCACATTTTCACAGCTTTTACTGTGAAGAAACCTTTCCGTATCTGGAGATGAAATCTCTTTTCCTCTAGATGTAAAGAGTGCCCCCTTGTCCTCTGTGATGACTTTAAAGTGAATAACTCAACACCAAGTCTACTATATGGACACATTATATATTTGCACATGTTGATCATCTTCTCAAGAGAGAATAAATTCAGTTCCTCTAATCTTTCCTCATAGCTGAACTCCTCCATGCCTCTTATCAGTTTGGTTGCCCTTCTCTGCACTTTCTCCAGTTCCCCCGACATCCTTTTTGAGAACTGGTGCCCAAAACTGAACTGCATATTCCAGATGAGGTTTTACCGGTGGTGGCCCGTGCACTGTGGGCGCACGGGTGCCGCCCCCCCATCCATGCGCCTGGCCCCTTTCAGGACGCCGGAGGCATGGATTCCTATGGCGGGGGCGGGAGGGGGTGGTACTTTTTGAAGCACCTGATTAGAGGCAGAGGCTCTAATATGCTTCAAAGTAGGGTGGGCTCGGGGCGCAGAGAATGCGCCCTGATCCCACCCAATTGTGTGACGATAGAGAATTAATTTTTGCTATTTTCACACTAACCTTCCTCCCCGCCAATCAGGAGGCAGGGCTGATATATGATGGGCATATGATGGGCACAGTGGCTGCGTTTGGTGGGCACAAGTGGCTGCATATGATGGGTACAAGTGGCTACATATGATGGGCACAAGGGGCTGCGTTTGATGGGCACAATGATACAGGAACAAATGGGAAGTGGAACGCTGACAGGTGCTACTATTGAAATGAAAAATGGGACAGCGGTGTGGATCAGGAAGTGTGGTGTTTGTAAGAGGCAAACTGTTGAGGTGGTCGTTAGACCTACAGTACTGGGTGCAGATGGATGGGGTAGGCGGCAGCCGGCTTCTCAGAGCAGAAGGGACTCTGTGGGGAAGACAAGCAGAAAAAAAGAGCAGCACCGCTCTAAGGGTAGTAGTGTGTATAAAAGACTTTAATAATGTTTAAAATATGCACTCACATTTAGGATGATAAAAACAGGCATGTAGTGTTACTCTTTAACATCATGAGATCACATCCGGTGGACCACTGGGCTGTGGAGGAGTCATTCCCCGGCCGCTTCCGGTGGCGTCCGAAGCTCCGAGGTATGTAGTTCCGTCAGACAGTGCGTCAGCTGGTCCGTGGGTGGAGATGACAGATGCTGGAGAGCCCGGGAGCGTGGCCGTAGCGCTCGCGTTCGGAGCATGCGTGCTCCTTCATCAGGCGTGTTCATCACACAGAATACCCCTCCATAAATCACATGTCCCTCTGCAGAACCCCTCCATAAATCACATGTCCCTCAGCAGAACCCCTCCATAAATCACATGTCCCTCAGCAGCAGAACCCCTCCATAAATCACATGTCCCCCAGCAGGCTCCACAGCCCAGTGGTCCACCGGATATGATCTCATGATGTTAAAGAGTAACACTACATGCCTGTTTTTATCAGCCTAAATGTGAGTGCATATTTTAAACATTATTAAAGTCTTTTATACACACTACTACCCTTAGAGCGGCGCTGCTTTTTTTTTCTGTTTGATGGGCACAAGTGGCTGCATTTGATGGGCACAAGTGGCTGCATTTGATGGGCACAAGTGGCTGCATATGATGGGCACAAGTGGCTGCATTTGATGGGCACAATGGCTGCAATTGATGGGCACAGTGGCTGCATTTGATGGGCACAATGGCTGCATTTGATGGGCACAGTGAGGCTGCAATTGATGGGGGGGGTTCAGTATTTTTCAGTTTGTTTGCGCCCCTTGCTGACCCCTGTACACTGCCCCGCTGACCTTCACCCTGCTGAACCCTGTACACTGTCTCGCTGACCCTCACCCTGCTGACCACTGTACACTGTCTCACTGACCCTCACTCTGCTGACCGCTGTACACTGTCTCGCTGACCCTCACTCTGCTGACCCCTGTACGCTGACCTTCACCCTGCTGAACCCTGTACACTGTCTCGCTGACCCTCACCCTGCTGACCACTGTACACTGTCTCACTGACCCTCACTCTGCTGACCGCTGTACACTGTCTCGCTGACCCTCACTCTGCTGACCCCTGTACGCTGACCTTCACCCTGCTACCCCTGTGCACTGCCCCGCTGACCCTCACTCTACTGACCCCCGTACACTGCCCTGCTGATCTCAGTCCTCTACCCTGGTGCTAACCCTTGTACACTGCCCTGCTGACCCCTATAATCTTCCCTACACACTCATGACTCCTGTACTCAACCCTGGAAACTACCAGCCCCTGTACACTGTCCTACAAGCTACTTATCCCTGTACACTGCACTGAATACAAATTTGTATTGGTGCCTTGCTAATTTCTTTTTTTTTAAAAGGGCGACACACCCCGGTGATCTCTGATCTCCTCCATTTGGTCCAGGTAGATCTCCACCTCTCAAAGGTTGCATACCCCTGCTTTAAAGCATGATAGACAGCACAGTGTTTGTGCTGTGTCATTTATCCTTCTCTATATTCTAAAAAACCTGGAATAAAATAATAATATGTATTTAAAAAAGGTCCTGTGTCCCCTGTCTTCTCTCATCCTGTCAGTTCAGGAGTCAGCATTATGAAATTCTGTAATCCCAGAATTATGTAATCCGTTCTGTAAAAAGATTATATAATGTGCAGTGTGTCTCCTTGTGTAATTTTATTGGGGAAAATACCTTATTTACAGCTGGGCGCTCGCGTGACCCGCTGGAGCTCTTATTCCTGACTCCGAATACTGCAGAGGTAGGGGCTAAGATCCCTGCTGGGGTCAGCCCCGCTCCGAGCACTGCAGAGGGAGGGGCCACTGATATCAGCCAGGAGGAGAGGAGAGAAGATCTCTGGCGGGTCACGTGAGCGCCCAGCGGCACTGTAAATAAGGTATTTCCCACAATAAATTTACACAAGGGGAGACACTGCACATTATATAATCTTTTAACAAAATAAATTACATGTTTTTACAAGTGCTTCAACTAGGGCTTATTTTCGGGGTAGGGCTTATATTGCAGCCATCACGCTAGGTCTTAATTTCAGGGTAGGGCTTATTTTCTGGGAAACACAGTATGTTGTACATTGCAGTTTCCTAACTGCTACACTTCATGTGCTGCAGAGTATATTACATGTTCACTCTATATGCCATGCTGTGTATTACAGAATCCTAATCAGTGTTTATTAACAGTTAATCGTTGCTGTGTAGTTTGCAGTGAATGAAGTTCTTGTGTAAGGTAGGCTCAGACAAAGTGTTAGCTCTCTGTCTATATTTGTTTTTCTTATCTATTCAGTTTATGTAAGTGAGATTCATAGTCATTTCACAGTCATTTTGTGGATACATGGACTACAGACCCAAAAATCAGCACAATTTAGCCATGCCCATTTTCTTCATGCCCTGCATGTGTTACTAAAGAACAATTACTGCGAACATTGTTGTGGAAGATTTGGATGGAGTGGGGAAAGTTCAAGGGATTTCCCCTATTGGGGGACAAAGCCTTAAGACTCGATTCACATCTATGCATGTTGCATTTGAGCGTTTCTGCAGTGCTTTTTGCCGTGCTTTGCACGTTTTATTTAACCACGATTTTACAGCGTTTTTGCAGTGATTTGCGTTTTTTTTCCTTTTTACACTGTATATAGTTAGTTGCTAAAGAGGGGGCCAGGAAGCCGGACGCCATGTCCTTAACAACCGATGAGCCATCAGCTGTTAGCGGGCTTCCCTGCTGACAACTGAATATAAAAAAAAGAATCACTGGATAAAAAAAATAGTAAAAAAAAATACAGCGTGAGATGCCCCCCCCCGGTCCATACCAGGCCCTTGGGTCTAGTATGGGTTCGGAGGGGACCCCCCCACGCCAAACATTTTAAAAAAATGACGTGGGGTCCCCCCCAAAATTCATACCAGACCCTTATCCGAGCATGCAGCCCGGCAGGTCAGGAAAAAGGAAGAGGATGAGCGAGTGCCCCCCCTCCTGAACCATAACAGACCACATGCCCTCAACGTGGGGGGGTGCTTTGGGGCAGGGGAGATGTTGATGGGGACAAGGGCCTGTTCCCGACAACCCTGGCCGGTGGTTGTTGGGGTCTGTGGGCGGGGGGGCTTATCGGAATCTGGAAGCCCCCTTTAAAAAGGGAACCCCCAGATCCCAGCCTCCCCCCTATGTGAATGAGTATGGGGTACATTGTACCCCTACCCATTCACCAAAAAAAAATACAGTAGACAGTTTTTGACAAGTCTTTTATTAAAAATATCTTCTTCCCCACTTCTTCCTCCGGTCTTCCTGCATCTTCTCCCGCATCTTCCTCCTCCAGGCTTCTCTTTCTCCCGCTTCTTCTTCCACTCTTCTTCTTTCTCCTGTCTTCTTTGTCCAGTGTGCTTCTTCCTCTGCCACCGCTCCTGCCGACGACCATCCTCCGATGCTGAAAACAAGTAAAAAAGGCGCAAAGCAGGTATACCTCACATAACTGTTCCTAAATAGTCCAATGGCAGGATAGGCGTATATAGATGTATATACAGGAGGAAGTCAATCAGGGCTGCCACCAAGAAAAGACCAGAAGCAAGGTCCAATAGGCTGAGGAAGATAAAACAAGGAAGAGGGGCGCCTCTGAGTATATATCAATAATCATTTATTTACAACAAACAATATCCACTCACATGGAAGACTGTAGTATTGAGTTCCGGTGCATCTCTGAGTGGAGAAGAAGCTGGAGGACCACAAGTCTCAGCAAGTCCGTGCAGTGCTGGTCCCACATCAGGTCCTGGCAAGGATGGATGGTGGTGACTGGACACGATAGGGGCTCCCTCAGGTCTCCAGATGACACTTCCGGATTAGTAGTGGGTTTAGAGTAGCATAGACCAACGGTCTGTGGGTTCCAAGGAGGGGGTAAGGGGACGCCAAAGTCGATCGCCGGGCGCGCTGCCGTCCAAGGCTCGTACGGCTCCGTGAAAGAGATGGTGACGGCCGTACAGGGAGCCAGAACGAGGCCTGGAAAGCAAGCACAGCGCGGCGCCGGGCCGTGACGTCACGGCTGTGCGACGCGTTTCCGAGTCTGCGCGCTATTGGTGACAGGAATAGCGGCACTCCTTTCTCAAGCATGAGGGGCGGATGTTATGGCAGTCATTTTATAGTCTTTGGGAGGGGGGGGGGGCGGGGCTGAGGATGATAAGCAATATCCGGATACACTGCAACTAGGGGCAATACTAGATATAATACACATGGAAGTGGGGCACAAGTTGGAAAATAAATATATGAAGTTATTACATAAAGTATCTGTACATTTATATATAGGAAACAATAAGTATATGGGTATACATAATAATGAAAATAAAAATAAATATAAAAACCAGTACATATCCACGGGCCAAATAAAACCTGGTGCATAAACATTCAATGTGGACCATGAGTCAGAACATATAAGTGTATCTATTAAAAATCGGGATGGTACTTTAAAAATAATGATAATAATAGTAATAATAGGCAAATGCAAGATAAAAAAATATATATATAAAAAAAAAAAAAAAAATTATATATATATAAAATACACGAGAGATTTAAAAATTGGTGATTATACAAACATGAAAAAATTATATATATATAAAAATACACGAGAGATTTAAAAATTGGTGATTATACAAACATGAATATGCAAGCATGAATGTCAGTACATACTATTAGTATAATTAACAATGAGCACAGTCCGCAAGGGAAAAAAAGGGAAAAAGGAGCAGGGGGTGGGGAGATGAAAAAAGGGGGGGGGGGGGAAGGGGAAAGGGGGGGGGGAAGGGGTAGTGGAGGGGGGGGGGGATGGAATATACTTACTCATGGACCCGCCACCCCCACAATAATAGATATGCTAGTGTGTATACAACCTGTGGTAAGAATGATAAGAATACAAGCAATGAATATACACATACCGTATATAAGCAAATATAAGCAGTATATATCTATAATATGGTGGCAATCTCGATACCCTCATTCAAGCCCCCAGGCGAGAGGACGTCGAGATTGTAAATCCAGAACGTTTCCCTTGCACAGAGCTTTTTGAAACGTTCGGCAGGGGTATATGACTTGGGGATTTGTTCAATTACCCATACAGTGAGGCCCGTGGTGGATTTGTGGTGAAACCCAGCAAAATGTCGTGGGACACTATGCATGTCTTTACCACCCTCTATCAGTCTCCGGTGTTGACCGAAACGCTGCCTGAGGGGGCAGATTGTTCGACCGACATAGATCAGTCCACAGGGGCACATGAGGCCGTAGACTACAAAATCTGAAGAACAATTATAGAATTGGTCTATCTGGTATGTTTTACCTTTGGAAAGGAATGACTTTTGTCCATGTTTAACAAAGGCACAAGTTTTACATAGGACTTTTTTGCATTGATACATGCCAACCAAAGGTATAAGTGTGGTGGCATGGTCGTTGGTCACAGTGGTTTTGAATTTGCTTGGGGCAATTTTACTTTTCAAATTGGGTGCTTTACGGTAAGTAATTCGTGGTACTGTAGGGAGAAGAGTTTTGAGAAGGGGGTCCTGTAGTAGAATCCCCCAATGTTTTTTCATGATGTTTTCCATTTTTTTATATTCGAAATGAAAGGTCGTAATAAATCTGGTGGAGTGATCTGTTGGGCAAGTATTTGTTTTGGCTGGTTTACCTTTGGAATAGGATGCACATGCTTCATCAACTAATTCTTTAGGATATTGTTTTTCAGCGAATTTGTTTTTTAATGGAATGCTGGAAGCTGCGTAATCACTATCAAGGGTACAGTTCTGTCTGAGACGGCAGAATTGTCCCTTTGGTATATTTTTCATCCACTTAGGATAGTGGCAGCTGTGGAAATGTAAAAAGGAGTTCCCGGCAGTTGGCTTAATATAATTTTTAGCAATAATTCTATCGCCCATATGACCCAATTCCAAATCGAGATATGCTAAGTGGGTGGAATCAAAGGTATGGGTGAAGGCAAGTCCATAGGGATTTTGGTTACAATGGTCCACAAATGATGTAATCTGGTCTGGGGAGCCGTCCCAGATCACGATCAGATCATCTATATAGCGCCCAAAGAAAATGATGTTTGCTGAGTGGGGGTTGTTTTGCCATATGAAGTTTTTCTCCCAGTAACCCATAGCCAGGTTGGCATAGGAGGGGGCGAAGTTAGCTCCCATGGCGGTCCCTTGTGCTTGCAAGAAGAATTCACCATTAAAATCAAAATAGTTGTGGGTTAAACAAAAATTGGTAGCCTCCATGATGAATGCGGCTTGTCTGGGGTTTAGAAGAGGGTCCTGGGCAAGAAAGAATTCCAGAGCTAATAACCCAAATGAGTGAGGGATGGAGGTGTAGAGTGAGGTAACATCCAATGAAAGCCACAGGTAAGTGGATTCCCACCTGTACGGTGCTAGGAGTTCTAGGAGATGTGAACCATCTCTGATATATGATGGTAATTGCTTAACTAGTGGCTGTAAAAATTGATCGATATATTGGCTGAATCCCGTGGTGACACTGTCCATCGCAGCCACGATGGGTCTTCCCGGGGGAGCAGTGGTATTCTTGTGGATTTTGGGCAGATAGTAAAAGTAAGGAACCTGGTAGAAGCTTTTTAGAAAAAAAGAAGCTTCCGTTTTATTGATCACTCCATTATTGAGGGCTGATTGGACCAAACTGCTCGCCTCCAGAGCAAATTCGCTAGTGGGGTCTTTTTTGAGTTTAATGTATGTAGTTTGGTCTGAGAGGAGTCTATGGGCCTCTTTGATGTAGTCCGCTCTGTCTAGTACCACTATACTTCCTCCTTTGTCTGCTGTTTTGATGATAATATTGGTATTGTGAATGAGGGAATCTAATGCTCGAGTCTCGGCGACTGTAAGGTTGTGTTTATGAGTAGGAATGGTGGAGGATGATTGACACAGCTTCACAAAGTCAGCATATACCACTCTGTGAATGGTGAATTCTTCTTGCAAGCACAAGGGACCGCCATGGGAGCTAACTTCGCCCCCTCCTATGCCAACCTGGCTATGGGTTACTGGGAGAAAAACTTCATATGGCAAAACAACCCCCACTCAGCAAACATCATTTTCTTTGGGCGCTATATAGATGATCTGATCGTGATCTGGGACGGCTCCCCAGACCAGATTACATCATTTGTGGACCATTGTAACCAAAATCCCTATGGACTTGCCTTCACCCATACCTTTGATTCCACCCACTTAGCATATCTCGATTTGGAATTGGGTCATATGGGCGATAGAATTATTGCTAAAAATTATATTAAGCCAACTGCCGGGAACTCCTTTTTACATTTCCACAGCTGCCACTATCCTAAGTGGACGAAAAATATACCAAAGGGACAATTCTGCCGTCTCAGACAGAACTGTACCCTTGATAGTGATTACGCAGCTTCCAGCATTCCATTAAAAAACAAATTCGCTGAAAAACAATATCCTAAAGAATTAGTTGATGAAGCATGTGCATCCTATTCCAAAGGTAAACCAGCCAAAACAAATACTTGCCCAACAGATCACTCCACCAGATTTATTACGACCTTTCATTTCGAATATAAAAAAATGGAAAACATCATGAAAAAACATTGGGGGATTCTACTACAGGACCCCCTTCTCAAAACTCTTCTCCCTACAGTACCACGAATTACTTACCGTAAAGCACCCAATTTGAAAAGTAAAATTGCCCCAAGCAAATTCAAAACCACTGTGACCAACGACCATGCCACCACACTTATACCTTTGGTTGGCATGTATCAATGCAAAAAAGTCCTATGTAAAACTTGTGCCTTTGTTAAACATGGACAAAAGTCATTCCTTTCCAAAGGTAAAACATACCAGATAGACCAATTCTATAATTGTTCTTCAGATTTTGTAGTCTACGGCCTCATGTGCCCCTGTGGACTGATCTATGTCGGTCGAACAATCTGCCCCCTCAGGCAGCGTTTCAGTCAACACCGGAGACTGATAGAGGGTGGTAAAGACATGCATAGTGTCCCACGACATTTTGCTGGGTTTCACCACAAATCCACCACGGGCCTCACTGTATGGGTAATTGAACAAATCCCCAAGTCATATACCCCTGCCGAACGTTTCAAAAAGCTCTGTGCAAGGGAAACGTTCTGGATTTACAATCTCGACGTCCTCTCGCCTGGGGGCTTGAATGAGGGTATCGAGATTGCCACCATATTATAGATATATACTGCTTATATTTGCTTATATACGGTATGTGTATATTCATTGCTTGTATTCTTATCATTCTTACCACAGGTTGTATACACACTAGCATATCTATTATTGTGGGGGTGGCGGGTCCATGAGTAAGTATATTCCATCCCCCGCCCCCTCTCCTGCCTTTTTCTCCCTTTTACCCAAAACCCCCCCCCCTCCCCGTTCCCCTCCCTTCCCCCCCCCCCTCCACTACCCCTTCCCCCCCCCCCTTCTTTCATCTCCCCACCCCCTGCTCCTTTTTCCCTTTTTTTCCCTTGCGGACTGTGCTCATTGTTAATTATACTAATAGTATGTACTGACATTCATGCTTGCATATTCATGTTTGTATAATCACCAATTTTTAAATCTCTCGTGTATTTTTATATATATATAATTTTTTCATGTTTGTATAATCACCAATTTTTAAATCTCTCGTGTATTTTATATATAGATAATTTTTTTTTTTTTTTATATATATTTTTTTTTATCTTGCATTTGCCTATTATTACTATTATTATCATTATTTTTAAAGTACCATCCCGATTTTTAATAGATACACTTATATGTTCTGACTCATGGTCCACATTGAATGTTTATGCACCAGGTTTTATTTGGCCCATGGATATGTACTGGTTTTTATATTTATTTTTATTTTTATTATTATGTATACCCATATACTTATTGTTTCCTATATATAAATGTACAGATACTTTATGTAATAACTTCATATATTTATTTTCCAACTTGTGCCCCACTTCCATGTGTATTATATCTAGTATTGCCCCTAGTTGCAGTGTATCCGGATATTGCTTATCATCCTCAGCCCCGCCCCCCCCCCTCCCAAAGACTATAAAATGACTGCCATAACATCCGCCCCTCATGCTTGAGAAAGGAGTGCCGCTATTCCTGTCACCAATAGCGCGCAGACTCGGAAACGCGTCGCACAGCCGTGACGTCACGGCCCGGCGCCGCGCTGTGCTTGCTTTCCAGGCCTCGTTCTGGCTCCCTGTACGGCCGTCACCATCTCTTTCACGGAGCCGTACGAGCCTTGGACAGCAGCGCGCCCGGCGATCGACTTTGGCGTCCCCTTACCCCCTCCTTGGAACCCACAGACCGTTGGTCTATGCTACTCTAAACCCACTACTAATCCGGAAGTGTCATCTGGAGACCTGAGGGAGCCCCTATCGTGTCCAGTCACCACCATCCATCCTTGCCAGGACCTGATGTGGGACCAGCACTGCACGGACTTGCTGAGACTTGTGGTCCTCCAGCTTCTTCTCCACTCAGAGATGCACCGGAACGCAATACTACAGTCTTCCATGTGAGTGGATATTGTTTGTTGTAAATAAATGATTATTGATATATACTCAGAGGTGCCCCTCTTCCTTGTTTTATCATCCTCCGATGCTGCATCCTGCTGATCTGTCCGTGCCGATATCAAGCATGCCTTAGATAACAATGGGGGTGTGGCCATCGAATGACATCATCCGGAGGCCCCACCGCCTTGTGATGTCACCGCCTGGGGCATGAAGGGTCGGGAAGAGGCCCTTGTCCCCATCAACATGGGGGCAAGGTGCTTTGGGGTGGGGGGGCACAGAGCCCCCCTGCCCCCCATGTTGAGGGCATGTGGCCTGGTACGGTTCAGGAGGGGGGGCGTTAGTCCCCTCCCTTTCCTGACCTGCCGGGCTGCATGCTCGGATAAGGGTCTGGTATGGATTTTGGGGAGGACCCCATGCCATTTTTTTACATTTTTGCTTGGGGGTGGGGGGGGGGTCTCCTCCGAATCCATATTAGACCTGAAGCGCCTGGTATGGACCTGGGGGGCACCCCACACCGTTTTTTTTCACAATTTTTTTTTTCCCGGCAATTCTTTTTTTTTACATTCAGCTGTCAGTGGGGAAGCCCGCTGACAGCTGATGACGCATCGGTTGTTAAGGACGCGGTGGCTGGCTTCCTGACCCCCTCCTTAGCAACCAGTTATATACAGTGAATGTACAGCTAAAACAACCCCACAAATCACAAAATGCAAAATCGCGTCAAAATCGCTGTAAAAACGTGGTACTTTTTTTGATGCAGTTCCATTGAAGTCTATTACATGCAAAACGCTGCATCTTGCGTGAAAAAAAAAAATTCCCTGACCCTTTCCATAAACACAGAGGCACAAATGTTAAAAAATTTCCCTGCATTTCTGCAAAATGCATCAAAAAACGCATTAGTGTGAATGGAGCCTTAAAAGCATGGCAGTGGTTCATACCCTTCCCCCATTCTAATAGAAAATATGCTTTTTATTCCTGTGTTCCCATGCTCGCTTCCTGTCATGAAAATTAAACAGGAACTGGACGAAACTCTTTAACAAGGACACATGTGGACAGAGATCATTTAATACAGGGGTGCCCAACCTTTTGAGGAGCGAGGGCCACTTTATCGACTTGGTAACCGGTCGCGGGCCACAATGAGCGTAAAGGGGGGATGGCAGGTCTGTGTCCACTCTGCATTTGTAGAGCAGACACGAATGCAACCCGTTTTACCCTAAGGGCCCTCCGATCCGCCCAGGAAATCGTATTGTGAATAGGCGGGTGCAAACCGACACGAGTCCATTTACATCTGCCGCTCTATAAAGGTGAATGGAGAGTCTGTTTGAGACCACCTGAAAAACAGACAGGCGGACCCGATCGGACCGATCATGTGAAAGGGGCCTAAGGCTGCTTTCACACTGATGCACAGCGGTTTACCTGCTCCTCAACTGACCTCAATCTTCACTTCTTCCTCAGGATTCTTGCAGCTGGCTGGTACTGCTGGCTGGTACTGCCGGTGGGTACTGCTGACTGTTACTGCTAGCGGGTACTGTTGGCTGGTACTGGTACTGCTGGCTGGTACTGGTACTACTGACTGGTACTGCTGGCTAGTACTGCTGGCGGGTACTGGTACTGCTGGCTGGTACTGGTACTGCTGGTGGGTACTGCTGACTGGTACTGCTGGCTAGTACTGCTGGTGGGTACTGGTACTGCTGGCTTGTACTGATGACTGGTACTGCTGGCGGGTACTGGTACTGCTGGCTGGTACTGGTACTGCTGGCTGGTACTGATTCTGGTGGCTGGTACTGGTACTGCTGGCTGGTACTGCTGATTTATACTGCTGGCTGATACTGATGACTGGTAGGGATGGTGGGTACTGGTACTGCTGGCGGGTACTTCTGGCAGGTACTGGTACTGATGACTGGTACTACTGGCTGGTACTGGTACTGCTGGTTGGTACTGGTTTTGTTGGTACTGGTACTGCTGGCTGGTACTGATACTGCTGGTTGGTACTGGTACTGTTGGTTGGTACTGGTACTGTTGGTTGGTACTGGTACTGCTGTCTGGTACTTCTGGCTGGTACTGGTATTACTGGTTTATACTGCTGGCTGATACTGATGACTGGTAGGGATGGTGGGTACTGGTACTGCTGGCGGGTACTTCTGGCAGGTACTGGTACTGATGACTGGTACTACTGGCTGGTACTGGTACTGCTGGTTGGTACTGGTTTTGTTGGTACTGGTACTGCTGACTGGTACTGGTACTGCTGGTTGGTACTGGTACTGTTGGTTGGTACTGGTACTGTTGGTTGGTACTGGTACTGCTGTCTGGTACTTCTGGCTGGTACTGGTATTACTGGTTTATACTGCTGGCTGGTACTGATGACTGGTAAGGGTGGTGGGTACTGGTACTGCTGGTGGGTACTTCTAGCGGGTACTGGTACTGATGACTGGTACTATTTGCTGGTACTGGTACTGCTGCTTGGTACTGGTACTGTTGGTACTGGTACTGCTGGCTGGTACTGATGACTGGTAGGGATGGTGGATACTGGTACTGCTGGTGGGTACTGGTACTGCTGGTTGGTACTGGTACTGTTTGTTGGTACTGGTACTGCTGGCTGGTACTGGTACCAGGGCTGTGTTTTGGCCTAGGCCGACAAGGCCTAGGCCTAGGGCGGCACTTTGCGGGGGGTGGCGCCACTGTGTATGGGCGTGCTTGGCAGAGGATGGGGGCGTGTATCTCACGCCCCCCTACTCTGCCAAGCACGCCCATACACCACGGCGCCGCTACAGAAAGCCAGCCGCCGTGGGCTGCATGTGTGCCGGAGGCGGCAGCGGGAGCCGGGAATCAGCAAGACGGGTGGGGGGGCTTTCTCTCATGCGGGGGGGGGGCGGCGTGTGTCACTCGCGCCCCCATTAGCAACAGGTGACAGGTGGAGCCTTAAGCTCCGCCTACCCTCCCCTGCACTGCTTTCCTGCAGTGAATCTTCTCCTCGGCCCTGGGGCTGTGACGTCAGGAGGAGAAAGAGGAGCACGAGGGAAACCCCCAGGACAGCAGGTACAGTGATTTAATAAAGTATATCAGTGTTATGGGCACTGGCAGCATTTGATGGGCACTGGCAGAATTTGATGGGCACAGTGGCAGCATTTGATGGGCACAGTGGCAGCATTTGATGGGCACAGTGGCTGCGTTTGATGGCACAATGGCTGCGTTTGATGGCACAGTGGCTGCATTTGATGGGCACGGTGGCTGCGTTTGATGGGCACGGTGGCTGCATTTGATGGGCACAGTGGCTGCGTTTGGCACAATGGCTACGTTTGATGGCACAGTGGCTGCGTTTGATGGGGCACAGTGGCTGCATTTGATGGGCACAGTGGCTGCAATTAATGGGCACAGTGGCTGCGTTTGATAGCACAGTGGCAGCATTTGATGGGCACAGTGGCTGCGTTTGAGGGCACAGTGGCTGCGTTTGAGGGCACAATGGCTACGTTTGATGGGGCACAGTGGCTGCGTTTGATGGGGCACAGTGGCTGCAGTTGATGGGCACAGTGGCTGCAATTGATGGGCACAGTGGCTGCGTTTGATGGGCACAGTGGCTGCGTTTGATGGGCACAGTGGCTGCGTTTGATGGGCACAGTGGCTGCGATTGAGGGCACAGTGGCTGCGATTGAGGGCACAGTGGCTGCGTTTGATGGGCACAGTGGCTGCATTTGATAGCACAGTGGCTGCATTTGATAGCACAGTGGCTGCATTTGATAGCACAGTGGCAGCATTTGATGGGTACAGTGGCTGCGTTTGAGGGCACAGTGGCTGCATTTGATGGGCACAGTGGCTGCGTTTGATGGGCACAGTGGCTGCATTTGATGGGCACAGTGGCTGCATTTGATAGCACAGTGGCTGCATTTGATAGCACAGTGGCAGCATTTGATGGGTACAGTGGCTGCGTTTGAGGGCACAGTGGCTGCATTTGATGGGCACAGTGGCTGCATTTGATGGGCACAGTGACTGCGTTTGATGGGGCACAGTGAGGCTGCAATTGATGGGCACAGTGAGACGACCCCCCCCGTGATAGCATTAAAACTCAGCAGCTAAAAATACTGTAGTTGTTGACTTTTAATATTAGGACACTTACCTGTCCAGGGATCCAGTGATGTCGACACCTCAGCCGATTTTCAGATTGGCTCTCGGGTTTTGCCACTATCATTCATGGTAAGGGAAACCGACCGGTTCCCTACTGCACATGTGCGAAGCGCGTTGCACTTTCCGAATGGCCCAGTGGAGGAAGGAGGAGGGGGGGCAAACTTCAGAGGGGACAGCGCAGTCTCCCGGAAGTGGGGAAGGGTACCTGTCAGAAACAGGTCCCCGTTCCCCCCTGAAAGGTGCCAAATGAGCCTAAAGAGGAAGGGTTTTGTTTACAGATGATAGAGTGGGTCTTAAACAGGAAGGGGTGTGGCCTCGGCAGGATGGGGTGGGTCGTATTTAAATTAGGGGGGTGCATGCGTTTAGTCAGGCCTAGGGCAGCACAAAACCTAAATACACCACTGACTGGTACTGCTGGTTGGTACTGGTACTGTTGGTTGGTACTGGTACTGCTGGCTGGTACTGGTACTGATACTGGTAACTGGTGCTGATACTGGTGGCTGCTGTCCCTGATAGCGGATTCCTGTGTCCCAACCGGCCATCCCCGAGCATAATTGTGACAGAAGCATGCAGCTGCAGTAGAGAGCAGAGGCGATGCTTCCTGTCACAGGCAGAGTACATCACTCCGCCTGTGAAGGAGCCGGCGCTATACAGGAAGCATCGGCTCTATTTCCTCTAGCGGCGGCTCCATTCTTCACACTAATGCTCGGAGATGGCGGGTCGGAAACCCGTGATTTGGGCTTGCCGACCCGCTATCTCAGAGCAAGACATGGCGGGCCACATCGGAGGGCGCCGCGGGTCACATGTGGCCCGCGGGCCAGCAGTTGGGCACCCCTGATTTAATGCATATATGTGGTGGCAGGAAAAGTGGGCTTTAACGCCCTGCCCCCGCACATATGCATTGAGGAAGGTCTGAGGTTGTGTGCCTTCTGTGTACTCCCAACACCAAGCTGACCAAGCTGTCTCAAGCACAGGTTCTGATAAGGAGCCAGCAGCATGGGCTCCATAATGAAACCACCGTGAGAGCATAGGCGTGCGCACAGGGTGTGCCAGGTGTGCCTGGGCACACCCTAATCACCCTGTGTGGAGCAGATTCCCCCTGTTTAGACCCCTGATATTTCACCAAAGCCCCCTAAAGGGGCTACTAAAAAAATGTAAAAAAAATAATTAATAAAATAAAATTGTAAAAAATATTAAAAAATAAAATTATAAAAATAAAAAATGCTACTCGGTCCTACTGACCCCAATCTCTGCCCTACTGACACAGTCTAATGCTCTTCTGACACTGTCAGTACATATACACATGCACACACACGCATATGTGTTTGAGCTTTGGGGTGCACACCCTAATGCAATAGGCTGTGCACACCTATGCGTGAGAGTCAATCACAGGGGTCAAGTGATTGGGAAGCCACTCTGCCTCTAAGTGGTAAAGGGGTTGTAAATCCTTGTTTTTTGTTTTTGTTTTGTTTTTTATAAAAATAACAAACATGCCCATACTTACCTGCTCTGTGCAAGGGTTTTGCACAGAGCAGCCTATTACTCTTCTTCTGGGGTCCCCTGTCGGTGATCCAGGACCCTCCTCTGTATCGGGTGCCATTGACACAGATAGCGGGACTCGGCCCCACCCCCGCTCTTGTGTCACTGGATTTGATTGACAGCAGTGGGAGCCAATGGTTACTGCTGCTATCAATCTGTCCAATGAGGAAAGAGACAGCAGCTGGAGCCGCTGTGCTTGTGCACATCGCCGGATCAGGCTCAGGTAAGGAAAAGGGGGTGTCTGGGGGGGAACTGCAGCATAGAAGGTTTTTCACCCTAATGCATAGAATACATTAAGGTGGAAAACCTTGAGACTTTACAATCACTTTAAAGCCTGTGTAAAAGGCCTCCAGAAAACACCGGGAGGGGTTAAAGGAAATGCCAATCCTTCCCTAATCTTTCAAAACAAAAAAAGAACTCCAAACATTTTGACCGGTGTTCTAATTTAAATCTCAACACATAACTCCTTAACACTAAGACCAATTTTATCAAATATGGCATTGTAGCATATATTAGGATGCAATGCAGTTATTAGGTGTTATCATTTATTTTGTTTATTTAAGACCGTATTGAAGACCGTGTTTATTTAATTCTGTTTGTGAGACCAAAGCAATGATGAGCACAACACATGTTTACATCTAACTGATCTCATTTTCAGCCTTATTATTAACCTATTGCAATAAACGGTATTGGTGTTATCAGCCTGAAACACACCAAAGCCACTAATGAGCTTGCTAAACACTCCAGGGAGGTTCTCTATCGGGCACTGTTCCATAGCACTGCCGTCACCTCATCCCACATGTAAAGCTTTATCGTCATGTGAGTGCTGAGTCACTGAAACCAGACTAACGGCGTCTGTGCCCTTTCCTGTGTCCTCCGGTGCTCTCATATTAGTGATGTCTGTGTAACAATACTATGAACATGGGAAACATTTGATAGAAATAAATTGTACATAAAGGATGGACATCTTATTTCAGCTATACTTTTTTAAACATGTTTTAAGCACCCCAACCCTCACCCCCTGAGCCCCCTGAGTATTCCCTGACAGGTGATGGATCTTGCACACCGATGCCACAGTAGATAACCTGGTTTGTGATTCTTCATAATGGTATGTATTAAAATTAGAATATCAGTTTTAGTTGGATGACCCTTTTACCAGGTATAGACCCCATACACACTATTAGATTTTCTGCAGATTTTTGTCTTCAGATTTACCAAAACCATGTAGTGCTCTTAAGGTACTCTTACCCCTTAAGGTTTGACCTCATATTATATGGTTTTGGTAAATCTGAAGACAAAAATCTGCAGAAAATCTAATAGTGTGTATGGGGCCTTAGGCTTTGGCCATACAAGGTAGGTCTTGAAAAACTGCATCTACGTACTAAGAACATACTGTATGTGATATGATCAACAATGTCCTCCCTGTCGTGTGCTCTCTGGCAGGTACAGTTAACAGGACCTGCAGGGGAAGCTGTCCCTGCCGGGAGAAGACAATTGCTTGGCAGGAGGGAGTCCCCTGTCAGCACTGTCTGTCTGTGTTGATGGGGGAATCAAGTGAATTTCTTTCCTTTCTTGCAGGAAAGAAATTCATTCTGTCTATGGCCTGCCTTAGGATTATTGTCCTGCTATATGACTACTAATGTAACCTGCCACATGGAGTTTGTATTTCTATTTGGGTATTGCTTTAGCTAACCCTACACATGTACTGAAGTCTCTATACAAGTGTCTTATGTATTTGTAAGACTCCTATGCTGGTAATATTCTTGTACACGTAATACTGTTATTATTTTTATTCACATCAGAATCAAAGTATTTGATTAAACAAAAAGAGACAATGTTACCATCCCTTTGTTTTACTAGTGGTCAGTGATAACTACAGTTTATTTTTAATGTTATTAATGTCTCTAGGTTTCAGCAACAGATAATGACATTGTGACAATTTTATTTAAAAGAGAAGTATTGGAATTTTTTTTTGGTAGAAATCGCACTTACATAGGTGGATTCAGCATCGGTCCCCCGCCGGTTCTAAGACAGAGAACTGAGCGATCAAAAACCGCCGATCACTCAGTTCTCAGTGTTCCATGAGCAGAGAGCTGGCGATTGTCAGCCAAACGAGCTTTGGCTGTATATCTTCTTTAAAGTGGATGTAAACCCGATTAATGAAATTTGAGCTGGGCACATGGATCTGCAGTATTTTGTTATCTCTCTTCAAAGCCCATTGTCTCAGCTATCTCCTGCTCAGTTCTGTTATCAGCCTGACAAGTTCTCATCACATGTTAAAAGCAGCCGGAGTTTTGTATTGGGGAGGTTGCTATTAATAGATTAGCACAGCTCTGAATTATACAACAGACAGATCTGAGAGTCTCTACCTATGAGGAGAGGAGGTGTGTGCCTTTCCTCCAATCAGCTGTCTTGGCTGTGTGCCCAGGCTTCACTGCAATGATGAACAGGAAGAGAAAATATCCTAACACAAGCTGCACTTTCTAAAGGATATATACAGCTGAAGACAGCAGATATACAGTGGGGACGGAAAGTATTCAGACCCCCTTAAATTTTTCACTCTTTGTTATATTGCAGCCATTTGCTAAAATCATTTAAGTTCATTTTTCTCCGCATTAATATACACACAGCACCCCATATTGACAAAAAAACACAGATTTGTTGACATTTTTGCAGATTTATTAAAAAAGAAAAACTGAAATATCACATGGTCCTAAGTATTCAGACCCTTTGCTCAGTATTTAGTAGAAGCACCCTTTTGATCTAATACAGACATGAGTCTTTTTGGGAAAGATGCAACAAGTTTTTCACACCTGGATTTGGGGATCCTCTGCCATTCCTCCTTGCAGATCCTCTCCAGTTCTGTCAGGTTGGATGGTAAACGTTGGTGGACAGCCATTTTTAGGTCTCTCCAGAGATGCTCAATTGGGTTTAAGTCAGGGCTCTGGCTGGGCCATTCAAGAACAGTCACGGAGGTGTTGTGAAGCCACTCCTTCGTTATTTTAGCTGTGTGCTTAGGGTCATTGTCTTGTTGGAAGGTAAACCTTCAGCCCAGTCTGAGGTCCTGAACACTCTGGAGGTTTTCATCCAGGATATTTCCCTGTACTTGGCCGCATTTATCTTTCCCTCGATTGCAACCTGTCCCTTCAGCTGAAAAACACTTCCACAGCATGATGCTGCCACCACCATGCTTTACTGTTGGGACTGTATTGGACAGGTGATGAGCAGTGCCTGGTTTTCTCCACACATACCGCTTAGAATTAAGGCCAAAAAGTTCTATCTTGGTCTCATCAGACCAAAGAATCTTATTTCTCACCATCTTGGAGTCCTTCAGGTGTTTTTTTTAGCAAACTCCATGCAGGCTTTCCAGATCTGTGCCTTGCCACAATTCTGTCTCTGAGCTCTTCAGGCAGTTTCTTTGACCTCATGATTCTCATTTGCTCTGACATGCACTGTGAGCTGTAAGGTCTTATATAGACAGGTGTGTGGCTTTCCTAATCAAGTCCAATCAGTATAATCAAACACAGCTAGACTCAAATGAATGTGTAGAACCATCTTAAGGATGATCAGAAGAAATGGACAGCACTTGAGTTAAATATATGAGTGTCACAGCAAAGGGTCTGAATACTTAGGACCATGCGATATTTCAGTTTTTCTTTTTTAATAAATCTGGAATAATGTCAAAAATTCTGTGTTTTTCTGTCAATATGGGGTACTGTGTGTACATTAATGAGGAAAAAAAAATTAACTTACATGATTTTAGCAAATGGCTGCAATATAACAAAGAGTGAAAAATTTAAGGGGGTCTGAATACTTTCCGTCCCCACTGTACATGTAAAACTTATATAGTGAGATTTGTTTCATCTCTGTGTATCATCTGAGGCAGTTCACTTCACTAGGTATATGTGAGGGTTTACAAAGTGTATCTATAGCCTAAAGCCAAAAAGAAGATCCTCCCTCTGTATTCGTTCTGATGAAATGAAATGTAAAGTTTTATAGTAGTCATCTGGATAGGAGGTGAGGGAGATCTTTCAATTAGGACACCTATTCCTGTGACAACTGTTTAAAGGGAAGTTCCACCCAAAAATGGAACTTCCGCTTTTGGTACTTGTGACCCCCTGGCATGCCACATTTGGCATGTCATTTTTTTTGGGGGGGTGGAGGAGTGGGTACCTAGTTTTCACAGGTACCCAGCTCACACTTCCTTTCCTGGCACGCTGCGCCGGAAGGAAGTTCACCTCTCCCCCCTCCCTCCCTGCAATCTTCTGGGACATGTCATAGATCCCAGAAGATTGCCCGGCCATTCATACGTGCAGCGCAGCTCGCTCGGCTGTGAAGCCACAGCTGGGCGCCCACACTTGCAATGTCGATGCCGCAGAGAGGAGGGGGAGAGAAGTGAGGCTACGGGCGGCAGCATTGCTGGACCGTGGGACAGGTGAGTGTCTGTGTATTAAAAGTCAGCAGCTACACTTTGTAGCTGCTGACTTTTAAATAGGTGGAACTCTGCTTTAAGTGGGCACATTCCCTCAGATTCAAAATACAGTATCTCACAAAAGTGAGTACACCCCTCACATTTTTGTAAATATTTTTTTATATCTTTTCATGTGACAACACTGAAGAAATTACACTTTGCTACAATGTAAAGTAGTGAGTGTACAGCTTGTATAACAGTGTAAATTTGCTGTCCCCTTAAAATAACTCAACACATAGCCATTAATGTCTAAACCGCTGGCAACAAAAGTGAGTACACCCCTAAGTGAAAATGTCCAAATTGGGCCCAATTAGCCATTTTCCCTCCCCAGTTTTATGTGACTCGTTTGTGTTACAAGGTCTCAGGTGTGAATGGGGAGCAGGTGTGTTAAATTTGCTGTTATTGCTCTCACTCTCTCATGGCAAAGAACTCTCTGAGGATTTGAAAAAACGGATTGTTGCTCTTTATAAAGATGGTCTAGGCTATAAGAAGATTGCCAAGACCGTGAATCTGAGCTGCAGCACGGTGGCCAAGACCATAGAGAGGTTTAACAGGACAGGTTCCACTCTGAACAGGCCTCGCAATAGTCGACCAAAGAAGTTAAGTGCACGTGCTCAGCGCCATATTCAGAGGTTGTCTTTGGGAAATAGATGTATGAGTGCTGCCAGCATTGTTGCAGAGGTTGAAGGGGTGGGGGGTCAGTCTGTCAGTGCTCAGACTATACACGGCACACTGCATCAAATTGGTCTGCATGTCTGTCGTCCCAGAAGGAAACCTCTTCTAAAGATGATGCACAAGAAAGCCCACAAACAGTTTGCTGAAGACAAGCAGACTAAGGACATGGATTACTGGAACCATGGTCTGTGGTCTGATGAGACCAAGATAAACTTATTTGGTTCAGATGGTGTCAAGCATGTGTGGAGGCAACCAGGTAAGGAGTACAAAGACAAGTGTGTCTTGCCTACAGTCAAGCATGGTGGTGGGAGTGTCATGGTCTGGGGCTGCATGAGTGCTGCCGGCACTCAGGAGCTACAGTTCATTGAGGGAACCATGAATGCCAACATGTATTGTGACATACTAAAGCAGAGCATGATTCCCTCCCTTCGGAGACTGGGCCGCAGGGCAGTTTTCCAACATGACCCCAAACACACCTCCAAGATGACCACTGCCTTGCCAAAGAAGCTGAGGGTAAAGGTGATGGAATGGCCAAGTATGTCTCTAGACCTAAACCCATAGGTGTGGACAGCCTATTGCATTAGGGTGTGCACCCCAAAGCTTAAACACATATGGGAGTATGCATGTGTATATATACTGACAGTGTCAGTAAGGCAGTGGACGGTGTCGGTAGTTTTTATGTTTATTATTTTATTTTAATTATTTTTTAAATTTTTTTTGGAGCCCTGTTAGGGGGCCTTTGGTGAAATATCAGGGGTCTAAACAGGAGGAATCTGCTCCACATGGGGTGATTAGGGTGTGCCCAGGCACACTTGGCACACCCTGTACGCACGCCTATGCCTAAACCCTATTGAGCATATGTGGGGCATCCTCATCTGGAAGGTGGAGGAGCACAAGGTCTCTAACATCCACCAGCTCCGTGATGTTGTCATGGAGGAGTGGAAGAGGACTCCAGTGGCAACCTGTGAAGCTCTGGTGAACTCCATGCCCAAGAGGGTTAAGGCAGTGCTGGAAAATAATGGTGGCCACACAAAATATTGACACTTTGGGCCCAGTTTGGACATTTTCACTTAGGGGTGTACTCACTTTTGTTGCCAGCGGTTTAGACATTAAAGTGGAGGTCCACCCTAAAAAAAAAAAAGGTGCATAAAAAAATTCCTAAAAAATTGGAGAAAAAAAAAGAAACATTTTTTTAACTCACCTGAAATGGCTGTTGCTAGGCAGTCTTCCTAATCTGCCTCTTCCTACGCCGCGGTGATGTTCAGTCTTCTCCTTCCCCCGTTGTCTTCTGGGGAATGGGGCACGGTGTGTTATGGGAACTGTGTGTGTCCCACAACACATCGCGTCCCATTCACAAAGCGCTGCTTGAGTCGCGCATGCGCAGTAGGAAACAGGCAGTGAAGCCGCAAGGCTCCACTGCCTGTTTCCCTTAGTTGGAATGGCGGTGCCGGGACCCGAGAGCTGAGGGACGGGTTGGCCTCGGGCGGCCGACATCGCGGGCACTCAGAACAGGTAAGTGTGCTTATTAAAAGTCAGCAGCTGCAGTGTTTGTAGCTGCTGACTTTTAAATTTTTTTTCCCAGCCGGAACCCCCCTTTAAAGGCTGTGTGTTGAGTTATTTTGAGGGGACAGCAAATTTACATTGTTATACAAGCTGTACACTCACTACTTTACATTGTAGAAAAGTGTCATTTCTTCAGTGTTGTCACATGAAAAGATATAATAAAATACTTACAAAAATGTGAGGAGTTGTCAGGAAAGGCTTGCTGGGAGCAGCAGTGCTATGCAAGTGGGTGCGCGCTTGCGGGTGTCTGTGCGTATGCGCAAATGCGCGCCTATGTGCTTGCTCGAGCGCACGATTACCGGCGCCAGGCACGCTATTTAAACCCTGCCATGAAAAGAGAATCTTGCTGTCTGATATACAGCATTCCCTGAGAGTTGTCCGTGTTCCTGATCCGTTCTTGTATTATCCAGCTTGCCTTGTGACTACTCCTTGCCATCCGCCTGCACCTGAGCTCGGCCTGTCCACGACCTCGCTCCTGTCTGATCCTCTGGCTCATCTGCACCAGTCTGTTGCCGACCCGGCTTATTCTGTGACTCTCCTTCAGCCTCTTGCATCTGCTCCTGTACTGTTCGTCTGTGTATGACCCGGCCTGTCTGACCTTCCTGTGTTCCAATCCCTGGGACCATCCTCCTGTATCCTGTGAGTGTCTGCCTGCCTGCATCAGCCTCCAGTCTGCTGCATCCCACCTGCTGTTCCAGTTGTCTTAGCAACTTCTGGAGCTTCACATCTGCCCACCAGCTGTGATCTGCCCACTCGTGCTGTCCTGTACTCCTGTGCTTCCTGTCTGCTCTACCAGGGGTCGCGAGTCAGGGACGTAAGAGAGGCCTCCCTCTGCATATCGGGCTCAACAACCAGGTACGTAATAGGAGTGTACTCACTTTTGTGAGATACTGTATATCAGTGTTGCCAACCTACCAGATTGAAATTTACTGACATAACACCCAAAATTTACTGGCAAAGCCAAGTTTTTACTGGCATTTCCAAAAGTTACAAAATTACAGTTGTAAGTGGAAATTTCAGTATTTAGGCTACAAATAAGTACAATATTCAATTAGCAATGTGATTTAAGGTAGATATTAAGGCAAAAGGCATAGTTCTTATTTTATTCTCAATATAGTAAGTAAGTGGCTCAGGGACAGGAAATTTGAATGGGTGACACATGCCCATGTAATGGACTCTCACAGTGTCACTCACAGCAATGTGCAGCAGCACAGATCACTGACACATCCCAATCTGAGTCACAGTGATACTCTCTCTCCACGCCAGGTGGTCCTCCCAGTCCAAACAGCACTGACAGTCCCACTCCCAGCTTGCCTTCCACCCGTCCCACAGACCCGCACACAAGGCTCTGGTCACTCCGCTCGGCTCCCTTGCACAATTACATCACACGACATGCTCACGCACTGCCTCTGCCAGAACCACCCCCCCCCCGCCGATACCACCTGAACACACTGTAGCAGGATGGTTCTGGCCGACTCCGGACCCGAGCTGCGCATGCCCAGTTCCGAGCCAAGCGTCACAGCCATATTTTTTACTGGCAACTTTTCCTCTTATTGGCATTTACTGGCAGGAGTAAAGTGCCCGTTTTTTACTGGCTGCCAGTAAAAATACTGGCGGTTGGCAGCACTGCTGTATATACTTTCACTTTCCTTTTATGCCTTAAGGTAGGAAGTGAATGCAAATCTCCCCAGTAAGGGTCTGTTCTCCTTGTTAACAATTGGCTCAGTTCACACCAGTACCATGCATTGGTGTGCACAAAATAAATAATGGCATGCAGTACTTTTGCAGTGCAGCACAATCCACCACGTTGCACCATGCTGCGGCCGATAGAACTAAATAAAATTTCACTTTGTGGACAATGTGCTGCTGGTGTGAACAGGCCCCAAGACTGGGTCTTATTTATAAACCAATTTTACATTGCAGGGCCGTGCTACAAGTGGCTCACACTTGTAGCATGGCCCTGCAATGTAAAATTGGTTTATAAATAAGACCCAGTCTCAGGGCCTGTTCACACCAGCAGCACATTGTACACATGTGACATTTTATTTAGTTCTATCGGCCGAACAATCAACTCATGATTGTGGTGTGATGCCATTAAACTCTGCTCCCCAACATAAATTTGCAACAGCTGCGAAGTAAAGCATTTGTGCAGCCCTGTCTGGCTGTTTTGTTACAGTCTGGGTCGGTGGGTGGCTGGGTGGCTGGGCAGGCCACCCGTGTGAAAGAGTCCAAAAGACAGCTGAAAGAAAATCCTTCCTCACTCTACACAATTTTTTTTTTCATGCAAGAAAAACAATTAACAAAATAAAAAGTAAAATAATTACTTAATTACTCTCTGTTTTCCTTCTGGTTAACCATAACAACCCCCATATAAATCCTTCACGTCCTTCCTCCCCTTTACAATTTTCTTGTCTTTCAAGTGCAAACCTTTTTTTTTTCTTAATTATTTTTTTTTTTTTAGAAGAATTTTTTTTTTTTTTAATTTCATCTGGGTACATACAGCCCCCCAAAAAGCCACTCCTCCTTGAGGATACTATATGTCATGGTGCATTTTAGTGTTGCCAAAATGCTTCCTGTCCTGTCCTGTCCTGTTAAACTATGCACCTATATATTTCAGAATACAAAATAAGCCTGCAAGCACCCTCCACAAAACTTTTTTAGATCACTTGGTTACTTTCACATACCAAGGGAGCGAGTCTGCACCAATCCCCCCCCCCCCCACCACTTCATAGATATTAAAAATGATAGTAGCATGCCAAATACTACAAATTCTACAGTATTATCCCCTTCTACCCCACGACCTTCACTCAATCCTCAGTAATCAAACCTACCTGTGATTATCCAAACCTTTTCAATGGACTGCACTAAAACACTCTTATGATTTAAGGAGCTATATTATCTGTAGATGCCATATTTTGTGGCCTTCCCCACATGCATCATTTGAACTGTTTACAATACTATAGACACGTTTTATATTCTACAACTACTCCAATTACCTTCACCATATCTATGGATGGTATTGAAACCTCTGACGAATAATATTTTTCAAAATGTCATACCTATAAATGCAGTACACAAAGAAATTCATAACTATAGGCATGTCAAGGCTGAATATTAATTGTATCACCTTATTATTATTAGAATTATTATTAATTGTATCATTTTATTTTTTAGAAGGCAAAAAGGAAAAATTATGAAAGTGCTTTCTAACCACTTAAATACAGGGCATTTTCACACACTTCCTGCCTGATCATGCAACACTGTCCCCATATGAAAGTTTTATCATTTTTTGAGACAGATAGAGTTTTCTTTTGGTGGTATTTAATCACCACTGGGTTCTTATTTTTTTTCCAAACAAACGAAAATTTAGAGAAAAAAAAACAACCTTTTTCTATGTTTCTGTTATACAATTTTGCAAATAAGTAATTTTTCTTCTTCACTGATGTGTGCTAATGAGGCTGCACTGATAAAGCAGCACTGATATGCTGCACTAATGGGCACTGATCAACAGTGCCCCGATTATCAGTGTAAATGTCCCCTGTAACTGGAAAGCCAGTTATCGGCTTTCCTTTCCTCAGACACTGACAGCGCTGAGGAAAGAAAATGCAGACAACCGGCATTTGTTTACTTGTGATCAGCTGTGATTGGACACAGCCAATCACATGGTAAAGAGCCTACATCTTCGGCTCTTTACCCTGATTGGTGATACACTCTGTCCGAGGGACACAGCTCACCACCGATCGCTGTGCACAAGCGGCCAGATGTGAAGGATGTCATATGACGTCCAGTCAGAACGGGAAAACACCTGCCCGGCCGTCAATCTGCTATAGGCCAGATAGGAAAGTGTTAAAGGATAAGCTGACCTTTCTGAACATGTTACACCAGTATTTAGAGCAGGGGTCCTCAAACTATGGCCCGCGGGCCACATGCGGCCCGCCGAGGACATTTATCCGGCCCACCCCACCCAGGGCTGGATTCCCGACAGGCCAGGCTCGGGCCGGGGCCAGGTCGGCTCGGCTTGGGCAGGTCCACTCTGCTTCGGCAGGGAGCATATCCGCTCCGCTCAAGCCGCCTCCCCCACCCCAGTCATTGATGGAGGGCTCCGTGTGCCGCGCTGCATGCTGGGAAGTGTAGTTTCCAGCACAGTCCCGCGCGGATTCACGTCTTCCTCACGTGGCAGACAGGAGGCGCGGAGGGTGACAGCGAGACAGGAGGCGCGAAGAGTGACAGCGAGAGCGGAGGCTTCAGGCAACAGTCTACTAACAAGTGAGGACCCCTGTCCATCCCACTGTCCCCCTGTCCACCCCACTGTCCCCCTGTCCACCCCACTGTCCCCCTGTCCACCCCCTCTGTCCCCCTGTCCCCCTGTCCATCCCTCTGTCCCCCTGTCCATCCCTCTGTCCCCCTGTCCACCCCTCTGTCCCCCTGTCCACCCCTCTGTCCATCCCACTGTCCCCCTGTCCATCCCACTGTCCCCCCCTCTGTCCACCCCTCTGTCCATCCCATTGTCCCCCTGTCCACTGTCCACCCCACTGTCCCCCTGTCCACCCCACTGCCCCCCCTCTGTCCCCCTGTCCACCCCTCTGTCCCCCTGTCCATCCCACTGTCCCCCCCTCTGTCCCCCTGTCCACCCCATTGTCCCCCTGTCCACCCCACTGTCCCCCTGTCCACCCCACTGCCCCCCCTCTGTCCCCCTGTCCACCCCTCTGTCCCCCTGTCCACCCCCCTGTCCATCCCTCTGTCCCCCTGTCCATCCCTCTGTCCCCCTGTCCATCCATCTGTCCCCCTGTCCATCCCACAGTCCCCCTGTCCATCCCACAGTCCCCCTGTCCATCCCACAGTCCCCCTGTCCATCCCACAGTCCCCCTGTCTATCCCACAGTCCCCCCCTCTGTCCCCCTGTCCACCCCATTGTCCCCCTGTCAACCCCACTGCCCCCCTGTCCACCCCACTGCCCCCCCTCTGTCCCCCTGTCCACCCCTCTGTCCCCCTGTCCACCCCTCTGTCCCCCTGTCCATCCCTCTGTCCCCCTGTCCATCCATCTGTCCCCCTGTCCATCCATCTGTCCCCCTGTCCATCCATCTGTCCCCCTGTCCATCCATCTGTCCCCCTGTCCATCCCACAGTCCCCCTGTCCATCCCTCTGTCCCCCTGTCCATCCCACAGCCCCCCTGTCCATCCCAGAGTCCCCCTGTCCATCCCACAGTCCCTCTGTCCCCCTGTCCATCCCAGAGTCCCCCTGTCCATCCCTCTGTCCATCTCACAGTCCCCCTCTGTCCCCCTGTCCACCCCTCTGTCCCCCTGTCCACCCCTCTGTCCCTCTCTCCATCCATCTGTCCCCCTGTCCATCCCACAGCCCCCCTGTCCATCCCACAGCCCCCCTGTCCATCCCACAGTCCCCCTGTCCATCCCACAGTCCCCCTGTCCATCCCACAGTCCCCCTGTCCATCCCACTGTCCATCCCACTGTCCCCCTCTCCATCTCACTGCCCCCTGTCCATCCCACAGTCCCCCTCTCCATCCTACTTTCCCCCTGTCCATCCCACTGTCCATCCCACTGTCCCCCTCTCCATCCCACTGTCCTTCTGACCACTCTGCAGTCCCCACTCCACCCCACTGCCTCCCCCTGTGCATCCCACTAGTGTGGGGTTCTTTGGGGTGCTGTGGTTAGGATGGTCCACTTTGGGGTGCCTTAGATATGATGGACTGATTTGGAGTGTTGAGATAGAATGAACCACAAGCTGGTCTAGGTAGGAGGAGGGTGGGACTTTTATCACAGCGCGTCCGAACTATAGTCCGGCACTCTAAGACCCCTTTCACACTGGGGCGGTTTGCAGGCGGTATTGCGCTAAAAATACCGCCTGCAAACCGCCCCTAAACAGCCTCCGCTGTTTGTTCAGTGTGAAAGCCCGAGGGCTTTCACACTGAAGCGGTGCGCTGGCAGGACGGTGAAAAAAGTCCTGCAAACCGCTTCTTTGGATCGGTGAAGGAGCGGTGTATTCACCGTTCCTAAACCGCTCCTGCCCATTGAAATCAATGGGACAGCGCGGCTATACCGCGGCTATAGCCGCACTGTACGAGTGATTTTAACCCTTTTTCGGCCACCAGCGGGGGTTAAAACCGCACCGCTAGCGGCCGAATACAGCTGCAAAAACGACGGTACAGCAGCGCTAAAAATATCGCTGTTGTACCGCTGACGCCCCAACCGCCCCAGTGTGAAAGGGGCCTAACAGTCTGACCGATAGTGAACTGGCCCCCTGTTTAAAAAGTTTGAGGACCCCTGATTTAGAGTTTAACATGTTCAGCATCCTCCCCTGATCAACACCCCCCCCCCCACGATAGCAGGCAGGGGATCCTCTCCCTTGTCACAACTTAAAAGCAGCTCGGCTGTAGAGGGCTCCATCCACATAGTCACGTCATTCATTCCCAGAGTTCTGGGAATGAATGACTAACAAGTCCTGGTCCTGTCTGTCACCGCGGCAGATGACTTGTAGTCCTCAATGAACTGTGAGGATGCTGGTGAGTGCTCTCATAGTCCATTGATTCTTGCTGCTCTATAGTAGCTCTCTGCCTATATGGCAGGTAAAGACAGACAGCTATACTGAGTCTGCAGGAGCCTGGCATTAGACCTGTGATCAGTAGATGCAATGCTCTGCAGGCTCCATAGGAAAAAAAAAATATATAAATGCATTTTTTTTACCTGCAAAAAAAAAAAAAAAAAAAAGTGAACGTATCCCTTAACCACTTCAGCCCCGGAAGGATTTACCCCCTTCCTGACCAGAGCACTTTTTCCAATTTGGCACTGCGTCGCTTTAACTGCTAATTGCGCGGTCATGCAATGCTGTACCCAAACGAAATTTGCGTCCTTTTCTTCCCACAAATAGAGCTTTCTTTTGATGGTATTTGATCACCTCTGCCGTTTTTATTTTTTGCGCTATACACGGAAAAAGACCAAAAATTTTGAAAAAAAATGATATTTTCTACTTTTTGTTCTAAAAAAAATCCAATAAACTCAATTTTAGTCATACATTTAGGCCAAAATGTATTTGGCCACATGTCTTTGGTAAAAAAAATGTCAATAAGTGTATATTTATTGGTTTGCGCAAAAGTAATAGCGCCTACAAACTAGGGTACATTTTCTGGAATTTACACAGCCTTTAATTTATGACTGTCTATGTCGTTTCTTGAGGTGCTAAAATGGCAGGGCAGTACAAAACCCCCCCAAATGACCCCATTTTGGAAAGTAGACACCCCAAGGAAATTGCTGAGAGGCATGTTGAGCCCATTGAATATTCTTTTTTTTTTGTCCCAAGTGATTAAATAATGACAAAAAAAAAAAAAAAAAAATTACAAAAAGTTGTCACTAAATGATATATTGCTCACACAGGCCATGGGCATATGTGGAATTGCACCCCAAAATAAATTTAGCTGCTTCTCCTGAGTACGGGGATACCACATGTGTGGGACTTTTTGGGACCCTAACCGCATACGGGGCCCCGAAAACCAATCACTGCCTTCAGGATTTCTAAGGGCGTACATTTTTGATTTTACTCCTCACTACCTATCACAGTTTTGAAGGCCATAAAATGCCCAGATGGCACAAACCCCCCCCCCCCCCCAAATGACCCCATTTTGGAAAGTAGACACCCCAAGCTATTTGCTGAGAGGCATGTTGAGTCCATGGAATATTTTATATTTTGACACAAGTTGCGGGAAAGTGACAATTTTTTTTTTTTTTTTTTTGCACAAAGTTGTCACTAAATGATATATTGCTCACACAGCTCATGGGCATATGTGGAATTGCACCCCAAAATACATTCTGCTGCTTCTCTTGAGTACGGGGATACCACATGTGTGGGACTTTTTAGGAGCCTAGCCGCGTACGGGCCCCCGAAAACCAATCACCGCCTTCAGGATTTCTAAGGGTGTACATTTTTGATTTCACTCTTCACTGCCTATCACAGTTTCGGAGGTCATGGAAT
Source organism: Aquarana catesbeiana (assembly GCF_042186555.1). NCBI lineage: Eukaryota > Metazoa > Chordata > Amphibia > Anura > Ranidae > Aquarana > Aquarana catesbeiana. The sequence goes on from NC_133334.1 coordinate 111,871,135, forward strand.
GCCCAGGTGGCACAAACCCCCCCCAAATGACCCCATTTTGGAAAGTAGACACCCCAAGCTATTTGCTGAGAGGCATGGTGAGTATTTTGCAGCTCTCATTTGTTTTTGAAAATGAAGAAAGACAAAAAAAAAATTTTTTTTTTCTTTTTTTAATTTTCAAAACTTTGTGACAAAAAGTGAGGTCTGCAAAATACTCACTATACCGCTCAGCAAATAGCTTTGGGTGTCTACTTTCCAAAATGGGGTCATTTGGGGGGGTTTTGTGCCACCTGGGCATTCCATGGCCTCCGAGACTGTGATAGGCAGTGAAGAGTGAAATCAAAAATTTACGCCCTTAGAAAGCCTGAAGGCGGTGCTTGGTTTTCGGGGTCCCATACGCGGCTAGGCTCCCAAAAAGTCTCACACATGTGGTATCCCCGTACTCAGGAGAAGCAACAGAATGTATTTTGGGGTGTAATTTCACATATTCCCATGGCATGTTTGAGCAATATATCATTTAGTGACAACTTTGTGCAAAAAAAAAAAAAAATTTGTCTCTTTCCCGCAACTTGTGTCACAATATAAAATATTCCATGGACTCGACATGCCTCTCAGCAAATAGCTTGGGGTGTCTACTTTCCAAAATGGGGTCATTTGGGGGGGGTTTGAACTGTCCTGGCATTTTATGCACAACATTTAGAAGCTTATGTCACACATCACCCACTCTTCTAACCACTTGAAGACAAAGCCCTTTCTGACACTTTTTTAATACATGAAAAAATTTTTTTTTTTTGCAAGAAAATTACTTTGAACCCCCACACATTATATATTTTTTTAAAGCAAATGCCCTACAGATTAAAATGGTGGGTGTTTCATTTTTTTTTTCACACAGTATTTGCGCAGCGATTTTTCAAACGCATTTTTTGGGGAAAAAAACACACTTTTTTTACATTTTAATGCACTAAAACACACTATATTGCCCAAATGTTTGATGAAATAAAAAAGATGATCTTAGGCCGAGTACATGGATACCAAACATGACATGCTTTACAATTGCGCACAAACGTGCAGTGGCAACAAAATAAATACATTTTTAAAAGCCTTTAAAAGCCTTTACAGGTTACCACTTTAGATTTACAGAGGAGGTCTACTGCTAAAATTACTGCCCTCGATCTGACCGTCGCGGTGATACCTCACATGCATGGTGCAATTGCTGTTTACATTTGACGCCAGACCGACGCTTGCGTTCGCCTTAGCGCGAGAGCAGGGGGGACAGGGGTGCTTTTTTTTTTTTTTTTTTTTTTTCTTTATTATTTTTTTGCTTTTTTATCTTATTTTAAAACTGTTCCTTTCATTTTTTTTTTTTTTTTTTAATCATTTTTATTGTTATCTCAGGGAATGTAAATATCCCCTATGATAGCAATAGGTAGTGACAGGTACTCTTTTTTTGAAAAAATTGGGGTCTATTAGACCCTAGATTTCTCCTCTGCCCTCAAAGCATCTGACCACACCAAGATCGGTGTGATAAAATGCTTCCCCAATTTCCCAATGGCGCTATTTACATCCGGCGAAATCTAAGTCATAAAATGCTCGTAGCTTCCGGTTTCTTAGGCCATAGAGATGTTTGGAGCCACTCTGGTCTCTGATCAGCTCTATGGTCAGCTGGCTGAATCACCGGCTGCATTCTCAGGTTCCCTGTTGAGACAGGAGAGCCAGAGAAAAACACGGAAGACGGTGGGGGGGGGGGCATTCTCTCCCACTGCTTGTAAAAGCAGTCTAGAGGCTAATTAGCCGCTAGGATTGCTTTTACATGAAAGCCGACCGCTGGCTGAAAAGAATGATACCAAGATGATACCTAAACCTGCAAGCATCATTCTGGTATAACCACTCAAAGTCCTGAATGGTGTACCTGAAGACAAAAAAATGTTTAACAATAAAGCACAGTAAACGGTAAAGTATAAAAAATTGCATACCTGAAAACCAAACATGATAAAACATAATAACAATAAAACATTGCAGAATAGAATACAGTAAAAAAGAGCAGAACAATAGAGAGAATAGAGAGAGAGAGAATAGAGAGAGAACAATAAAACGACAACTATTATTTTTTATTTTATATTTTTGTTTGTTTTTTTTTTTTTACACTTTTTTTGTAACTGTAACTTTTATAACTGTAACCGGTTCCAGGTTCGGGTCTCTCAAAATGCGATGGCATCTTGGGAGACCCTGTGAAAGTGTGTCCTAGTCTGTGCAATGCTGTACCCTACGCTAATACTGAACTAGTGAATGGTAGCTGTGACGAACGCGGGTGTCAGATCCCTGCCCTCCTCGCTAACTCGCGACAAAGGACCGGCCAACCTCACACCACGCTGTCACTTATGTAACAATGCCACTCTCAGCTGCGCCCAGCACAAAGATTTTCCAGCTTGCAGGACCACAATCTAGGTGCGAGCAGCCTGAGAGTGATTGTCACTGGGCTAATTACACAATTAACCCTTTAACTGCCACCACCCCCGTTTAAAAGACCGAGCCGGGGGAGACTCGTAATTTTGCAATACCAATTATAATTTTAGAATAAGCGTCTGCCACACACACTGTCACCACAGACAGGTTTGCTCAGAGTCTTACTCTACAACAGTAGCGCCCTTCAAGAGGCAGGTTCGTTTATAGCTTGCATTAGGAGCTTTAGAGACAAGGTTAACACTTTTCAACATAAGGGTTTATTATGAAAAGGTCAAAGTTGATGCAAATAAAATATTTACAGAAAAAAGATGTTTCAAAAAGATAAAGACAATATACAGCCACAAAGCAATAAGGTAGAATTGGGAAGAAAGAATACTTGCAATTAATGTCCAAGGGTTGATCAGAGTTCGATCGATGAGCTAGGTAATTGGTTCTCGACTTGGCAGATGTTTCTTCTTGGATGGTAAAAGGAGAACTGACCATTGTCTTGGCATCTCCTCTTTTCTGTCAGATCAAAGGGGGTGTTGACAGCGACCAGTAACCAATCATCTGATCAGCTGGTTTTAGGGGTTGGTTGCTGGGAGGTGTCTACACTCATGACCACGTCCCAGGTGATTTTGTAATACATACTCATATATCTGCATCTATAGTGTTTACAGACTCCAAATATCCATATTATAATTCAACTTGAGATTTCCTTCAAAACAAGTCTAAACATGCCATATCTATAACGTATAGCCTGCTTTGGAGGAATAAGTGGTCCCAGGGGTTTCCCATATGACCTGACATAGGGGTGTCTGGACTTGAAACGTTCCATATTATCTGAGGAAGCTAAATATGTCCAGATTATGTCTGTGCTATTACTAAGTCAGAAGTTATGAAACATGCTGAAATTTCATACTTATTCTAGTGAGGTGTATTCAGAAGACTTTACGACCTAGGCCTGTTTGGTCTCTGAATGGGAAGGGTGACAGTTTTACGACAGGCCTGAACACTGCCCTTACAACAAATGTTTTTCTACTGACTTAACCTGGTTGTTTTCTCTGTTGAGATAACCTTTTCTGTTGAACTTAAAAAGTTTTGAATTCCTAAGATGGGTGACGGAGGGAGTTCAGAGTTCTCTGTGAGGTTACATGGTTAGCCAAACTGTCATGGCTACTTCCACACAAGATGGCAGCTAGCTACAGCTTTTCATGTCCCGTACTTGATATCGTTACAGTAGCGTTCAAAACATTCACCTAAGCAAAGACCAGGATTGACAGGAGGGACAATAATAGCGGGTGTCACGCCTATATCCGCTTTTGCTGCAGACACAACATCTTTTTTGGGGGGTTCGTTGGGTAGGGGTACTCGGGAGGACATAAAGAAAATGCCTCTCATGCAGCCAACTGCATTTGGTTGGGGATGTGAATGGGGGAAGTACGGGCGCTGCAGAAGTGGTGGGTTCCCAATTAGTAGGATTGGCGAATGCAGCAGGAAGGGCATTATGGGCACGACGGGCCTGTGTTTGTCTTTTTGGTGGCAGCGGGACACTACTTGTGCTTGCCACCTCACCAGCTTGAACTGCACTTATGGGACTCGCCACGTCACCAAGTGTTACTGCAGTGCTGGTTTGACTACGACCAGGGTGTACTAGGCCGCTGGCGCTTGCCAGTTCACCAAAACGCTACCAAAAAGTACTAGTTACTTACCGGTAACTGTCTTTCTGGGAAATCTTCCAGGACGGCACACCTGAGAGATGAGAGGCTCCTCCCCACAGGAAACACAATCAATCAACAGCTGTTTTAAGTCCACACCCTTCCCCCTGATCCTCAGTTTGTAGAGAAGTAACTCCTGAACCTGGTTCACAAGGGAAATCATTCCTCATAGGTACTCACCTTCTAGTGTTCTAAAATTTTCCCTCCTCCAACGGGTGGGAAGTAGGCCTGCCGTCCTGGAAGATTTCCCAGAAAGACAGTTACCGGTAAGTAACTAGTACTTTTCTCAAGTCATCTTCCAGGGGGGCACACCTGAGAGGATAATCAAGTACCTCAGGCCTACCTTAGGGTGGGACCACTGCAAGACTTTTGGCGAACCTCGGTTCTGCAGTAAGCTTTACCTTTACTCCATATGCTTGATGAAGGTATCTTAGCTGGATCATGCGGCTGATCTGCCGGTCTACTCCACATGTGTCCCTGCCTTCTCTGTTTCGGATGCAGGATCTAGGTGGAGTGGGCTCTTAAAGATGGAATCAGAAAACATGTTAAACTTGTAGGTTATCAATGTTGCCTGTCACACATCTACCAACAATGGCCTATTCTGCCTATAGGTGCTGTTTAGAACCACTAAAAAGATTAATCGGAGACCTGTGTTGTAAGACAAGGACACTACATTGATCCATAAGGGGGCCTGTCTTAACACAACCCTGTCCAGGGAAATAAAACTGCCAAAAAAGGGGGGCCCCTGACAGACAACCCCTTTTTGTTCATTTTTAGCTTTACGTCAGCAAAGACTGAAGGGAAACCTACTTAAGGGAAATAGATTAACAAAAACTTAATCCCTGGGTTTAAGGCATGCCCAATCTATAGTTTTACTTACGCCTGAGAGCCTACTCAGGAGATTAACATCTATAGCAGGAGAAGAACACTCATATTGCTACATCTAGTTTTGCTAGAAGGGCAAAATGAAGGCCATGCACCGAGCTGTAACCTTTTTGGTCGGGTATACATGTTTATACTTCATCTTCAGGCCATAAAACTCCTCTGAACCGAACTTCCTAAGTTCTTATTAAACAGGGCGATTCATTATCGCCTTCCTCCAGTGACCCATAACTCTACTGGGCTTCAACCCTAGGAAATGGCTCTGGCATCCCTGAATGTAAGGGGTCGAGGCTTTCTGACATGTGACATCTGCACCAGAACTCCTGGCCCTTTCACAGAAGAGAAGGCTGAAATACAAAAAGGTGATACATGTATTATTACTATCACAAATAAAAAAAATCATAGATTGTGGACATAGCACAATAGATTTAGACAGAAAGGACACAAGCATAGACATCAATGTTGTGTGACTAGCTAAACCAAAATATCAAATATGGGAAGAGACCCAAATCTGAACCTCACAGTCTGGTTTTCTGATGTGCGGCCAATATGTAAGCATTAAGACACAAACACACCTTAAATGCTGCACATTTCTGAAGTGCAGCTAGCTAGGTCATAACTGGTAAATACAGAAAGGACGGGAACCCCCTTTTACAGTGGTGTTTTACTGATGTACAGCAAAACAAGGCTATAAAGAGAAGACAGAAAGACCCAAACTTCTATGTTGCGTATTTATGACGAACCACCAAGTACAGTTATAAGACAATCCTTCCTGTTATGCAGTTCTGTAGTGCAGTTACATAGAACCAACAGAGAAAGAACACAAGCAACCTACAGCATTGAGTTTTTCTGAAGTGCCATAAGGTAAGGCAATATGAAACAGAAATCACCAACAAGCTTCAATGTTGAGTACTTCTGCTGTGCAGCAACATAAAAACAAACAACAGACAGCCTTTACAGCTGCGATCTTTCTGGTCTACTGCAAAATAAGGCAATAACTCCACAATGAGTATTCCTGCAGCATTGCAAAACCTGAACCAGAAGGGACAGATAAGCTTAGGGTTCCCACACCCGTGCGACCCAACCTGCCACTTGGGACTGCAAGACGCATGAGAAGTCATACTATGGCTTCCAAAGGGTATCATTCGTGACTGTGCGACTCCAGGTCGCAGCGTATCCAGCAGTCCCTGCTTACGGAACCACAGACCTCAAGATTGCACAGGTCGCAGGAAAAGCAGTTTTCGGGTCGAACAAACAAGGGGTCCCCATGCTGTGGCTCCCTGGAGGAGTGCCGCCAACAACCCCCTACTGTATATACCTAAGAAACAGCAAGGAAGATCAATGAGAAACACCACTTACTGCTGTGCCTTTCTGATATACGGACGATAAGTCAGTAAATATAGGACATACAGGACACAAACAATGTTCAATCTTTGTGTATGTCTGATGTGTAGCATATACCAATACTGAGCAGAGATGTCATTACCCTCAATGTGTCTCCCTGCTGAGCAGCAAAAACAAATCAGAAAAAGACAAACAACCTTCACTGTTGTGTCCTTTCTGATATGCAGCCAATAAGGCAGTAAACCTTCAATTTTGTATGTGTCTGATGTGCAACAACAATCTTGAATAGAGATAGCACATCCATATTCAAGTGATTTGGCATGTGACTCAACATGTCAAATCGCATGCCTAAAATTGGCAGCCATTGCCGTTAATAGCACTGTCTGAATCAGCCCGGGCCACTTTGTGGTGCTGCACTGATTACCAATGGCAGTATGTGTACTACCCCTGGCACAGGTTCAATTTTGTATTTTCCAACAAAATCAGGACCATCCGTCATCACTGCTGCCTTTCTGATAAGCAACCAATAAGGCAGTAATACAGGACCCACAGACAGACCTCAATCTTGTATATGTCTGATGTGCAATAATATAACAGTTCTGAATAGAGATAGTACATCCATATTGAAGTGATTTGGCATGCAACTCAACATGTCAAAGTCGCATGCCTAAAATCGGCAGCCATTGCTGTTAATAGCGCTGTCTGAATCAGCACGTCACTTTGTGGTGCTGCACTGATTACAAATGGCAGTATGTGTACTACCCATGGCACAGGTTCAATTTGTATTTTCCAACAAAATCAGGACCATCCATCTTCACTGCTACCTTTCTGATAAGCAACCAATAAGGCAGTAATACAGGACCCACAGACAAACTTCAATCGTGTATATCTCTAATGTGCAACAATCTAACAATTCTGAATAGAGATAGCACATCCATATTGAAGCGATTTGGCATGCGACTCACATGTCAAATCGCATGCCTAAAATTGGCAGCTATTGCCGTTAATAGCACTGTCTGAATCAGCACGACGCCACCTTGTGGTGTTGTACCGATTACCAAAGGCAGTATATGTACTACCCCTGCCATCAATCTTTCCTGCTGCCTTTCTGATAAGCAACCAATAAGGCAGTAATACAGGACACACAAAAACCCCACAGACAGACCCCAATCTTGTGTAGGTCTGATGTGCAGCAATATAACAATTATGAGCAGAAATGTCATCACCAGACTCAATGATGTGCGTTTCTGGCGTGCGGCACAAAACCAGAAAGTACAGACCACCTTCCCTGTTGTATTTTCTGATCTGTAGCCAAACAAAGCAGTACCTTTAGGATATAAAGGACACCCAACAAGCTTCAGCAGAGATGTCACAAATCTCAATGTGTACTTTAGTTGTGCCACCAAACACCCCAGCAAGGACAAACCTTCACTACTGAGGTCTACTGGTGAGCAGCCAAGAAGGAGTCATGGTGTATCCCTTTATGAAATAACCAAACAGGAGTAAATTATTTCATAGGCATAGCCTGGGCTGTAGATACTAATCCTTCACCACCAGTGAAGGAACCAATCCTAAAATGGTTGGACACCTTACTATAGTAGCTGTTGTCCTACCTTACCTCCGTAGATTGAGCAAACGCTAGCCAGCTCATACACGAGTGGGGCTGATCAGTAACTAAAGTCTCAATGAGCCCAGCCCTAGAGACCAATATAAGACCTCTAAAAAGGGTGGTTACCAATTTAGCCTGGAGGTAAATAGCCACCTGCAGCCCTTAAAGAAGCAATCATATAGCCATCTAGCTCTTGCATATGTTTGCACAGAAAATCCTTAATCAAAGGATATAGGAAAAACGATTTATGGTAAATCGCTTTTAGATCTGTCACTGAGTGGACTGTAGCCCAAACCAACAAAAAGGTTTTTCTTACCCCCTGCATTAAAATATAACCACAATGTAAGAGTGGAGTGGGAGGTTGGAGCTTATGAAAAGTTACCCATAGCAAGCAACCCCTAAAAGGAGGATCTGTCACAAGGGAACCCCTACTGTGCCACACAGAAGCTTGGTCCCTGCCACATTGTTGAAAGTTAGGTCAGCTTTTAAGCATCTTGGAGCGACTTTAAGCAGATTCCTAGCAGCTGGGCAAATAGGGCCAGATAACCTAGTGCACCTGCTGAGCAAGGGAGCTTACTCCTGAATCCTTCAACCATTGCACCATTAATAACTTGTTCAGTGGTATACCTGGCCAGTAAGGAACTCTTTGTTCTACCAGGTCACCCTCTTTGCTGTATTCACCCCTACTAATGTACCACAACCGGGTATGTAGGGAGAGGCTGGCAACCTACTGTTGTGATAACCACAGTGTCTCTGCTATAAGAGGAAGCTGTGGCTGGTGGTTTTTAGCAGTAGCTTCTGGGCTATTTTGTTATGGAGACCCCAGGTCCTGCACTGCACCACTCAGTAAATACAGGTGGAAGGGGAAAAAATGCCTTACCTACCTCTTTCCCATCTGAGGTGGTTTAGGCACACTCGCTCCTCTGCACCACTTGTCCACCATACAGCATCTCTGATGTAGGAGGGAGCTGTGGCTGGTGTCTTTAGCAAAAGCTTCTGGGCTATTTGAATCCAGACCCCAGGGGAGATTATCTCAAATGCCCAGAAACCATCTGGCTGGGATTGGGGATTTTTGACTCACCGTTGTCGTCTTCCCCTTTTTCCACAGCCACCGGGCTTGCTTTTCCATCCTTATGGTCCACACGCAAGGAGGATAGCCGCCAAAGTGCCCCCCCCCACAACTGCTGTCCCTTTAGGGAGCTGCAAGGTTAGGCTGTGTCCTGCTCTGTCCAGTCAGTATATACACATGGGGGGCAATGCCGTACGTTCCCATGAGGTGGTTTAGGCAGACATTCACCATAGTAAACTGGTGCCTCCTCGAAAGGAGGATGTGGGCGCCTGCTCCTGCTGACTCTCAGCCTTCCCTTCTGGGTAAGAACGCGGGTCCCCAGCAGCCCACGCGAGCTACCAGGGACCCAGGAGTCAGGGGATACGATCACCCGGGAAAGAACCGACGGCCAGCACCCCCGTCTGAAAGGACTTCCGGACAGGTAAGGGGGGGGGAGACAGGATAAAGGCCCCTGAAGTTCTGGGGACACCACTGTACCCAGGGGCCTTCAGCTCTCAGGGGGGCTTTCCCAGTTTCTGCTGCCCCCCCTGAGGAAAGGATAGGGGAACCCCCCGGGAAGGATAAATATATCCCGCCGGACCCAGAGGCTTCCCAGGCATTTGGTCCGGCTCCCAGGGGGAGACCACCAGCCCCAGGCTTCGGTCATTTGGAAAAAAACAAACAGTTTCGCCGTGTAGGGAGAAACACAATCAAAAAACTGAGGATCAGGGGGAAGGGTGTGGACTTAAAACAGCTGTTGATTGATTGTGTTTCCTGTGGGGAGGAGCCTCTCATCTTTTAGGTGTGCCGTCCTGGAAGATGACTTGAGAAAAAACTGTTAGCGATTGCAGGGATCAGGCCTGACTCTGCGAACGCTGCAGTTATGCGTTTAGTGTTTTGTAAGTGACAGTGATCGATCGATACTGCACTTGGGTGGGCTGGGCTGGGCCGGGCGGAGGGGCAAAACGCAGGTGCTAGCAGGTATCTGGGCTGATCCCACTAACACTGCGTTTTTGGGAACCCTAAACTGCTGGGGACGCCAGTATAGATCTGATCGGATCAGATATTGATCAGTTCAGATACTATACCACTAAGGGAGGTGTACGGTGCGTGCGTGGGTGTTAGCGCGACCGGCGCTAACCTGACGCTGCCTGGGGCTGGTGCTTGCCAGTTCACCAAAACGCTACTAAAAAACTGTTAGCGATCGCAGGGATCAGGCCTGACTCTGCGAACGCTGCAGTTATGCGTTTAATGTTTTGTAAGTGACAGTGATCGATCGATACTGCACTTGGGTGGGCTGGGCTGGGCTGGGCAGAGGGGTAAAACGCAGGTGCTAGCAGGTATCTGGGCTGATCCCGCTAACACTGCGTTTTTGGGAACCCTAAACTGCTGGGGACGCTAGTATAGATCTGAACGGATCAGATATTGATGCGATCAGATACTATACCACTAAGGGAGGCGTATGCTGCGTGCGTGGGTGTTAGCGGTACTGGCGCTAATCTGACGCTGCCTGGGGCGACGCATATCACCGCCGGGCGATCAGGGGGCTAAACCTTTATTCGGTAATAAACGGCGGGTGCCCTGACACTATAAAAAATAAACGAACTAACCAGCGTCACCCGTAACAGTTATACGGTGATCAGTGGTGAAAGGGTTAACTAGGGGGCAATCAAGGGGTTAAAACATTTATTAGATAGTATATGGGGGTCCATGTCGCTATAAAACGCTGACGGCGAACCTAAATATTTACGTCCCTAACTAGCGTCACCAGTGACACTAATACAGCGATCAGAAAAATGATCGCTTAGCGACACTGGTGACGGGGGGTGATCAAGGGGTTAAAACTTTATTAGGGGGGGTTAGGGGGGTATCCTAGACCTAAAGGGGGCCTAACACTCACTGCCCTAACACTGTAACTGTCACAAACTGACACCAATACAGTAATCAGAAAAAAAAAAAAAAAAAAAAAAAAACCTGCTTGGTGTCAGTTTGTGACAGGGGGGGGGTGATTGGGGGGGGATCGGGGGGCGATCGGGGAGGGGATCGGGGTGTTTTGTGTGCCTGGCATGTTCTACTGTGTGTGTGTAGTGTTGGTGCACTCACATACCTGTCTTCTCTCCTCGGGCCGGAACGGAAATTACCGAGCCGAGGAGAGATGACATCATTTCCTCTGCCTCTGTGTACAATACAGAGGCAGGGAAATGATCCCATTGGCTGGGAGCGATCGCGAGGGGGGGGCCACGAATGGATGGCCTCCCCCTCACCACCGATCGCCGGGGGAGATTTGCCGACCGCCGCAGGCATCGGGGGGGGGGGGTCGGACCCCCCACCCGCGAGCAGGCAAGGACGTACCTGTAAGTCCTTTTGCCTGCCCGTGCCGCTCTGTCGACGTACATCGTCGTGCGGCGGTCGGCAAGTGGTTAAACTTTACTCAGTAAACATATATAAACACTGACCCTCCTTCACTGCTGGGGAGGGTGGAATGAGGTATGCCTAGCTGAATTTTTCCTTACCCTGACTAAGAATTCATTTTGACATGATGCTTGGCAATGTATATAAGAAGTACAAATTGGAAAAATATTTTCAGTTTTTGCTTTTATGCATTGGTAATACAATTCTGCTGGGAGGTGAGCGTATGGGTCATTTTCCCCAATGACTTGGCCTTTTGGTTAACAGGAGTGCCGTGAGAATTTTACCTTGCAAGCCTAGCATGCTTAGATGGTATGTTTGAGATGGAACAGGGAGAACGCTCTTTCCTGGCCATACCTCTAATCAGCACACAATTGGTTAACACCTCATCTGGCGCCCACATGACCACCTTTTCCTAGCTAAATAAAAGACAGCCCCTCCCCCACTGATGTGTTTTTTTTTTTTTTGGTCTGCTCCAGGCCACCTGTGGATTGCAGTGGTAAGTACTTTGTTTGCTGCAAGGATATCCCCCCCCCCCACCGCCACGGCGGAGCCTCCTGAAACTGGGTATCCCTTGTGCCGAGTTGCAGGCAATGTTGCTTAGGACAAATATTCAACAGGTGTGGTATTAGTAAGCTTTGCAATGTCACCATTGTTTTTTTTTCCTGTCTTGTATAGGCAGCGTGCCGCTCTACTGGCTTTGTTTTCAGTCTGAGAGCGGCGGTGGATGATGTCACAGAAGGCAGGGAGATGGGCGGCACGGGGTAGCAACCGCCAGTCACTAAGCAGCAGCTTAAACAGTCTTAGAACCTCCGGACAGTAGAGGTGTAACGTTCTGACTTAATACTTGTATGTATCTATAACTGACCTCTGAGCGCAGTCAGTTCTAACCTGTTATTTAACACCATGCTGTATGTCAGTTTGATGCAATGTTTTATCCAAATGGAAAGCATATGTTCTGGACTCTGTAATGTCAAATATATTTCCCACAAAGTTTTTGAGATAAAAAAAAAAAAAAAAAAGTCTTAGAGCTAGTAGAGGAATTGGTTTCTTTCCACTCTCTGCGGTGCTGCCAGTTTTCTCTTGTGTGGTAAAGACTTGTTGCCGTTTGCTAACCTGCTGTGCTGTGTTCCCAGGGGTTAGACAGTCTGACTGGTTTTGTCTCATATTCTGTGTCTCCTGTCTGCCTCTGGAAGACTGTCTGACCTCACCTGCTGCTGCTTAAGTAAGTAGATGAAAGCGGATGGGTCTTGGTACCTGTTTTTTTTCTTGGTGACAGAATTATGGGTTTTTTTTTATATTTTTTTGCACATATGAGCTCACCACATCTGTCAGTGGCACAGAAGATTAGCAAAGGTACAAGGGGGTGGCGTGGGACATATCTTCAAAAGAGTGCTCAAGGAATGCAAAGTATGGTGTTTTGCATGATTTTAGGAGCAGAAGCCCTAAACTCAAACATTCCAGGAAAAAAATAAGACCCGCCACTGGTCATCCCCTGACCAGGACAATGTGCATTCCCCACATTCCCACACAGGGTGACTTTCATGTGCTTCAAGCAGCTCACGTGGCAATGGCTCATATGCGTTTACATCAGTGCAATAGAAAATGCCCTGCCCAGCCCTGTAGCAAACACTGGCCATTAATTGGCATGGACTGCCTCAAGTGCTAATGGATAAAGAACAGGTAAGACACAGGCCCAACCATCGCAAACGCACGCAGATATTTCCAAATGTGAAAAAGGAAGAACTTATTTTCCCATAATGACAGAGTTAAAAGCTCATTGATGAAGAATAGGAGAGATGTGATAAGCGTTTTTATTAGAGTGAAAAATGCATGAATAGTGTTTACCATGGATTCCAATGACCTACATCACACCAGTGCAATGTGTTCCAATACAGTCAACTAAAGGAGAACAGGTTGCATTTTGTCTCTATGGAACGCATCTATAACATGGCAAACGCATTGAAAAAGCACCTGAACACCTCAAAAGTGTGCATGCAGAAAGACCTCTTCAACTCAAAAATTGTGGTGAACTTGCCTGCAGACTTGCAGAAAATTTATACTGTGGCAGGTTTTTGCCTGTGGACTAGAGACAGCGCTGTAATGTTTAAAGATTTAAGAAATGGCCTTTAATTCAAATGGAACCTGCAGGAGTGGGCATGGTTTGGGTTTGGGAGGACTTGAACCTGGCTGCTTACTTTTGGCTGAGGCTTCAATAGACCTAGTTCTAGGGCTGGCACATTCAGTCACAGCCATGAGAGCTTTGTGGTTGCGCCACTGGAGGGTGCATGAAGCTTCCACACAAGCCCTTTGTAACATTCTCCATAATGGGACGTTCTTGTTTGACAAAAGAGATGTCCAGAATGTGGTCACTGTCTAATAAGAGGAAGCAGCTGTTTCTTTGCTCAAACCGGTCGATCTTCAGAAGGGTTCAGGAGGCCAAATCTAATAGGCCAGGCTGAAATTTACCAGCTCACAATGAAGGGGGCACAAACCTCCTCCTGTTTATATGGAATCCAATCCAGAGCAGGCTGCTAGACATTTGAAAAGTCTAGTGGGAGCCAGGATAGCCTCCTTTTTGGAGAGTTTGGGTGACCAACATAAAAGATAGTTAGCTGGGAGTACAATCACCAAATCCTTTCATTTATGACCAACAGATTACATATAAGAATTATACTGCAACAAGTCCATAGTGCTGGTGCCACTGAAAGAACAAATCTCGGGGTTTCTTCACATTCTTTCTCGTACCCAAGGCATCAAGAGCTTTCCCTACTGTCTGGGTTTGAAGAAATCGAATGGATTTATTCACAACAAAAGGTTCAAGATTGAGTCTTGTGCAAGCAGTCATGGCGATAGTTCAGTATGAGGACCAGTTAGTCAATCGACGTGCCGGACGTATACTTCCATATACCAATCCTTGTGTTACACCAGAGACATCTGAGATTTGCAGTGACTGGCTGTCACTTCCAGTTTAGGTGTTTGCCATTTTTAGAATTGGCATGGCACCAAGAAACTTTTTGAACATTTTTGAAGGCTGTACTGGCAGTAATTTGTCTTTTGAGAATAAGGCTCTGCCATTACTTGGAAAATGTTTTGATTGTTGCAGGTGTAAGCCAGGAGCTGGCAAAACATCACAAGCTTGTCCTACAAATCCTTTTCCAAGTTCAGTTGATTTAGTGAACAAACAGGAAAAGCAGTTAACCCCTTCTAATGCCCCGTACACACGGTCGGATTTTCCGACAGAAAATGTGTGATAGGACCTTGTTGTCGGAAATTCCGACCGTGTGTAGTCTCCATCACACATTTTCCATCGGATTTTCCGACACACAAAGTTTGAGAGCAGGATATAAAGTTTTCCAACAACAAAATCCGGTGTCGGAAATTCCGATCGTGTGTACACAAATCCGACGGACAAAGTGCCTCGCATGCTCAGAATAAATAAAGAGATGAAAGCTATCGGCCACTGCCCCATTTATAGTCCAGACGTACGTTCAGAACGATCGGATTTTCCGACAACTTTCTGTGACCATGTGTATGCAAGACAAGTTTGAGCCAACATCCGTCGGAAAAAATCCTAGGATTTTGTTGTCGGAATGTCCGAACAAAGTCCGACCGTGTGTACGGGGCATAAGGCTATGAAGGATCTTGGAGTAGTTTTTCATGCCCAAATATGTCAAGTGGTTCTCCAAAACCGCAAAATGAAAATCTGCGTATGAAGAGTCATGGAGACAGCATTTACGTCAGCGAGGGATTGCATTGTTCCGATTGGGACACTTTTTTTTTTAAACATAAATGTTTATTGTAGAACAAATCAGCATTACAATGTCATGATCAGTAGAAATGCATCCATACACACATAAAAAGCAGGATGAAGTCTGTATCAGTCTAGGGATCTATTTCCCACTCCAGTGGAATATATTCTAGATATTTATCGAGCTATTCCTAGCTTTAACCAGGGTTCTTCACCAGCATAATCTTCCTCATCCTATTCCCATGCATATAGCCTACATAACTGAGAAGTGTGGTATTTCCAAGGGGGGGGGGGGGAGGAGGGTGAGAAAAAAAGGGGTCCAGATGAGATGATCTCTCTCCCATGTGATCCTTCAGGTCCACCATTACTACTTTAGCCCATTAGCATCTATCCACCCCGGCCAGACCTTATCGAATTTCGCTGGGCACTGCCTGCTTTCATATGTGAGCCTGTAAAGGGGTAGTACTGAGTTTATTGAAAGGTGCCAGGAGGCACACGTGGGTGGCTCCACTGACTTCCATCTTAGGAGTATTTCCCTTCTAGCATAGAACAGGGAGAATGTCATGCAAAGCTTAATATACCTGTCTCCCTGCACCTCATCCAAGAGACTCAGTAAGAGAGTCAGGGGGTTCAGCGGGATCTGTGTCCCACTCGCCTTGCTCAAGGTAGCAGCGACTGCTTCCCAATAAGGTAGGAGTTTGGGGCAAGACCAGACCATATGGCAGAATGAGCCGACATCCTGTCTACACCTAGGCCACAACTGGTCTCGCTGAGGGTATATGCGGGCTAGTCTCTGTGGGGTGTGGTAGGCCCTGTGAAGGAATTTGAGTTGAATAAATCTGTCTTTCGCCGCTATCATCGAGGGGATAAAAGTGGAGACGCATTCCTCATCACTAAGAGTCTGTATGTCTATCTTCCACTTATCCAGAGATTGGGTCCATTTAATGTCGTGGGCTACCGTTAAGTAAGGTTATAGAGAGGAAAGGAGTTTCCCCATCGTACTAGAGATTAATAGACGCTCCGACTACAAAATGAATTTGGTCCTAAAAGCTGTATGTTGTAATTGCCAGTATCTAAATTCCCATGAACTGGGTATCAAGTACAGGGTTTTCAATTCCTGAAATGTCATGAGTTTACCGTCCTTAGTGATATGTTTCAAAGTTGTGATCCCATAGTAAAGGGTCCGGTAAGGTATTTAGATGGGGTAACACTGGATTCCCCCACAAGGGCATGTGAGGGGATATATGAAAGGGTTTTATATACACTACTCTAGCTTCCTGCCAGGTCCTTATTGTGATCTTCATAGGGGTAGTTACAGAGGGGTCAGCCAGCATCCCCCAAAATGCTAGGTTGCTCAAAGCTGCATATGACCCCAGGATGGCCTAATGTAACCGCTGGGTTTTTTCTGGGCTGAGAGAACCATCAGCGCACAGTGACAAGGACAGCTGCCCAATAATAAATTTGGAAGCACCAGACCTCCTCCTGAGAGGGGGAGGTACACTATTCGTTTCGCCACCCTGGCGAACCTGGGGGGCTTCCTGGCCCAGACAAAGGACACCAGAAGCCCCTCCAACCTCTTGAAGAAGCTTTTGGGGAGATGCGACGGAGTATTCCTAAAATGGTATAGGATATTAGGTAGATACAGCATCTTTAGTAGGTTAAACCTGCCCACAGGTGTCAAGGGAAGTGTGCGCCATGCTGCACATTTGGTGGTGACCTGCGACATAAGGGGCTGTATATTATTGCCCATGTAATCTCCTATCTCACTGGTAACCTTAATTCCTAAGTTCATGAACTCCTCCACCCATTTAAGCGGTGTCGGGTATCGGGTCTAGTGGGTGAGGGGTGCAGCGAGAAAAGTACAGAGTTATCCCAGTTGATGCGTATGCCCGAGTAGCCACTGAATTGATCAAATAGGGACAGCGCGGCGAGAAGAGATGTGGATGCATCAGCTAGATTATGTGGATGATGCTCTGCTTTAAGAGACAAGTTTTTCAATTCTTCAATTGACCCAACCTGTATACCCCTCACATCCCTGTCAGCTCGGATAAGGACAGCCAGGGGTTCTAATGCCAGGGCAGTCCTGGAGATAGGGGGCACCCCTGCCTTGTTCTACGGCTCAACAAAAATGGTTCTGATAGACAACTATTTGTGTGGACCCTAGCTTGCGGATTGGCATACAACATCTTTTTACCATTACATAAATTTAGGGCCAAATCTGGAGAAAGCTGCCCACAGATATCACCACTCAAGGGAGTCAAAGGCTTTCTCCGCATCCAGAGAGGCCACCATCCCCGCGCCTTCCTGGCCTGCTCTAGCAATGTGGGTAAAGAGTCTCCTGATGTTGATAACTGTGCCTCTACCTGGCATGAATCCTGTTTGGTCGGGGTGGACAAGGGCTGTTATAACTGTGTTCAGTCTGTTGGCTAATATTTTGGCCAGTATTTTCGCATCCACATTTAATAGGGAGATAGGGCGATATGAGGAGCACAGGAGGGGCCCTTCCCCAGCTTAGGAATCACTACAATGAACGCCTCTCCCATATATTTGGCAAGGGTCTCTGATTCCGCCAATTTAACCATCATGGCGTGAAATCTAACGGCAAGGACATCCGCGTAATGTTTGTATAGCTCTACCAGAATACCATAAGGGCCAGGGGCCATTGGGACATTTTACAGCAGCCATTCCAGTGCTGCCCTGGGCCAGGTGGCACATGGGGGCTTTTCAATTTGCCTTCCTCAGTCAATAGGATGGGCTGCCCATGGAATAGGAAATTCCTTGTATCTGCACAAATTAACAAGAACTGGAGTTTTGGACACTAGTGTGCCTCTTTTGTGGTGTGCCTCTCAGCCCAGGTGATGGAATAATTCTGACGTCAGATGCCAGTCTGCCTCCAGTCTGAAGAGACAAGTGCAAGGCCATTGGGTATATGAGAGAGCTTGTAAAATCATTCAACTTTACAAGCTAGGTGGGCAGTCGGCAAGTTCTGCATAGTTTGGGATGAGACCTATAAATTTTGTCTTTGCAGCTTTCCTGCGATTTTGTTTCTTTTCATTTATAGCATATATGGTTCATTTATTCAGTTAGTTAAATCCCATTGTGTGCTGACGTGAGGTATGGCCAGGAATAAGGAAAGTTGTTATCAAATACTTACTGTATTTTTCCTTTCCTGGCATATCCTCACGTCAGCACAGGATTCCCTTCCAAGTGGCCTGTCGCAGGCTAGATTATCAAACACTTCAGTGGGGGAGGGGCTGTCTTTTATTCAGCTAGGAAAAGGTGGTCATGTGGGCGCCAGATGAGGCGTTAACCCATTGTGCGCTGATGTGAGCATAGACCAGGAAAGGAAAATGACGGTAATTATTTGATAACAATTTTCCATATTCTCTCCCATAATTACAAATAATGGACAGGAAAAAGGCTAGCATTAAAAGAGAGATATGGTTGATGGAGAGCTCAATAAGTAAATTAACTTCTACAGCTACATGCTGATGAGGTCCAAATCTGACAAGACGTGTTGATGTTTGACTGGTAAACACAGAACTCTAATGCCCCATACACACGGTCGGACATTGATCGGACATTCTGACCACAAAATCCTAGGATTTTTTCCGACGGATGTTGGCTCAAACTTGTCTTGCATACACACACGGTCACACAAAGTTGTCGGAAAATCTGATCATTCTGAATGCGGTGACGTAAAACACATACAATGGGACTATAAATGGGGCAGTAGCCAATAGCTTTCATCTCTTTATTCTGAGCATGCGTGGCACTTTGTGCGTCGGATTTGTGTACACACGATCGGAAATTCCGACAACGGATTTTGTTGTCGGAAAATTTTATAGCCTGCTCTCAAACTTTGTGTGTCGGAAAATCCGATGGAAAATGTGTGATGGAGCCTACACACGGTCGGAATTTCCGACAACAAGGTCCTATCACACATTTTATGTCGGAAAATCCGACCGTGTGTACGGGGCATTACAGCTCCTGGGTTCAGGACCATTATTAAGTGTGATGTACATGTTGTGCATGTGAATGTACAATGTATGCAGTTGTGCTCATAAGTTTACATACCCTGGCAGAATTTATGATTTCTTGGCCATTTTTCATAGAATATGTAAATGCCCATGTGTACAGGGCATTATTGTACAATCCCCTTTAGACTGGCAACAGTTATATAGTGCAATAACCTGTCTAATTGGATATAGATTTTCTGGATAGTTGGGTGCTTTTATTACATAGTTGTGATAAATCTAAAGGAGATTGTGGGGTAATTGTGCAGTCAGATATTAATGTGTATAGTGTGCTTTACTTTCAGGAAAGTCATGCAGGTGGTGAAGAAAAATTGACTGTGACCAGTATCTGATGCAGCTGCAAAAAATGTATGTTGTATTTAGGTAGACTTTCTGTTCAGATCACTTCCTTTAATAGTGAGTATAAACACTATGTAATAGTCAATCAAAATTTCTGGCATGTTTCATCCATAAAGTGTTTTCATCATCAAGTCCCTGTGATTACATCAGGGATTTTCATTAGCCATTACTCACTGTTCATGCAATTGAATGATCTTGTTAGCATTTCTACAGTCTGTCGTCATATCTATGTACTTAAGTTTAGCATACTTTGAAATGTGTACTGCTGAGTTATTTATATCTAATGATGATGGTATCTGTAACTAATCATCAACGTATGAGTGTTAGCAAAGCATTATAATGAAAGGAAATATGGGGATTATTAATATAATACTGGTTACAGTAGTTTATCCCAGCAGCAAAAAGTTGTATGATTCACAATAATTGATGCATTTGTACACACGGAGCTACATGTGACTGTATTGACATCAGATGGTCATCAGTGACTATCTTGCCTTTTTAAGTAGCATAATGTGATTTTTGTGATACATATATCTAGTGTTACCAACTCTCTGTATTTTCAACGATAATTTGTAAAAAAACACCCTGATTTCTCTTGTCTGTAAGTCTGTGGACAAGAGAAGCTATCCATAAAAATACAATGGCTGGCTGCGGTTTTCAATGCAGAATGTCTGTCACCATCTCACAGTGCACAAAGTCTTCAGGCAATATTCATTCCTGCATGAAGTGGTTGTATCTGCTGTGCCTCCCATCCCCAATGCCCACTCCCTCTCCAACCCCTGCATGCAATGAGATAATCTTATGCACACACTGCCCAATAAAAGAGGTTCTGTGGGCGGCAGGTATAAAACGGAGTACACAGCGGATCTGGCTGTTTGCTGCCACTCCCTGAGCCTCAAGGAGACCAGACTAGCCCTCTCTCTCTCCCCTCCCCCCTCTTTCCTCTCTCTCCCACTCCTTTTCTCTTTCCCCTTACTGTTCTCTCCTCTCCCTCCTCTTATACTGACTACTGCCCGTTCAATAGGGACTACCCAAATTTCGATCAGTGTGTGGCCGTCCCCGCTTGATGGAAGTTGATTGTTTGATAGACATTTGTCGACGGGATATGCTGGCAACATTTTCTCAGCAGCTGCAGCCACCGTATCCTGAGAGCAGTGTGTACTGCTGTCAGAATATAATAGGATTCCTCCATCCGCCTTGCTTGTGTGGATAGAGGAATCTATTCATTTTTTGTAACTACCTGTCTATAGTAAGCTTTGCTCCTGACCCTTGAACTCTGTATGTGTTATAGGATAGTCCTGTGAGGTGTTAATTGACTTAACAGAGTTCTTCTTTAGGGTAAAGTGAAAGCAAAAGAAGGCGCACTGGCCTAGTGCATTATCATAAGACCCATTATTGATAAAAACAAATTCCAATCTACTCACAAAGGTACACAGTAGCGTGCATATAACAAATTCAGTACCAGCGATGAAAACATGTCCATCCAAGGGGTGTAGGATTCGTGTTTCAAGGGTGATGACCTCTTCCTCAGTGCTTTTGAAGAAGAGGGCATCGCCCTTGAAATGCAAAAGCTTTACTTTGGCGCCATGCAAACCCCTGAGACCTGGCATAAAATTTGGGGAGGCACTATTCCATTCCTCCCGTAATGTAATAACTTTAGAAAACTCTTTCAAGGTCTTGTCTCTGTGGTACTTTACCCCGGCTAGAATTGCTAAGTGTCTCCCTACATACCCTTCTACATGCTTTAGGGGATGCTCAGACCTAGGCGATGTGAAGCATATATGGTGGACATGTTCTAAGATTGTGGTTAAGACTCTACAACATGGTCAACTCAGTGTTACACATAAACTTTCGAAAAGAGCCTGGGGAGGCACTCCTACATAAGCCGATAGAAGGCGCTACTAAACAAGAGTGGGCTCTCGCGACTCATATATTCTCGGCTACGAAACAAAGTGTGGAAGATGCCTATTCACAATATCGTTGAACGGTTGGGTGTTGAACAAGAAATTTACGGCGATTCTAAATGGCCTCCGTTCCCCCCCCCTTTTTTTTTTCTTGCTCCCCTTTTTTCTTCCTTTTTTTTTTTTTTTCTTGCTCCCCTTTTTTCTTTATTCCTTATTTATTTTTTTTTTTTTTATTTTCTTTTCTCTGTTTCTCTCTGCCTTGGAACTGGTACAGTGCCTTGAAAAAGTATTCATAAATGTATTTTATTGGGATTTTATGTGATAGACCAACACAAAGTGGCACATAATTGTGAAGCGGAAGGAAAATGATAAATGGTTTTTACAGTTTTTTTTTTTTTACAATTAAATATGTGAAACGTGTAGCGTGCATTTGTATTCAGCCTCCTTTACTCTGATACCCCTAACTAAAATATAGTGGAACCAATTGCCTTCAGAAGTCACCTAATTAGTAAATAGAGTCCACTTGTGTGTAATTTAATCTCAGTATAAATACAGCTGTTCTGTGAAGCCCTCAGAGGTTTGTTAGAGAACCTTAGTGAACCAAGAGCATCATGAAGACCAAGGAACACGGGTCAGGGATAAAGTCGTGGAGAAGCAGGGTTGGGTTTTAAAAAATACCCCAAGCTTTGAACATCTCACAGAGCACTGTTCAATCCATCATCCGAAATGCACAACTGCAAACCTATTAAAAGATGGCCGTCCACCCAAATTGACAGGCCGGGTAAGGAGAGCATTAATCAGAAAAGCAGCCAAGAGTCCCATGGTAACTGGAGGAGCTGCAGAGATCCATAGCTCAGGTGGGAGAATCTGTCCACAAGTCACCTATTAGTCGTGCACTCCACCAATCTGGCCTTTATGAAAGAGTGGCAAGAAGAAAGCCAATGTTGAAAAAGTCCGTTTGCAGTTTGCGAGAGGCCACGTGGGGGGGCACAGCAAATGTGTGGAAGAAGGTGCTCTGTCAGATGAGACCAAAATTGAACTTTTTGGCCTAAAGGCAAAATGCTATGTGTGGTGGAAAACTAAAGCTGAACAATCGCCCTGAACACACCATCCCCATTGTGAAACATGGTGGTGGCAGCATCATGTTGTGGGGATGCTTTTATTCAGCAGGGACAGAGAAGTGGTCAGAGTTGATGGGATGATAGCTGGAGCCAAATACAGGGCAATCTTAGAAGAAAACCTGTTGAAGTCTGCAGAAGGCTCACCTTCCAGCAGGACAACGACCCTAAACATAAAGTCAGAGCTACAATGGAATCTGACAGAGCTTGAGCTATTTTGCAAAGAATAAGCAAAAATGTCATGATGTCTAGATGTGCAAAGCTGGTAGTGACATCCCCCAAAAAAGACTTGCAGCTGTAATAGCAGCAAAAGGTGGTTCTACAAAGTATTGACTCTGAATACATATGCACGCCACACTTTTCAGATATTTATTTGTAAAAAATTTGAAAACCATTTATAAAATTTTCCTTCTACTTTACAATTATGTGCCACTTTGTGTTGGTCTATCACATAAAATCTCAGTAAAATACGTTTACATTTTTGGTTGTAACATGACAAAATTTGGAAAATTCCAAGGGGTATGAATACTTTTTCAAGGCACTGTATTTTGCCCACAAGCTAGCGTGGTCCCATAGATGACTGAATGGGTTTTTAGTTCGCTATTGTATAACCCTATTGCACTATAACTATTGTAAGGTCCCATATTCTTTAATCTTTTGAATAAAATTCAAGTAAAAGAAATGTGAAAGCTATGTCCGTGTGAATGGACTATTTCCAGCAGTGGGACTGTATTTGTTATATGCACTCTACTGTGTACCTTTTGTGAGTACATTAGAATTAGTTTTTTGTTGCATCTATCAAGTAAATTAACACTTCTCAGGACTCTATTATATAACACGTATAGAGTCCAAGAGTCTGGAGCAAATCTGGATATAAACAGGTAGTTACAAAAAAAATGAATAGATTCCTCATCATACCACTTTTTGCTGCTGGGCTATACGACTGTAACCAATATTATATTAACCACTTGCTTACTAGGGCACTTAAACCCGCTTCCTGCCCAGACCAGCTTTCAGCACTGTCACACTTTGACAATTGCGCGGTCATGCTACACTGTACCCAAATTATATTTTTATCATTTTTTCCTCACAGATAGAGCTTTCTTTTGGTGGTATGTGATCACCTCCTGGGTTTTTTATTTTTTGTTAAAAAAAATGAAAAAAGACTGAAAATTTTGAGAAAAAAAATTTTTTTTTTAAATATTCTGACATAAAATTTTGCAAACAGGTCATTTTTCTCCTTCATTAATACACGCTAATGAGGCTGCACTGATGGGCACTGATAGGCTGCATTCGGGGGCGCTGATAAGCGGCACTGATGAGGCGTCACTGGTGGGCACAGGTGGCACTAATGGGCGGCGCTGAAGGGCATTGATAGGTGGCACTGATAGGTGGCAGTGATGGGCACTGGTAGGTGACATTGATAGGCAGCACTGCTAGGTGGCACTGATGCAGCATTGATTGTTTGGTACCACTGGTAGGCATTGATAGGTGGCACTCATGGGCATTGATAGTTGGCACTGATATACACCGGTGGGCACTGATATGCACTGTGTGGGCACTGGCAGGCGGCACTGGTGGGTACAGAAGAGGCGACTGTGCCTCTTCCTCTTCGGGAATGATGTCCCTTACATAGAAGCAGGTGATCAGCTATTTTTTCTCCTCACGCTGTCAGGGTGAGGAGAAAAAAATTAATTACCGATCTTCTGTTTACATCACGTGGTAAGGGGCCGGGATCAGCCCCTTACTAAAATCTGTAATCACCCGAGTCTTATTGACGCAGTGATCACAGCACGCGAGGAGCGTGCAAAGGGGAGGCCGCGGCAATGTAGGTCCGCGCTGTAGCCATCATTCGGCTATAGCGCGGATGGGAACAGGTTAATAATACCCATATTTCCGCTTTTATTATATTTTTTATTTATATTTAATATTGATCATCTGCGATCTGAAGAAGAAAATGTAATAAAGCAAACAAAATGTTAAAAAAAATGATTTGGTGTTGTGTGTTTTTTTTTTTTTTTTTTTTTTTTTGTCACCAGTCAGTATCAATGATCATCACCACACTAATCATATTATGATGTTGTACTGCATTGGTGACAGTATTGAAAAAAAAAACTAGAAGAAAATTTTTTTTTTTTTTTAATTTTCCAAAAAATTACAACTTCAAAAAACTTGCCATGCCTCTTACTAAATACCTTGGACTGTCTACTTTGCAAAAAGGGGTAATTTTGGGGGTATTTTATATTTTCCTGGCAAACCCCTCAAATATTGAGACAGGGTGTCAGTATATCAGGGCTTATCTATCTAATATATATATATATATATATATATATATATATATATATATATATATATATATATATATATATATATATCTATCTCACACACACCATACATTGATTGTAGACTCTAAATCTTTCTCACAGACTAAATAATATACACTGATTTGGGTTATTATTTTACCAAAAAAATGTAGCAGAATACATTTTGGCTAAAATTTATGAAAAAATATTGTTTGCAAAATTTAGGAGTATTTTGTGGGTGCAAGGATTGTGACATATGTGCAGTGTATACAGTGACTAAACCTAGGATCGTCTCCTCAAGTATCCCTCTTTAAGTCACTCCCACTGTATGGCTTTACCCAACCATGACCATCCTTTGCCACGGCACACTAAACATGTTGCAGAACTTGTTTTCCTGCTCCATTCCAGGTCTTTCATAATCCTGTTCATGCTCACATTTTGTCATGCTGTTTTGACTTTAATTGTAAAGCAGGCAGGGTACTTGGGTATTGTTAATGTTTACATTGTTTAACCGCTTGTCGACCAGCCGCTGTCATTTTACTGCGGCAGGTCGGCACAATCCCACGAACTGTCGTAGCTATAAGTTGGCTCGCGGGATCGGGATAGGAGGCGCGCGCACCCGCTGCACAGTGGGTGTGCTGATGCTCGTGGCCGACAGTCGCGATGACCGCCGGCCATGAGCGATCGTGAGCAGGAGACACAGAACAGGGATGAGTGTGTGTAAACACACACTTCCGTGTTCTGTTCTGAGAGGGGTGACAGATTGTGTGTTCCTATTAGCTAGGAACCACGATCTGTCACTTCCTCTAGTCAGTCCCCTCCCCCTTCAGTTAGAATTACCTACCAGGGAACACAGTTAACTCCTTAATCCCCCCCCTTAGTGGCAGTCTTCACTGCCAGTGACATTTTTACAGTAATCAATGCATTTTTATAGCAGTGATCACTGTATAATTGCCAATGGTCCCAAAAATGTGTCAAAATTGTCCAATGTGTCCGCCATAATGTCAGTCACGATAAAAATCGCAGATCGCCGCCATTACTAGTAAAAAAATAAATAAATAAATAAAAATGCTATAAATCTATCCCCTATTTTATAGACGCTATAACTTTTGCGCAAACCAATCAATATACGCTTATTGCGATTTTTTTTTTTTTTTTTTTCCCCAAAAAATATGTAGAAGAATAAATATTGGTCTAAACTAATTTGCTTTTCTTAAAAAAGTACTAGTTACTTACCGGTAACTGTCTTTCTGGGAAATCTTCTAGGACGGCACACCTGAGAGATGAGAGGCTCCTCCCCACAGGAAACGCAATCAATCAACAGCTGTTTTAAGTCCACACCCTTCCCCCTGATCCTCAGTTTGTAGAGAAGTAACTCCTGAACCTGGTTCACAAGGGAAATCATTCCTCATAGGCACTCACCTTCTAGTGTTCTAAAATTTTCCCTCTTCCAACGGGTGGGAAGTAGGCCTGCCGTCCTGGAAGATTTCCCAGAAAGACAGTTACCGGTAAGTAACTAGTACTTTTCTCAAGTCATCTTCCAGGACGGCACACCTGAGAGGATAATCAAGTACCTCAGGCCTACCTTAGGGTGGGACCACTGCAAGACTCTTGGCGAACCTCGGTTCTGCAGTAAGCTTTACCTTTACTCCATATGCTTGATGAAGGTATCTTAGCTGGATCATGCGGCTGATCTGCCGGTCTACTCCACCGGTGTCCCTGCCTTCTCTGTTTCGGATGCAGGATCTAGGTGGAGTGGGCTTAAGATGGATTCAGAAAACATGTTAAACTTGTAGGTTATCAATGTTGTCTGTCACACATCTACCAACAATGGCCTATTCTGCCTATAGGTGCTGTTTAGAACCACTAAAAAGATTAATCGGAGACCTGTGTTGTAAGACAAGGACACTACATTGATCCATAAGGGGGCCTGTCTTAACACAACCCTGTCCAGGGAAATAAAACTGCCAAAAAAGGGGGGCCCCTGACAGACAACCCCTTTTTGTTCATTTTTAGCTTTACATCAGCAAAGACTGAAGGGAAACCTACTTAAGGGAAATAGATTAACAAAAACGTAATCCCTGGGTTTAAGGCATGCCCAATCTATAGTTTTACTTACGCCTGAGAGCCTACTCAGGAGATTAACATCTATAGCAGGAGAAGAACACTCATATTGCTACATCTAGTTTTGCTAGAAGGGCAAAATGAAGGCCATGCACCGAGCTGTAACCTATTTGGTCGGGTATACATGTTTATACTTCATCTTCAGGCCATAAAACTCCTCTGAACCGAACTTCCTAAGTTCTTATTAAACAGGGCGATTCATTATCGCCTTCCTCCAGTGACCCATAACTCTACTGGGCTTCAACCCTAGGAAATGGCTCTGGCATCCCTGAATGTAAGGGGTCGAGGCTTTCTGACATGTGACATCTGCACCAGAACTCCTGGCCCTTTCACGGAAGAGAAGGCTGAAATACAAAAAGGTGATACATGTATTATTAATATCACAAATAAAAAAATCATAGATTGTGGACATAGCACAATAGATTTAGACAGAAAGGACACAAGCATAGACATCAATGTTGTGTATCTGAGTGTGACTAGCTAAACCAAAATATCAAATATGGGAAGAGACCCAAATCTGAACCTCACAGTCTGGTTTTCTGATGTGCGGCCAATATGTAAGCATTAAGACACAAACACACCTTAAATGCTGCGCATTTCTGAAGTGCAGCTAGCTAGGTCATAACTGGTAAATACAGAAAGGACGGGAACCCCCTTTTACAGTGGTGTTTTACTGATGTACTGCAAAACAAGGCTATAAAGAGAAGACAGAAAGACCCAAACTTCTATGTTGCGTATTTATGACGAACCACCAAGTACAGTTATAAGACAATCCTTCCTGTTATGCAGTTCTGTAGTGCAGTTACATAGAACCAACAGAGAAAGAACACAAGCAACCTACAGCATTGTGTTTTTCTGAAGTGCCATAAAGGTAAGGCAATATGAAACAGAAAGCACCAACAAGCTTCAATGTTGAGTACTTCTGCTGTGCAGCAACATAAAAACAAAGAAACAACAGACAGCCTTTACAGCTGCGATCTTTCTGGTCTACTGCAAAATAAGGCAATAACTCCACAATGAGTATTCCTGCAGCATTGCAAAACCTGAACCAGAAGGGACAGATAAGCTTAGGGTTCCCACACCCGTGCGACCCAACCTGCCACTTGGGACTGCAAGACGCATGAGAAGTCATACTATGGCTTCCAAAGGGTATCATTCGTGACTGTGCGACTCCAGGTCGCAGCGTATCCAGCAGTCCCTGCTTACGGAACCACAGACCTCAAGATTACACAGGTCGCAGGAAAAGCAGTTTTCGGGTCGAACAAACAAGGGGTCCCCATGCTGTGGCTCCCTGGAGGCGTGCAGCCAACAACCCCCTACTGTGTATACCTAAGAAACAGCAAGGAAGATCAATGAGAAACACCACTTACTGCTGTGCCTTTCTGATATACGGACGATAAGTCAGTAAATATAGGACATACAGGACACAAACAATGTTCAATCTTTGTGTATGTCTGATGTGTAGCATATACCAATACTGAGCAGAGATGTCATTACCCTCAATGTGTCTCCCTGCTGAGCAGCAAAAACAAATCAGAAAAAGACAAACAACCTTCACTGTTGTGTCCTTTCTGATATGCAGCCAATAAGGCAGTAAACCTTCAATTTTGTATGTGTCTGATGTGCAACAACAATCTTGAATAGAGATAGCACATCCATATTCAAGTGATTTGGCATGTGACTCAACATGTCAAATCGCATGCCTAAAATTGGCAGCCATTGCCGTTAACAGCACTGTCTGAATCAGCACTGGCCACTTTGTGGTGCTGCACTGATTACCAATGGCAGTATGTGTACTACCCCTGGCACAGGTTCAATTTTGTATTTTCCAACAAAATCAGGACCATCCGTCATCACTGCTGCCTTTCTGATAAGCAACCAATAAGGCAGTAATACAGGACCCACAGACAGACCTCAATCTTGTATATCTCTGATGTGCAATAATATAACAGTTCTGAATAGAGATAGCACATCCATATTGAAGTGATTTGGCATGCAACTCAACATGTCAAAGTCGCATGCCTAAAATCGGCAGCCATTGCTGTTAATAGCGCTGTCTGAATCAGCACGTCACTTTGTGGTGCTGCACCGATTACCAATGGCAGTATGTGTACTACCCATGGCACAGGTTCAATTTGTATTTTCCAACAAAATCAGGACCATCCATCTTCACTGCTACCTTTCTGATAAGCAACCAATAAGGCAGTAATACAGGACCCACAGACAAACTTCAATCGTGTATATCTCTAATGTGCAACAATCTAACAATTCTGAATAGAGATAGCACATCCATATTGAAGCGATTTGGCATGCGACTCACATGTCAAATCGCATGCCTAAAAGCGGCAGCTATTGCCGTTAATAGCACTGTCTGAATCAGCACGACTCCACCTTGTGGTGCTGTACCGATTACCAAAGGCAGTATATGTACTACCCCTGCCATCAATCTTTCCTGCTGCCTTTCTGATAAGCAACCAATAAGGCAGTAATACAGGACACAAAAACCCCACAGACAGACCCCAATCTTGTGTAGGTCTGATGTGCAGCAATATAACAATTATGAGCAGAAATGTCATCACCAGACTCAATGATGTGCGTTTCTGGCGTGCGGCACAAAACCAGAAAGTACAGACCACCTTCCCTGTTGTATTTTCTGATCTGTAGCCAAACAAAGCAGTACCTTTAGGATATAAAGGACACCCAACAAGCTTCAGCAGAGATGTCACAAATCTCAATGTGTACTTTAGTTGTGCCACCAAACACCCCAGCAAGGACAAACCTTCACTATTGAGGTCTACTGGTGAGCAGCCAAGAAGGAGTCATGGTGTATCCCTTTATGAAATAACCAAACAGGAGCAAATTATTTCATAGGCATAGCCTGGGCTGTAGATACTAATCCTTCACCACCAGTGAAGGAACCAATCCTAAAATGTTTGGACACCTTACTATAGTAGCTGTTGTCCTACCTTACCTCCGTAGATTGAGCAAACGCTAGCCAGCTCATACACGGGTGGGGCCGATCAGTAACTAAAGTCTCAATGAGCCCAGCCCTAGAGACCAATATAAGACCTCTAAAAAGGGTGGTTACCAATTTAGCCTGGAGGTAAATAGCCACCTGCAGCCCTTAAAGAAGCAATCATATAGCCATCTAGCTCTTGCATATGTTTGCACAGAAAATCCTTAATCAAAGGATATAGGAAAAACGATTTATGGTAAATCGCTTTTAGATCTGTCACTGAGTGGACTGTAGCCCAAACCAACAAAAAGGTTTTTCTTACCCCCTGCATTAAAATATAACCACAATGTAAGAGTGGAGTGGGAGGTTGGAGCTTATGAAAAGTTACCCATAGCAAGCAACCCCCAAAAGGAGGATCTGTCACAAGGGAACCCCTACTGTGCCACACAGAAGCTTGGTCCCTGCCACATTGTTGAAAGTTAGGTCAGCTTTTAAGCATCTTGGAGCAACTTTAAGCAGATTCCTAGCAGCTGGGCTAATAGGGCCAGATAACCTAGTGCACCTGCTGAGCAAGGGAGCTTACTCCTGAATCCTTCAACCATTGCACCATTAATAACTTGTTCAGTGGTATACCTGGCCAGTAAGGAACTCTTTGTTCTACCAGGTAACCCTCTTTGCTGTATTCACCCCTACTAATGTACCACAACCGGGTATGTAGGGAGAGGCTGGCAACCTACTGTTGTGATAACCACAGTGTCTCTGCTATAAGAGGAAGCTGTGGCTGGTGGTTTTTAGCAGTAGCTTCTGGGCTATTTTGTTATGGAGACCCCAGGTCCTGCACTGCACCACTCAGTAAATACAGGTGGAAGGGGAAAAAATGCCTTACCTACCTCTTTCCCATCTGAGGTGGTTTAGGCACACTCGCTCCTCTGCACCACTTGTCCACCATACAGCATCTCTGATGTAGGAGGGAGCTGTGGCTGGTGTCTTTAGCAAAAGCTTCTGGGCTATTTGAATCCAGACCCCAGGGGAGATTATCTCAAATGCCCAGAAACCATCTGGCTGGGATTGGGGATTTTTGACTCACCGTTGTCGTCTTCCCCTTTTGCCACAGCCACCGGGCTTGCTTTTCCATCCTTATGGTCCACACGCGAGGATAGCCGCCAAAGTGCCCCCCCCCCCCCACAACTGCTGTCCCTTTAGGGAGCTGCAAGGTTAGGCTGTGTCCAGTCAGTATATACACATGGGGGGGGGCAATGCCGTACGTTCCTCATTCCCATGAGGTGGTTTAGGCAGACATTCACCATAGTAAACTGGTGCCTCCTCGAAAGGAGGATGTGGGCGCCTGCTCCTGCTGACTCTCAGCCTTCCCTTCTGGGTAAGAACGCGGGCCGTTCAGGCAGTGCCCTCCCCAGCAGCCCACGCGAGCTACCAGGGACCCAGGAGTCAGGGGATACGATCCCCCTGGAAAGAACCGACGGCCAGCACCCCCGTCTGAACGGACGTCCGGACAGGTAAGGGGGGAGACAGGATAAAGGCCCCTGAAGTTCTGGGGACACCACTGTACCCAGGGGCCTTCAGCTCTCAGGGGGGCTTTCCCAGTTTCTGCTGCCCCCCCCTGAGGAAAGGATAGGGGAACCCCCCGGGAAGGATAAATATATCCCGCCAGACCCAGAGGCTTCCCAGGCATTTGGTCTGGCTCCCAGGGGGAGACCACTAGCTCCAGGCTTCGGTCATTTGGAAAAAAAACAAAAAGTTTCGCCGTGTAGGGAGAAACACAATCAAAAACTGAGGATCAGGAGGAAGGGTGTGGACTTAAAACAGCTGTTGATTGATTGTGTTTCCTGTGGGGAGGAGCCTCTCATCTCTCAGGTGTGCCGTCCTGGAAGATGACTTGAGAAAAAATGGGGATATTTATTATAGCAAAAAGTACAAAATATTGTTTTGTTTTGTTTTTTTTTTTCCAAATTGACACTTTTTTTTGTTTGTTGTTGTTTTTTTTTTTTTTGTTTATACCGCAAAAAAAAACGGCAGAGGCAATCAAATACCACCAAAAGAAAGCTCCATTTGTGGGGGGAAAGAAAGGACTTTTGTTTGGGTGCAATGTCCCACGACTGTGCAATTGTCAGTTAAAGCGACGCAGTGCCGAATCGCAAAAAAACAGCCTGGTCATTCAGCAGCCAAATCTTCCTGGGGCTGAAGTGGTTAAATATCAATTGTCTTAGTTTCTAAAAACTCCATGGTGTATTGCTTAACTTACTCTTTTGCAAAGTGGCTTATATAGTGTTTGCTTGTACTAATATCCATAAGAAAAAGCTCCTTTTTGTTTACACTCATCACAGAAAATTAAAAAAAAATGAATGTATTAGCAGGTATGTCTTGACATGTCAAAAACCCTCCAGGTGAATCCAAAGATCTTCAGAAGCTATCAGGTTTTTTTTTTTTTGGTCACTGAACTGCCTGGCTTTTATTCATGACTCACTGTTTACTGTTGTGATTGGCCACAGCTATCACATGGTACAGTGTTGTAATTGGCCCAGGTACCATGTGTTCACCGGTGACCAATCACAGATCACACACAGTAGTAAACAATGATGTCCTGAATGGATTCCATTCACGACTGTAGTTTACTAGGTGACGTGATCGCACAGCGGTCAAGTGGTATCCGAGCCGATTGCAGCAGCCCAATACCGAGCACCACAATCTGCTGTGTCATTAATCCTGCTGGTGCGCACAGGAGCGGGGCGTCATACTGGTGCCAAGTGATTAACAATGCTTGGTAAATGCCCATGAAAGTATTGCTTGTCTAAGGGGAAGTGATGTGGAGGAAATTATCTACTTTGAGGAGTATTTAGGTTGTGGGGTGATAGACATTTTTGTGAACTTTCTGCAAGGTGGATTCGTATACTTTGATCTATTTAACACTTGGCTTGGTCCAGCCTAACTTTGACAGAAAAAGCTTTGCCACTGACAAGAACACTCTGCCTCTGCTCCTGCTTGGCACTGTCAGTATAGCTGGCTTAGTTCTTTTGCCCACACAAAGAAGCAAATGGTGTTCTGCTCTGTCTTAGTTATCTATTTCCCAGTGCATTCTGGGATACAAGAACCACCACTGTCTCTCCTCCTGCGGCCATCTAATACTTATAAATGCTTCACTAACACGCCATAAATTCTTTAGGTGTGGTTACAAGTGTGACAATGCTCATAATGCCTTGTGAAAGCGACATGCTGCCTAATATTTATTACAATGTCACTGCTCCTGTGTGAACAGCACTGTGTGGTGCCATTGTAATATTCATGGCATGCATTAAAATACAGTTAAGAGGCTTTAACAATGCTGCATAAATGCAGCTAAACACAGGGTATTGGTGCACATGTGAATGAGCCCTTAAACAATTTAATGAGAAATAAGTTACAGAGCCTTTAAGTAATAGATGTGTATGGATTCATTTTGAAGAATAAGGACTTTTTTTTACTGTCTTTTTAATGACCAGTGACGGTAGATTTACCCCTTATTTACAGTGAATTTCTGTTCCAGGGTGAAACTTTCCAGCTATTTTAAAGGAGAAGTATGACCAAAGCATATTAGGTCATACTTCTCCTCTGGGTCACCTACCTGCACTTATTTCTGCACTCCCGTGGCCCACATTCAGCATAATGCCTGCTGTGGGGTGATATAACAGCTCTGTAGGTCCAGGCTCTTCAAGATTCTGAATTTAATGTCAGGATCCACCCAAATGCCTGGGTGGCAGCTGGCTCAGCCTCTCAGCATGCCACTGAGAGCCTGAGCCAGCCGCTCCCATCCCCTCTACAGCCAGGGAACACTGGAGGGGCAGAGTATAGAGTCGGTGACTGATCTGCTCAGTGAAGACCTAAAATTCAGCGATCAGTGGTCATGTGCTTGCTCAGTTCTCAGTTGTAGAGCCAGTAGAGGACAACTGCCGCATCGGACCAATGCTTCAGCCACATAGGTGAGTGTATATATGCTTGGGTTTTTTTTTAATCCCACTTTTCTCCTTTAAGTTAGTATGCATATGCTCATATACCTGCACTTCAGCAGGAGCACCCATACATGTGGATTTCCATCATATACAGTACCAGAAACACCAGGCGTGATTTACCAAAATAAAGGGCGGCACTTAATGATCAAGAAACACTTAGATCTTGGGCCCATATGCATGGTCAAATGTTCATGCACATAGAGACTTCTAACAGATTATATTCAGTGTACGTGGCACAGTCATTGTGTGTGTGTGTGTGTGTGTGTGTGTTAATCATTCAAATAAAGTAGCCTTTGAGTCTTCTGCTCCTATTAGATGCATGTCGACACTTTCCTGAAAAACAGAAAAAAGTGTGGTTGGCTCACAAAGTAATGAAATGCACATATACAAAACCAAGCTAAACAGCATGTATAAAATTAAACCTGTACTACATCTTTTTTGCAGCAGCATATGTAAAGGTATTTCACTAGAATGCCTATTCCAAGCACCAGTGTATCAATCCTTTTATGCTGGCTAGTGCTTGAATTTCTGTACAGTACAACATTATGCATAGATTTGTGCATGCACAGTACAACATTGGCCATGTACTGAGCCTTTTTTGTAAAAATTTAAGCTGAAATCTACAATTACATTTTCCAGGAAAGCCCTGGACTGATGCCAGTTCTCATCTTAAAGTGGTAGTAAACTTTCAAGAACGACAAAATAATTTTCTCCTGCAAGGTAACTAGCATATATGAAGGACTTTCTTTAAAATTAACCCCTCCAGTAGAACACTGTCACCGCTGACAGAACTTCACCCATCTTCACCCAGTCATCTTTGCAGGCCCCAGCCATTTGAATTACGATGACGTGGAGCACAGCCGCGGCACAGAGCTCTGAAGGGATGGCATGGAGTATGCCATCCCCTGCAGAGTGCATGCGACGGTGGCATCACCAGCTGCGGAAACCGTGAATATCTCCTAAACGGTGCATGTTTAGGAGATATTCCTTGTACCTACAGGTATACTTTATTACAAACCTACCTGTAGGTATAAGTGTTCAAGCAGTGTTTACTGCAGCTTTAAGAATGATACTGAGTGGTCAGTTCTTTCACAGGCACAGAATCATTGGGTGGCATCATCATGCAGCCTGGGCACACAGCATGACTGCTCTAGACAGGGCTTAAACATCATTACGTGAGTCATGAGCGTTAAGCTCTGGCAATTCATCCAATATCCTCAAAAGTATTTGGCATTGCAGAATGATTTTTTTTTTCTAGGTCTCTTTACTTGCAAATATGTAACAAAATGTAATCACAAGGCATAACGTGCAACTACATTTTGTTACATATTTTGCAAATGTTTGGTTAACAAGATCTCTCTTCCACTTTTTATTACAGTCTCCTTCTTGGTTCACATCTGTGCACTGTTATATGCATTGTACACTGCATAAAAACACGTGTCATGAAAATACATTGATTCCAATGAGACCGTTGAAAGTTTACAAAGCAGTGCACAGTTGTGGACAGATGTCCAATATTATATTTATATGCATTTACCTGTTTTCTGGCCCATTGAAGTCTATAGGAGCACCTTAAAAAATGCATTAAAACACATGTAACAAAAGGACAAAAAATGCACATTGCAGAACATGAACAAAACACAAGGAATAAATGAGAGCGGAAGATATGAATGGGTCCTTAAAGCGTTTGTATACCCGCAAACAAAACAAAACAAACCTGTAAGGCAAAGGCATAATGAGCTAGTATCCACCACATGTGTGGGAGTCCTCAGTTCTGGCAAGGTCCGGCGCGATACACCGGACCTTCACTGCACATGCGCTGCTGACATCAGAGGCTGCATGCAGGGTGAATATCTCC